>NC_141555.1:46188642-46788642 GCF_021556685.1 Rattus norvegicus | reverse complement strand
AAACCTAGTACAGACCAAGGACATCTCGTTCCATTGGTGCCCAACAAGGCCATTCTCTGCTACAGATGCAGTTGGAGCCATAGGCGATCCATGTACAATCTTTCAATATTCGTTTAGTACCAGAAAACTGGTTTTTTGGCATTGTTTTTCTTATCAGATTAAAAGCCCCTTCAGCTCTTGTTATCCTTCCCCAAAATCTACCAACAAGAGATCTGTTTTCAGTTCACTGCTTTGCCACGATCATTCACTTCCGTATTTGACATGCTCTAGCTGTGTCTCTCAGGAAATACCTATATATGTTTCTTCTAATCATGCAATTCTAAGATTCATCAATCTTACCTAGTTTTGGTGGCTAATATATCTATCTATGTATATATGTATATGTATATGTATATGTATATGTATATGTATATGTATATGTATACGTATACGTATACGTGTACGTGTACGTGTACGTGTACGTGTACATGCATATGCATATCTATATCTATATCTATATCTATATCTATATCTATATCTATATCTATATCTATATCTATATCTAAATATATATATATATATATATATATATATATATATATATATATCCTATAGCTATGAGCTTAGATGGAATTTTAACATGGGTTCTGGGAAACAACGTCAAGAAAGTAGAATCCACAAATGACAGTGCCGAATAGACTCTCTCCAGTTCTTATGAACCTAATGAAGCTGTTTCACTGGACCTCAAGCTATTTCTCATCCTCCACATCCTCCTGAATCTTATGTTTGGCCTGAAGAAAGAATCATGGTAAAACACCCAAAACCCTCAAGTCTCTTTACTGGAACACAATAAGGTAGATAATGCAAACTGATATCAAATGGGACTAGAGAACCAGTGAATTCCATAGTCCATGTTGTCCTTTGCATTGCTGATGTCTGGTTATTTTGGGATGAAGTAAGGATTTGGGTGTTTATCATTTCAAGTAGGTACACCATATTTACATTGTTATACTCATTCTATAGCTGGGCACATTTGTTGCCAAAATCACTGCAGAAAATGGAATTGGAACACAGAATTTTTGAGTACACATTCAGCAATATTTGCAAAGTCCCATATTGAGGAATGGACAATAAGAAAGTGAAATACAACATTCATTCGAATGAAGATCTGTAGGGTAAATACTGACCTTTGGGAAACAGAGAAAACCTACAAAATTGAACTGTATTTCACGAAATGTACCTGGGAATAAAATAAATATCCAGAAGAATGTCTTCCACTCCATGTTACAAGAACTTTTCTACCCATTCTAAGCCCTTGACTAACTTTTTTCCATTCAGAGCATGTAACCACTAATAAAGCAAAGAAAAGTCTCTAGATTTAGAGAGATGGAGTGCATAAAGTATTCCACTGTGTAACAGGAGACACTGCTGGAAAGGACAACCTCAAATCTGGTCCATGTAAGGAAAGCTGTTTAGCCGGGAGGCCATGACAGTTCTCAGTAACGTCATCATGAGGTCCTGCCTGAAAGATCTCTTGTAACCTGGAGAGCTTTATTTCTTCTTTGATGTCACAAGTGTTGTCATGCCTGCATTTCCTCTCAGGTGTTCTTTTAGTACCTGTAGTGTTTAGTAATTGGCATCTAATTCAGAGAAAACAGCTATTTGGGAGTGAGAACAAAGAGGATGATGAGATCAGAAGTGGGGATAAGGAAGAGGCCCTTCTCTCCTTGTCTAAAAAAAGGAAGAAATATGTGTGCTTGTGAAAGTTCAGTGACACCTTGGTAGGGGCTGAGTGGTATTGCTGAACAGATAGCATTGATCTGAGCCTTCCACATATGGGAATCAGGAGCTGGGGTCCTCTCAGAAGCTTCTGGACTTCTCTGTTCTTATGGTTTCTGGAAGTCAGAGAGTTTATACCATTCATTTCATTATTCCAAAAGCCAAGTAATGGGAAGGGCACAGTTGTTTTCCTGAGAGCACATGGCCTTTATTCTTTTTGACAAGAAGAAAAAGGCCCTAAGGAAGAAAGGAAGGACAAGTATTATATCCGTAGCTCAGAGTAAACTCCTGCATGCTTTAGATATCTATTGTGCAGTTTGTGTCTGACAGTGATATCTGCAAGAGAGAAGTACTTCTAGTTGAGTCATCACCATCTCACTGTTTCCACTCTTATATCTCTGACTACCATTTTCTGACAGTGACACATTACATTACTGAGTAAACAGCTGTTTTTTGCTGGAAGTTTTTTTTTATTTACTTCATATATATATATATATATACATATACATATACATATATATTATAAATTTTATTTGTTTTATTAAAGAAACTAATTTCTATAATCATATTAAATATTATTTCCTTTAAGAGTTTCCTCTCATAAAATCCCCAACTGATCCCTCTCCATTTCTTCTCTCCCTTCACATTTTCGATAACTGGGAGTCAAACCAAGGGAGGACCAAGGACTTCTACTTCCATTAATGACCAACAAGGCCATCCTGTGCTATATATGCAGTTGGATGCATAGGTCTGTCAAAGTACAGTCTTTGAATATTGGTTTAGTACCAGAAAGCTCTGGTTCATTGACTGTTGTTCTTATGGGGTTGAAAGCCCCTTCTGCTCTTGTTATCCTTTCTCAGAATCTACAAACAAGAGGTCCTTTACAGTTCACTGGATTGCCAAAACCATACACTTCTTTATTTGACATGATCTAGGTGTGTCTCTCAGGACATTCCTATATCTGACTCCTGGCAGAATGCACTTCTTAGCTTCATCACACTTATCTAGGTTTGGAGGCTGATGTGTGTGTGTGTGTGTGTGTGTGTGTGTGTGTATTTATATTTATATATATGTGTATATATATATGTATATATATATATATATATATATATATATATATATATATATATATATGTATTTTGGTAGCTCCTACAACTATTTGCATAGGTGGTTAGGTTGAATGTTAACATGGATTCTGCACAAAAAGTCAGGAATGTAGAATTTACAAATGAAAATGTCAAATAGATTCCCCCCTGTACTTATGAAGGTATTGAAGTTGAGGATTCACTGTTCCTCAAGTCTTTCTTCTCCCTGCCCATCCTCCTGTTTCTTATATGTGGCCTTAAGAAAGAATCACAGAAACACATCTAAATCTTTAAGTCAGGTCATGAGAATACAGGAAGGTAGAGAGTGTCGTACAGATATCAAATATGACTAGAGAACTGAAATGTATAGTCATGTGGTCCTTTGCTTTATTGATGTCTGGTAATCTTTGGATAAAATAAGGATTTGGGAGTTTATCATTTGAAGTAGGTACACAGTATTTACACTGTTATACTTACTCTATAGCTGGGGCCCATTAGTTGCCAAAAACATAGCATAAAATGGAATTCGAAACATAATTTTTGAATACATATTCAGGAATATTTATAAAGTCACCTATCAAAGAATGTACAATAAAACAGAGAAATACAATATTCCTTCATCTAAAGGTCTGAAGGGAAAATACTGGCCTTTACAAGAGAGAGAAAACCTAGAAAATTGAACGGTATGTCACAGGTTTGGACCTGGGAATAAAAATATTATCCAGAAAAATATTCTCTGCTCCAAGTTCCTAGATCATTTCTACCCATGCCAGGACCCTGAATAACTTTCTCTATTCAGAGCATGTAAACACTATTGAAGCGAGAGATGGTGTACATAAAGGTTTTTCCTGTGTCACAGGAGACATACCTGGAAAAGGCACTCTCACATCTGGTCAGTGTAAGGAAAGCTGTTTGTGGGTAGGCCATGGCAGTTCTCAGTGATATCATCATTAGGCCTTCCATGAAAAATCTCTTGTATCCTGGAGAGCCCTATCTTCTCCTGTGTTGTCACAAGTGTTGTTGTGTCTGCAAATGCCTCTTGTATATTCATTCAGTACATATAGTGTTTACTAATTGGCCTCTAGTTCAGAGGAAATATCAATTTGGGATTGAAAACAAAGAGAATGTAAAGCTCAGAGATGGGGAGAACGAAGATGGCCTTCTGTCTTGGTATAAAAATAAAAAAAAAAGTAAGAAATATGGTGACCCTGGGGAATCTCACTGAGACCTTGGTAGGTATCGAGTAGGTAAGTTGAAGAGATAGAATTGATCTGAACCTTCCACACATGGAATCAGGAGCTCAGAGCCTGTCAGAAGCATCTGGACTTCCCTGCTTCTAGTGGATCCTGTAAGTCAGAGAGTTTATATCATTAATATCTTTATCCCAAAGGGCAGGTGTTTGGAAGGGCACTTTTCTTTCCTTAGAGCTCATGGCTTTTATTTTTTTGCACAGAAGAAATAGGTCCTAAGGAAGAAGCCAATGACAACTATTGTGTTCACAGCTCAGAATAAACTCCTTGATTATTTGGATACCTATAGTGCAGTTTGTGTCTGATACTGGTGTTTAGGAGAGAGACATGTTTCTAGTACATCATATCAGTCTTTCCACTATTAGTACTCTGACTCCCTTTGCCTGATAGTGACCCATAATATTTCTCAGTCAATGTGTGTGAATAGATGGCAGTCTTCTTATCTTTACCTTATTTATTTTTTTTTACTTTTTAGCAATATTTTTGCTTTATTAATTTGATTTTTCCATATTTACATTTCAAATATTTTTGCCTTTCCCAGTTTCCTGCCTATAATATACCTAACCAGTCCCCCTACCTTTCTTGTATAATCCCCCTTACTGCCCTTTGACATTCCCTTGATTTGGTAATGAAACCTAGATTAGACCAAGGGAATCTCCTTCCATTGGTGGCCAATAAGACCATTCTCTGCTACATATGCAGTTGTAGCCATAGGTCTATCCATGAACATTTTTGAATATTCGTATAATACCAGGGAACTCTGGTTCGTTGACATTGTTTTTCTTATCGGACTGAAAGCTCCTTCAGCTCTTGTCATTCTTTCTCAAAATCTACCAACAAGAGATCTGTTTTCAGTTCACTGGTTTGCCACTACCATTCAATTCTGTATTTGACATTCTCTAGCTGTGTCTCTCAGGAAAGACTTATATCCCTTTCTTCTAATCATGCAATTCTATACTTCATCATTGTTATCTAGTTTTGGTGGGTGATTTGTCTATAAACACACACACAGATATATATATATATATATATATATATATATATATATATATATATATATATATATATATGAGGTTAGATGGAATTTTAACATGGAATTTGGGAAACAAGGTCAAGAATGTAGTATCCACAAATGACAGTGCCAAATAGACTCTCTCGTGCTCTTACAAACCTAATGAAGCTGAGGTTTCACTGGATCTCAAGCCATTCCACTCCCTGCCCATCCTCTTGAATCTTATGTTTCGTCTGAAGAAAGAATCATGGTAAAACATCCAAAACCCTCAAGTCTCTTCACCGGAAGGTAGATATTAGAGAACTGATATCTAATGGGACTACAGAAACACATTCTGTAGTTCATGCTGTCCTTTGCTTTAATGATGCCTTGTAATTTTTGGATAAAATAAGAATATGGGAGTTTTGAGGAAGGTACACAATATTTACACTTTCATATTCACTCTAGAGCTGTGCCCCCTTTGTTGCAATGGTCATTGCAAAAAATTGAATTGGAAAACAGTTTTTGATTACACATTCAGGAACATATATAAAATGTACCCTCTCAAGTAATGTAGAAAAAAATTAAAACAATAATCATCCAATTGAAGGTCTTTAAGGAAAATACTTGCCTTTGAGATACAGCGAAAACCTAGGAAATTGAAGTGGCCTTCCGTGTTTGTATAAAAACGGAAGAAATACTTGGTCCATTGGAAAGCTCAGTGTGTCCTGTTTAGTGGTTTAGTGGGTTGCTGAAGAGATAGCCTTTATCTGTGCCTCAACATATGGGAATCAAGAGCTGAGAGTTTATATCACTAATATCTTTATCCCAAAAGCCAGGTATTAGAAAGGGACCAGTTGTTTTCCTGAAAGTTCATGGCTTTGATTCCTTTTTCCAGAAGAGAAAGGTGCTAAGGAACAAGGGAAAGACAAGTATTCTGTCTTCAGCTCAGTGTAAACTCCTCCATGATTTGGATTCCAATAGTGCAGTTTGTGTCAGAGACTGATATCTGGGAAAGAGAAGTGCTACAAATGTGGACTTCATCATCTCAGTCTTTCCACCAGTAGTATTCTGACTACAATTACCTGACAGAGACTCTTTATATTTCTGAATCAATAGGTCTGGTTAGCTGCCAATTTTCGTTTCTTTAGTTCTTTTTTTTTTTTAATTTTTCACATGTTTTATAGCTCTTTTTAATTAGATATTTCTATATTTACATGTCAAATGTTTTGTTCCTTTCCACATTTCCTGTCCATAAGATTCCTAACCGCTCCCCTTACCCTACTTTTATAACACCCTAAAGAATCCTAGACAATCCCTTGAACTAGCAGTAAAAACAAGGGAGAACCAAGGGCTTCTCCTTCCATTGATGCCCATAACCACCATACTTGCCACATATGCAGTTGGAGCCATAGGTTTGTCCATACACACTCTTTAAATGTTGGTGTAGTACCAGAAAGCTCTGCTTAGTTGAATTGGTGTTCTTATGGAGTTGAAAGTCCATTCAGCTCTTGTAATCCGTTCTCAACATCTACAAACATGAGGACCATTTTCAGTTCTCTGGTTTGCCACTAGCATTCACTTCTGTATTTGTCATGCTCTAGCTGTGTCTCAAATGAAATTTCTATATCCAGTTCCTGGCAGCATGCTCTTCTTAACTTCAACAATCTTGTATAATTTTGGTGCCTAATATATCTATATCTATGTTATCTATATCTATGTCTATTTCTATATTTCTCTCTCTCTCTCTCTCTTTATATATATATATATATATATATATATATATATATATATATATATATATATATATATATATATATATATATGGCTCATACAACTATGTTATTGATGGAATATTTACATGGTTTCTGGGTAACTAGGTCAAGAGTATAGGATCCACAAAGGACAATGCCAAATAGACTCCCTCCTTTTCTTGTAACCTATTGAAGTTGAGTTTTCACTGGACCTCAAGCCATACCTCTCGCTGCCCATCACTCAGGAACTAATGTTTGGCCCGAAGAAGAATCATGGCAATACATCCAAAACCCTCAAGTCTTTCCCTGGTAACACGGGAAGGTAAATCTTAGATATCTGATATCTAATAGAACTTCAGAACCAAATTCTATACTCCATGTTTCCCTTTGCTTTACTGATGTCTGGTAATTTATGGATAAAATATGGATTTGGAATTTCATCATTTGAAGAAGGTACACAATATTTACTCTTATATTCCCTCTATAGCTGCACCCCGTTTGTTACCAAATTCATTGTAAAAAATGGAATTGGAAAAATGAAATTTTGAGTACACATGCAGGAACATATATAATGTCCCCTGTCAATGAATTTACAATGAGAAAATATAGCACAATATTCATTCAATTAAAGGTCTGTAGGGAAAATTCAGGGACATGGGAAACAGAGAAAACCTGTGGAATTGAACTTTATTTCACAGGATTGGACCTGGGAATAAAATTAATCTCCAGAAGAATCTCTTTCCTTCTGTTTCCTAGATCTTTTCTACCATGACAAGCCCCTGACTAACTTTCTTCATTCAGAACATGCAACCACTCATGAAGCAGAGAGAAGTCTCTAGCTTTAGAGAGATGTAGCATGTAAAGTTTCCACTGTGTCACAGAAGACACTCCTGGAAATGGCCCCTCCAAATCTGACAAATGCAAGAGTATGTGTTTATAGGTAGGCTATGGCAATTCTAAGTGACATCATCATTAGGCCCTCCATAAAAAAATCTATTGTATCCTGGTGAACCCTAGCTTCTTCTGTGATGTCACAAGTGTCGTCTTCACAGCAACTGCCTTTCAGATATTCCTTCCATATATCTATGGTTTAATAATTGGACTCTAATTCAGAGTAAAGAGCCATTTGGGAGAGAGAACAAATAGGATGAAGAGATCAGAGATGGGGAGAAGGAAGCTGGCCTCTGTCTTGGTATAAAAGAAAAGAAGAGATGTGTGGTTCTTAGGAAAACACCATGGGCAAATGGCTTTAGTTCTTTTGTTCTCTGGATTAACCAAGCTCATGGAGAAGTTGCTGAACATCCTAAAGACCTTTGGGCAGATGGTAAAGTTTCTACATAACCCTTTTTAGATTTTGATGGTCCCGGGGATTGTATGGCTGATTGTAAATGTTTTCCATGAAGAGTGCTAGAGCCAGATTGATTTTTAGATGCGTTAGTAGACATGGAATTTTTCAGATATACTTGGGCTAATGGCACAAGGTCTAAATGATTTTTTTTCGCTGTGGACTATCACTCAGACTTTTGGAAAAAAAAGGTTTTGTATTTTTGAAGTCTAATTTGCACAATTACAAATCACTTTGAGCATGGAGATCACTTTCTGGAGCCCCAGAGAGGGGTGAAGAAATTGCCTGAAAAAAAAGGTTTGAGGGTGAACATGACTCGTGGGTAGAAGGAGGTGGTACTTGAGCATCTTGGGACAAAATGTAATGTCCAGCATGCCCTTGTAAGGATTGGCAACTTGTCATAATTCCTTTGTCATTTTTTGAAAATTCCAAGGACCTTTGTTCAGATGGAGGTGTGGGACTCACCTGAGGAGTAGTTGTAGTTTTGGTGTCTCTTTGGCAGCAGAAGATGGCACAAGATCCCTTCTGGCAGAACGGGGAAGGTTGAAAGTGTCTTCCTTAGAGGAGAAATTTCTCAAGACTCCATCAGAAGGATCGAATCTTAACCCTTTTTCTAGAAACTGGATGACTGTGGTCCACTTTGGAAGAGGGAGAATGTCTACTATTTCTCCCCAGAGTGGACATGTTAAGTAAATCTACTTGGGTAGCTGGGGATAGTTGTAAAGCATGCTGTTCAGATGCAGTAGATCCTAAGATTTCCTTCTCAGATGACGAAGGTCTTAATGTACCATATATATGTGTAGATATCCTACTTGACGTCAGAATGGCGGTAAGTTATTGGAGCTATGTCTGAAGATGTGACTTCTCCTAGAGCATCATGGACATATTTGAGAGATCTGAGAGCCTCACGAGCAGATAAGGATGTTTGTAGATATTGTTGTGTAATTGTGGAAGTTCCAAAAAAAATTCTTCTTCTGGGGAAGTGGAAACCAACTTTTGTGCAGATGTGTCAGGTTCCCTAGCCTGCTTGAGAGTCAAAACAGGTTCCAAGGCCCCTTCAGAAGATGAAGTAAAACCCAGAGCTTTTGAGTTATTTGGCAGATGTTCTGGTCTGCTTTTGTGTATAAAGAAGGACTGGCAACCCTTTGTGCATATTTGGAAGAGTGTGTAGCATCTTCTGTAGTTGGGGAAGATGGCTGATCTTCAGGAGATAAGGAAATTCCTATAGCCTCCTGTGAAGTTTGAGGAGGTCGTATGCATTCTTTTTCACTAATGGAATACAAGGAATCCGTTTCCTCAGATGTCGAGAATGCTACAGACACTGGTGTTTGCAAATCATGTCACACCACTCCTGCTTCACATATAGTTGGATCCATAACATTCTCTACAGATGGAATATTTCCTAGAACATTTTTTGTACATGTGTCACATCCACAAGACATTTCTCAAGATGTGGCTGTTGGTAGAACTTCTTTTGTAGATGTTTCTTGTCCCACAGTCTCTTTATGAGATAAATTACTACTCAGAGAATCCTTCACAGTTTTGGGAAATTCTAGCACCTCTGATGTATATGTGGAAAATTTTGGAACCCCTCCTTACAGGACAGAATGACCTAGAGTCCCCTGAGGACTTAGGTGATGTTTTATCTTCTCTGCACATTGTATAAATATGGAGTCTGCATGGCTCATTGACTGTGTTCTGACAAACTTGTCTCTTTTGGTCCTGATGACAAGTCAGGAGGGTCCTTTTCAGTGGTAGAGGATATTTGAATAATTCTTTGTTGTATAGGGACATTTGAAGTATGGGGGGAGATGTTGAGTGTGCTAGATTACATTATTTTATGTGCAGAAGGCACAAGAGTCTCCTGGTTGGACTCAGAATTTTCTACCACATCCTGCATGGGGGTGGAACTCTCAAGACCCACTCTGAAATTGACAATTGTCCTTGATCTAATGGTGTACATGCAGAAAGTTTTGTCAATGCTTGGGGTGTTATGTGTGTTATGAGGTTCACTTGGGTATTTGTTACTGCATTTTGTCGCCCTCGGACCATAAGTGATGATTTAAGACATTTTTAAAAGTGGAGAAGTCTGAACGTTCTCTTGGTTTAATAGAGAAGTTATGAAATCCACTTTGTTAGCAGAATCAGGTTTCAAATGCTTTTAACCCGAAGCAGTTTGCATAAGGCACTTTGGTGGAGATGGGGGACAACTTTGACTGTCTTTGTGAGTGGACATAGCTTTCTCCCATGTTTCGCAGCTGGCGAAGGTATTAAAGTCACATGTGGAGAGGGGGCAGGACTTAATCCATTTGTGGAATATGAGAAATCATTGAGATTACCTTTAAAAGTAGAAATTTTGCAGCCCTCTTTGACTGATGGGGCCTGTTGTACCTCGCCTTGACAAGAGATGTCTTCTCCAAAACATTTGGAGGAGAATTGGAAAGACTGGAGACCTGTAGTATAGGGAATGAACATTTGAAACTCCTTTGGAAACTCTGTCTGACAGAGAGCTGATCACCCAGAAGACTGGGCAGTACTTAGACTTCAGGGATGGAGAGACTGCCACTTCTGCCCACCTGGGCCCACATCCCTAGCCCAAGAGGAAACTGCATAGTGCCGCTGGACACATGAATATAGGAGCAGGAGTCCTGCAGTACAAATGGCATATGGATCGGAACTGCTCCAAACAATATCCTACACACAAATCTTCTGTGGGGTGGGGAACACTTAGACCATCAGAAGAGCAGAAACTCCTGAGAACTCTGCTCACATTCCTGACAAACAAAAAAAAAAAAAAAACAAAAAAAACAAAAAAAAAAAAAAAACACCTAGCTCCATCTGGGCCTCCTAGTAGACAATTCTGGTTGCAACTCTCGTTGAGAGCTGAATGGCAGCCTGAGAAGCAACTTCAAGCCTGAGACCAGAGGTGAATACAACTATTCTGCTCTAAGTGACCTGACTAGTGGATTCAGGACATGCAAAAGCAGAACTCCTCTGGGACCAGGCACTTCCGGTTTCTATCTGGCTCCTGAACCTTGCTGATCCTGACCCAGAGCTCCCTGCTCCTAGATGATGTGGGAGAGAGAGCTGATCACCCAGGAGTCTGGGCAATACTGAGCATACAAGGCACAGAGACCGCAACTTCTGCCCACCATTACCCACATCTCTGGCCCAAGACAAAACAGCATAGTGCCTCTGGACAAAGGAATATAGGAGGAATAAAACTGCAGGAGCACCATGTTCCAGACTGTGCCTGGATCTGAACAGAACTGGTCAAATAGCTCCCTGCACACAAATCCTGAAAGTGGAAGAACTAGAACTTCAGAGGAGTGGACATTCCTGGGAAACCAGAGGAGACTACTCTCTGCCCAGATTCCTGACTCAATAGGAAAACACCTTGTGCCTTCTGTGCTCCCTCCCCCCAACAGAAGGATATAAGAGTAATATGTGAAGTTCCTTCTGGTTCCAGCCAAAAGGGAAGCTGAAAGCCAGTGGACAGGAAAAACTGCATGCATGAGGTAAGAATACTCTGTTCCCATAACAGGGTATAAACAAAAAAGGAAAACATGTCTACAGCCGTCCTGACACATGAGCCTACAGGACGGTCAAGCCACTGTCAGAAAGAGCAAGACAGGCTAACTCCAGTGACAACCTGATGGATAGAGGCAATAACAGGAATTCAAACAACAGAAATCAAGACTACATGGGCTCATCAGAGCCCAAATCTCCCAACAATGCAAACACTGGATATCCAAACACACCAGAAAAGCAAGATCTAGATTTAAGTTCACATTTTATCATGATCATGGAGGATGTTAAGGAGGTCATAAATAACTCCCTTAAGAAAATACAGGACAACAGAAAATACAGAAGTAAACAAATAGAATCCCAGAAAGAGGGAACACAAATGTACATTAAAGAACTAATGGAAAAACAAAAAACAAAAAAAAAAAAAAACAGGAGAAAAAATGAACAAAAAAATCCAGGAGTTAAAAATGGAAAAAAGAAACTATAAAGAAAGCACAAAGGAAGACAACCCTGGAGATGGAAAACCTAGAAAAGAGACCAGGAGTCATAGATGTGAGCGTCACCAACAAGATAAAAGAGATGGAAGACATAATCTAAGGAGCAGAAGATTCCTTAGAAAACATTGACACAACTGTCAAAGATAATGTAAAAACAAAAAAAAAAAAAAAAAAAACTCCTAGCCCCAAACACAGGAAATTAAAGACACAACAAGAAGATCAAACCTAAAGATAACAGGTATAGAAGAGGGTGAAGACTGCTAACATCAAGGGACAGTAATATCTTCCACAAAATTATAGAATAAAACTTCCCTAATCCGAAGAAAGAGATGCCCATAAACATACACAAAGCCTACAGAACTACAAATAGATTGGACCAAAAAAGGAAACCCTCCCATCACATAATAGTCAAAACACCAAATACACAAAACAAATAAAAATATTAAAAGCAGTAAGTATATGTATAAATAACATATAAAGGCAAACCAATCAGAATTACACCAGAGTTTTCACTAGAGACTATGAAAGCCAGAAGATCCTGGACAGATATCATACATACCCTAAGAGAACAGAAATGCCATCCTAGGCTACTTTATCCAGCAAAATTCTCAATTAACATAGATGGAGAAACCAAGATATTCCATGACAAACCCAAATTTACACAATATCTTTCTAAATATCCAGTAATACAAAGGACACTAACTGGCAAATCCCAAAACAAGGAGGCAAGTAAAATAATAAAGCAAGAATTAATCTTTTCACAACAAAATAAAGAGAATGGAAGCACACAAACATTAACTATCCTCCAATTATGAAAATAAGAGAAAGTGATCATCGCTATTCCTTAATATCTCTCAACATCAATGGACTCAATTCCCCACTAAAAATACACAGATTGACACACTGGATATGTAATGAGGACAAAGCATTTTGCACTACAGGAAACACACTTCAGAGACAAAGACAGACACCACCTCAGAGTAAAAGGCTGGAAAAAATCTTTCCAAGCAAATGATCTGAAGAAGCAAGCTGGAGTAGCCATTATAATATCATATAAAATTGACTTTCAACCAAAAGTCATCAAAAAGCATAAGGAAGGACACTTAATATTCATCAAAGGAAAAATCCACCAAGATGAACTTGAAATCATAAATATCTATGCTCAAAATAAAAGGGCACCTGCATACATGAAAGAAACCTTACTAAAGTTAAAAGAACATATAGCAGCACAAATAATAAGAGTACGAGCTTTCAACACCCCATTCTCACCACTAGACAGATCACGGAAAGAGAAATTAAACAGAGACATAGACAGACTAACAGAAGGAATAAACCAAATGGACTTAAGAGATATGTAGAGAACATTCTATCCAAAACAAAAGGATTTAACTTCTTCTCAGCCTTTCATGGCACTTTCTCCAACATTGATCATATAATCATTCAAAAAGCAGGCCTCAAAATATATGGAAATATAGAAATAATTCCATGCACTCTACCAGACTACCATGGGCTTAGGCTGTCCTTCAATAACAATCGGGAAAGAACACCCACATATACATGGAAGTTGAATAATGCTCTACTCAATTATAACTTGGTCAAGGAAAAATTAAAGTAAGAAATTAAAGACTTCTTATAATTCAATGAAAAAGAAGGTACAATATACCAAACTCTTGGAACACAATGAAAGCTGTGGTAAGAGGAAAACTCATAGCTCTGAGTGCCTGGAGAAAGAAACAGGAGAGACTATCCATCAGTAGCTTGACTGCACACCTAAAACCTCTAGAACAAAAAGAAGCAAATACATGCAGGAGTAGTAGAAGGCAGGACATAATCAAACTCAGTGCTGAAATCAACCAAGTAGAAAAAAGAAAAGTGACAATACAAGGAATCAACAGAACCAATAACTAATTCTCTGAGAAAATCAACAGGATACATTAACCCGTAACCAGACTAACAGAAGGAAACAGAGAGTGTGTCCAAATTAACAAAATCAAATATTAAAAAGGGAGACATTACAGCAGAATCAGAGGAAATTAAAAAAAAAAATCATTGTACTACAAAAGGCTATGTTCAATGAAACTTGAAAATCTGGAGAAAAAGGACTACTTTCTAGACAAATACAAGGTGCCAAAGCTAAATCAGGAAAAGTAAACCATTTAAACAACCCATAACTCCCAAAGGAATACAAGCAATCACCAAAACTCTCCCAACCAAAGAGTCCATGATCAGATTGGTTTAGTGCAGATATCCATCCAAAATTCATTGAAAATAACAAAACAATACTGTTCAAACTCTTTAATAAAATTGAAACAGATGGAGTACTACCAAATTGCTTTCATGAAGCCACAAATACTCTAATCACTAAAACACAGAAAGACCCAAAAAAGAAAGAGATCGTCAGACGAATTTTCTTATCAATATCGACACAAAAATACTCAATGTAATTCTTAAAAACCTAATCTTACAACACATTAAACAATCATCCACTATGATTAAGTAGGATTCATCCCAGGCTTGCAGGGATGCTTTAATATACAGAAAACAAACAACGTAACCACTATATAACAAACTTAAAGATAAAAACCACATGATCCTTTCATTAGATGCTGAGAAAGTTTTGACAAACTTCAACATCACTTCATGATAAAAGTCCTTGAAAGTACAGGAATTTAAGGCCCATACCTAAACATATATAGCAAATGTGTAGTTAACATTAAACTAAGTGGAGAGAAACTTAAAACAATCACACTGAAATTAGGGACTAGACAAGGCTACCCACTCTCTCACAACTTATTCAATATAGTTCTAGACATCTTAGCCAGAGCAAGCACACACTGAAGGAGGTCAAAGGGATGTAGATTGGAAAGGAAGAAGTCAAAATAGCACTGTTTGTAGTTGATATGATAGTATACTTAGTGACCCCAAAAGTTCCACAAGAGAATTACTAAGCCTGATAAACAATTTCAGCAAAGTGGCTGGGTATAAAAGTAACTCTGCACAAAAGCTAAACAAGCAGAGAAAGAAACTAGGGATATGACACTCTTCACAATAGCCTCAAATAATATAAAATATCTTGGGTGACTTTATCCAAGCAAATAAAAATATGAGCATTTGGCAGAACCTCAAGTCTCTGAAGAAAGTGAAGGAGATTTCAGAAGATGGAAAGATCTCCCATGTCCATGTCCTGACAGGATTAATAGAGTAAAAATGGACATTGTACCAAAAGCAACCTACAGATTCATTCCAATCCCCATCAAAATTCCAATCCAATTCTTCATAGAGTTAGACAGAAAAGTTCATAAATTCATCTGGAATAACAAAACACACAGAATAGCTAAAACTGTCCTCAACAATAATGGACTTCCTTGGGAATCATTATCCATGAACTCAAGTAGTATTACAGAGCAATAGTGATAAAAACTGTATGGCATTGAGACAGAGGCAGCCAAATAGACAAGTGGAATAGAACTGAAGACCCAGAAATGAAACCACACACCCGTGATCACTTAATTTTTAAGAAAAGTGCCAAAACTATCCAATGTAAAAAAAGATAGCATTTTCAGAAAATGGTGCTGGTTCAACAGGAGGTCAGCATGTAGAAAAATGCAAATTAATCCATTATTACTACCCTGTAGAAAGCATAACTCCAACTGCATCAAGTACCTCCACATAAAGCTAGATACACTCAAACTAATAGAAGAACATTGGGGAATCAACTCGAACACATGGGCACTGGAGAAAATTTCCTTAACAAAATACCAATGGCTCATGTTCTAAGATCAAGAATTGACATATGTGATCTCATAAAACTACAAAGCTTCTGTATGGCAGAGGACACTCTTGTTAGGACAAAATAGCAACCAACAGATTGGAAAAAGATCTTTACAATCCTACAGCAGTTAGAGGGCTAATATCCAAAATATACAAAGAACTCATGAAGTCAGACTAAAGGGAAACAAATAACCCTATTGAAAAATGGAGTTCAGAGCAAAACAAAGAATTAACAGCTGAAGAATTTAGAATGGCAGAGAAACACCTAAATACATGTTCAACATCTTTAGTCAAAAGGGAAATGCAAAACAAAACAACCGTGAGATACTACCTCATACCAGTCAGGATGGATAAGATGAAAACTCAGGTGATAAAAGATGTTGGTGAGGAAGTGGAGAAAGAGGAACACTCCTCCATTGTTGGTGGGGCTGCAGACTGGTACAACCATTTTGGAAATCAGTCTGGAGGTTCCTCAGAAAATTGGACATTGAACTAACTGAAGAACCAGCTATATCTTTTTTGGGCATATACCGAAAAGATGCTCCAACATATAAAAAAGACACATGATTCACTATGTTCATAGCAGCATTATTTATAATAGCCAGAAGCTGGAAAGAATCCAGATTCCTTCAATAGAGGAATGGATACAGGAAATGTAGTACATCTTCAAAATGGAATATTACTCAGTTATCAAAAGCAATGCCTTTCTGAAATTCATAGGCAAATGGATGAAACCAGAAAATATCATCCTGAGTGAGGTAAACCGATCACATTAAAACACACATGGCATACCCTCATTGATAAGAGGCTATTAGCGCAAATGCTTGAATTACCCTAGATGCACAGAACTATTGAATGTCAAGAAGGATGACCAAAATGTGAATCCTTCACACCTTCTTTAAAACGGTAACAAGAATATCCTTGTCAGAGAATAGGGAGGCAAAGTTTACAGAGGCTGAAGGAATACCCATTCAGAGCGTGCCCCACATGTGGCCATACATATACAGCAACCAATCTAGACAAAATGGATGAAGCAGCAAAGAAGTGCAGGCCAACAGAAACTGAATGTAGATCTCTACTGAGAAACAAAGCCAGAGTATGGCAAATACTTAGGCAAATGCCAGCAGCAAACCACTGAACTGAGAAAGGGATCCCGGCTGATGGAATCAGAGAATGGCTTGAAAAAAAATGCCATAATTCCTTTTGTTTCTACTTGGTTGATTTCAGTACGGAGTTTGTATATTTCCTGCTCTCTAGTCCTTTTGTTGCATTTGGGTTTTTATTGGTTCTGAGATTTCAGGTGTTCTGTCAAACTGCTAGTGTATCAGAGCTCCTGTTTCTTTGTGGAAGCTCTCATAGCTATGAGTTTTCCTCTTAGCATTGTTTTTTTCTTTTTTTTTTTTTTTTTTTTTGTGTTCCCAAGTTATGCCTTCATTGTCATTAAATTCTAAAAAGTCTTTACTTTTTTTTTCTTTATTTCTTCCTTAAACTAGTTCTCATCGAGTAAATTATTATTCAGGTACCGTGTATATGTGGGTCTTTGGTTGTTCTTGTTGTTATTGAAGAGCATTCTTAGTCTGTAGTGATCTCATAGGATGAATGGGATTAATTCAATCTTCTTGTATCTGCTTATGCCGGTTTTGTGATGGATCATTTTGTCAGTTTTGGAGAAGGTACCATGTAGGACTGAGAATAAAGTGTCAGGAGCCATAACAGGACAAGCTAAAAACTAGCAGGTGATCATCCTCAGATGGACAGCCTCAGATTATTTTATAATACACAACTGGTTTGCCCTTATTAAGCAAGGCTGTAAGGGATTCTTTTTGGGCAAGTTTCCTGCTATTGAAATGCTATTCCTGTTGTTATTATTAGACATATATAACAATCATTGAGTAAGAGCACACACATTTGGAGCAGATCTCTGCAGGCCACAAAGTTGTACTGTCCTGCAGTGATGCTATACAGACAAATAGATGAATCTTTAGTCTTAATAATGATCCTACAATAATTCCTAATATTATATCAATGGTCATTTAGCTTTTTATAATGGGACTGCTAAAAGTCTCTTTCTAATAGTCAAAATTGCAGTGACAACACTGCCAGTCTCCCAGGTGTCACTAGTTAATTGTTCTGAGATAGTAAACAGACTTTCCCCTACTCAGGACACATTCCAAGAGGTTGCAAAACAGTTATCAAGAGACATAAAAAGAGAACAAACGATTTGTTACAGGTGCAAGGACAGAGGATAAGATATTGACTGGGTTTATCTGTAAATAACTTCTCTATCAACTATGGTTTTGGATATTCAGTGAACCTGTAGAGCTGACACTGGTGATGAAGGTTTAGCCAGATAATTACTCCTGATGGATATTCACGTAAACATTCTCGGTTGTAAAATTGTATATCAATTTATGCTTTGATCTTTCATATGAAATAGTGATAATCATTGTAATACATGATCATGTATTCTGAAAGATGTTTAGGTGCTGAGGACAAAGAGAAGACACACAGAAGGACTGAGACAGAAGGTCTGAACTGGAAGGACAGAGACAGATGGACTGGGCTCGATAGTGGCTGAGCTGAAAAGTACGGTTTGTGATAAGGAGAACTGAGCTAAGTAGAACTGATACAAAAAGATCTGGGCTGAGAAGAAATGTAGAGAGGAATAACTTATGTAATATAAGAGAGCAATCAGCAAAATGCAGAGGAAAAGAGGAAAAAAGAAGAAGAAGCTGGAAAGAAAAGAAGGTGCAGGCAAGTTTGTCCTTACCATGGGACAGAAAAGGTTATTTCTTAGTACTAATGCAGGCTTAGTCTTGTTTAAAGGAACAAGTCTTTACTCATACAAACTTGGGATGAATAAACTTAGCATTAAAAGGGTAGAAGCGATTTCTTTCTCTCTGAAATAAAGATTGGAGTCCATCTTTCTGCACTGGTCCTTGGTCTTTTGCTCAATATGCATATGTAAGTATGGATGTCTGTGTAAGTATGTAATTATGAGTTTTTGTGTGTAAGAATGTAATTGTGAGATTGCATGTAAGTTGGGCCCAGCTGAATTTGAGAGGAAATGTATCAATGCACGTTTATTGAATCCAGGTGTGAAATTATGTTTATGCATATTTGACTATGTAAAAGTTTTACTTCTGTAATTGCTATGCACTTCTCATGGTTTAGTAGAAGTTTATTGCTCCAAGTTTCTCCCTAGCCTGAAAAGCAAGAAGCATAAGGACAAAAGGGAAAAGGCTCCAGCAAGTAATCCTCTACTTTATCTCCTGCTGTTTTAGAATGAGGTGGTAAGTGCCAGAGACTGCAGTTTCTGGTCTCAGAAGGCAGACCATTTACAGTAGCAAAGCATAGTGACTGAGACATAGATAAGTAAATCAGGTACAGTAACATAGTAACGTAGACTTAGATAAGTAAACTTATTATTATACAGCAACCCAAAATATCTTGTAAGAAAAAAAATTACCACATATATCATAAGACAAAGTCTCACCCTCCGCTAACACTCTTCCTCCTCAGCTGCCTCAAGAAGAACCAACAGGAGAAAGAAGATCAATCTTAGGGCTGGCCCATGAGAAGGAGGTTTATTATTTGTTTTAAGATGAAATGTTGTATTGATATTTGTTAAATATATTTGGTTCATACCTTGTTAGTTTCTTTGTGTCTTTGCTTAGTTTCTCTTTCCATGATCTGTCTATTTATGAGAGTGGTGTATTGAAATGTCCAACTATTATTGTATATGATATAATATATGTTTTGAGCTTTAGTAAAGTTTCTTTGACGAATGTGTATGCCCTTCAATTTGTAGCATATTTATTCAGTATTGAGTTTTTTTTGGTTTATTTTTCGTTTGGTGAGTATGAAATGTCCTTTATTACCTCTTTTCATAACTTTTGCTTGAAAGTCTTTTTCATTTGATACTAGAATGGTTACGTCAGGTCCCTTCTTGGGAACATTTGCTGAAAAATTGTTTTTCTGTCTTTCACTCTGAGGAAGCATTTGTCTTTGTCATTGAATTGTGTTTGGTTCATGCAGCAAAATGATAAATATATATATTTATGTAATATATATGTAATATATTATGTAATATTTATGTATATATGATAAATATATATATATATATTTATATATATATTCAGTTAGTGTTTGTCTTTTTATGTAGAATTGAGTCCTTTGATGTTTAGTGTATTTGGGAACAATTGTTGCTTTTTTCTATTTTTTTTGTTAGATGTCAAATTATGTTTCTGTGGCTATCTTATTTAACTTCCTTTGTGTTTTTTAAAAGTAGATTATTTTCGTGCTTTGTGTGGGGTGTAGTTTCCCAACTTGTGTTGGAATTTTGGATCTATTATCTTTTGAAGGACTGGATTAATGGAAATATATTTTGTAAATTTGCTATTTACATGGCATATCTTGGTATCTCCATCTATGTAGTTCAGAGATTTTATAGTAGCCTGGGGTGCCATTTTTGTTCTTTTAGGATTTGTGTGATATATGCCCAGGATCTGCTAACTTTCATAGTGTCTTTTATGAAGACTGGTGGAATTCTGATAGGTTTGCCTTTTTATGTTACTTGAACTTTTTTCCTTACTGCTTTTAATATTTTTTTCTTTGATTTGTGCACTTTATATTTTGACTATTATGTGATGGTAGAAATTTCTTTTCTTGTCCAATTTTTTTGGAGTACTTTATTCTTTTCATATGGTTGAGGTTGTCTCTATCTTTAGGTTAGGGAAGATTTCTAGTATAATTTTGTTGAAGATATTTACTGGCCCTTCAAGGTGGGAGTCTTCATTCTTTTCTATACCTATAATCCTTAGGTTTTGTCTTCTCATTTTTTCTGGGATTTCTGGGATGTTTTGGGTTAGGAGTTTTTTTTTTTGTGTTTTGCATTTTTTGAGAGTTGTGTCAATGTTTTCTATGGTACCTTCTGACCCTGATAATCTTTTCTATCTTTTATATTCTGTTGTTTGATGCTTGCATTCTTGACTCCTAATCTCTTTCCCAGGTTTTCCATATCCAGAGTGTCTCTCTTTGTGTGTTTCTTGTTGTTGTTGTTAATATTGTTGTTGTTGTTGTTGTTGTTGTTGTTATTGCTCTTTCTGTTTAAATATTTTTTTTTTCCTGATGGATTGTTCACTTCCTCCACCAGTTTGGTTATTGTCTCCTGTAATTCTTTAAGGGAGTTCTGCGTTTCCTCTATAAGGGCTTCTATCTCTTTACATCTGTTCTCCTGTTTTTCTTTGATGGAGTTACTTATGTCCTTCTAAAAATCCTTTAACCTCATCATGTTAAGTGATTTGAAGTACAAACATTTCTTTTTCTTTTCTGTTGTGTTGAGGATATCCTAACCTTGCATTGGTGTGAGAACTGGGTTCTGATGATGTCATGTAGCCTTGGTTTATGTTGTTTAGGCTTTTATACTTTCCTCTCGCAATCTCATTATCTCTGGGGTTAGCTGGTTTTACTGTCTCTGACAATGGATTGAACCTCTTGTAAACCTGTGGGTCAGCACTCTAGGGACACTAAATCTCTCTGGAAGGATCTTGTCTAGCAAGAGCTGTGGATCAGGATCAGCTACAAGGAATAGATAGAAACCAAAAGTATATTGTAACAGACTGCACCTCTGTTCCTGGGTTCTGAGGGCTCTAGGAAGTTCCCTCTGAAGTGTGTTAATCTCTCCTGTGCTCTTTAGTGTGTCATCACTCCTGGAAGTCCAGCCATTTTCTGGTGGTGTCTGGGCACAGAGAGATGAGGTACAGGTTCAGCTCTGGAAACACAGCTGTATGTCCTCTTGGTTTTTAATCTATCACTGAAACAGCTCACAAATAAAATTTGACTCCATGACCTGTCAGCACCTAGGAATGATCATTTCTTTGTATCTTCAGAGATGGGACCACAAATGAATTGCACCTGGCATTTTTAAGTGGGTGCTATGAATTAAAATTAGGTATCTTATTCTTTCATGTCAAATGTATTCCTAGCTGAGATAATTACTCAGTCAACAAAGCATTGCTGTTGAATATGAAATAGACTATCCCTGACAAGTAAAAATGTTTAGGCAATGTCATTTAGGTCATTGAATTGTAATATATTTATGAACTCACATAATTACTTCATGATGGTTTAACCAATGCATGGAATGCATATTCATTAAAACGAAGAATAGTATAAAGTTTAATTTTTTACAACTTACTAAATCGTGCAATCAATCAATCAATCAATCAATAAATAAATAAATAAATCTCCATTAATGTACCAGGCTCCATAATAGTGGTATAGATTAGGAATGAATAAAAAGTATTATGAACTTTCTTTTATAAATACTGCTTTATATACAAGGAAAAAGAAAGAAATGAATGTATAAATCAGTGTGTTGGAGTTAATAGCATGCAAGTAATTGAAGAATCTATTTTAGAAATAAGGTCATGGAGATTTTCTTTGGGAAGTGACATTTAAGTTAAATTAAATGAAACATAATTGAACTATATTTTGGGCAAAATCTCAGTAAATATAAGTTCGATAAAAGGATGTAGACCTTGACATATCCAAAAGTACATATGAGAGAAGTTTGTATTGATTAAGAGATAGAAGAGCGGAACAAATAAAGCTGATGCTTAGGCAATGTCACATAAGGGAATATAGAAAAATATTAGAAATATAATTTTTATTTACAGAAAATATATTAGAAATCATTGAGTAGTTTTAAATAAGTTTGTTTAACTCAGTATTTATATAGTAAGGGACTCTGGTTACTTATGTATTATGAAATGTTACAGAGAATGATTTGAAGGAAGTTTTTGAAGTCTATATGGAAGTAGTGTCAATGATAATGAAAAAGAGTCATATTAGAGAGCTATGTTGGAAATTGATGTGTTTTGTAGTAGAATAAGGCTGGGGTGGGCAGGAAGAAAAGAAAGCCTATGTCTTTTTTTTTTTTGAGCAAATGAAAAGATGTTGGTGTTATTTACTAAGATGTGAAATATTTCATGATAAGTGGGTTTAGGAGAATTTTAAAGGAATTTATTTTAGATCGATTTACTTGAAGATGCTTGAAAGAACCTCTAACTCACTAGACATTCCTATTTACTGTTCATGATTTGGTGATTTAAGTCATTACTCAGACCATAACTAGCTGTTATATAACAAAAACTTACTTTAATATCTGTATTTTTTCAAGTTATATCCTCATATTTAATTAAGAGGAAACCTATGATTATACTTCATGCTTATTTAGTGTATTCAGACAAAGTATTTGCCCATTTACTTACTACAAACATTTTGGATTGCAATTAGAATTTAATCCAAGTTTATGGGAGCTGACACAGCAGTTTGATTAGAATTTATTAGCTCATGAATGTGAATTTCACCGAAAGAAGTCATTTGCTCAGATTTTGTAAATTTACAAACCCTAGAAGAGTAAAAATAGTAATAAATTCTAGCTCTTATACTTTTTATCTTTAGTATTTTAGTGTGTTATGATATACATGGAAAAATTCCTTATCCAGATGATTTTTAACTATAATATCCACTACTATTTAGCATATCAACAGTATTTTAAAACTATGAATAACATATGCTTTCAGAAAATTTTCATCAAATGAGGCAGAAATTCTTCATGACTTCAACACATCATGACCATTTTGAACCGAATAAAACACAAATCAGGAAAGGCAGAAAATGATTGACACATGTACTGTTCTTGGTTTTAAATTTAACAATCGTGCGAGTTATAGGATAGAGCTTTGAAAGTAGAATCAATGAGAGGATGAAAAATACTGAGGAAGAGTAGTTAAATTGAATTATTGCTACATGAAAGAAAATACTGGATCTGAAGGTAAGGTACATTCTATAAAATGACCCTCTTCTTCTCCCACAATTTATTCAATGCTTTGGTATTTGATTGTATAATATGTTCCATAAACCTATCAATGATTCTGGTTATTCTTAATTAAATGAACATGCAGTTCAGCTGATTTAATATTACACATTATCTTAATGTTCTTCTGTATCTTTGGATATTAAAATATAGAGAATTATTTTGATTTGAGTAAAATTTTATTGTTTGTTTATCATATAAAGAAGAAATTATTAACAAAGAATGGATACCTGATATTTTCTAAAAAATGTCAATAGAGGTTTAAACCGTATATGTAAGCTCAACCATTTATACCTTCTCCAAATGAAACTCATTGAAATGTCACTACTCATATAGTACATAAAGGGAGTGATATATAGGAATAAAAACATCCCCTATGCATCCAGAACCATCTATTATCCACACGATGAAAGCCAATATTAGGAAGAGAAGATGGTACAGCCACATTGCAGGATAAATCAGCTTCATTCAAAATGAAGATTGAGCTGGAAAGTGATTTGAACTAAGTACAGTTAAGAATATGAAAATGCCAAAAATTGCAATCTTACTAGGTGGTATGTCCTTGTTGCAGGAGGTATGTAGTTAGGGGTAGGCTTTGAGGTTTCAAAGGACTAAAGCTATTTCAATACAGTTTTCTCCACCTTCCGCTTGTGTTCTGAGATGTAATCTTTCAGCAACCTCTGCCTGTGTATCTTTGCTCTGATATCATCCATCACTGATTATTATATTCTGGAATGTAAGTCCAAATAAATTATTTCTTTTGTAAAGGAAAGAATAATTCAAATGAGTTTAATGTTATGAGAAGCAGACCTGGTTTACCTGATATGGTTGCTTTTTCCCTTCTTAGCTTGGGCCGTCACACTTCTGCTATGTTGAATGAGATGTCTCCACATTCTCTACTCTCACATATTGCAGTTTGTCACTTGGTCCTCAGGACCTCCTTATACCTGGGGCTGTATTTTTTTTTCTTGGAAGTTAGAATGTTTGTAATTTCCTGACTTTGGTGCAGGGTTAAAAGTAAATGGGAAGTGAATGACATACATACCATAACTCTTCTGTATTATTCCCTAAATGAGGGTTATTGGAAGATGGGATTACTGAAGTGAGCAGAAATGAAAGGTGCTGCTTTACTTGAAATGTTGTCTTACCTCATTCTGTGCCCCTGTAAAGGACCAGCCGTATCTCTCAGACCTGGCCATGTTCCTGTCACTGCTCCCCTGCCTTTCTCTTGCAGCTCTTAATTCTAGGTCCTGCTTGCCACTCTAGGTTTCATATTGACCAGATTCAGCTCATTTCCCTGTGATCCTGTTCTGAAACATACACAAGTTTGTTTGTTTGTTTTTTTTTTCAAACTTTCAATTTTTATGTTGGTTTTTGTTTTAACTCTTTTATGGAAGTCTTACAAGGGAATCATTCAGGGATGACTGTTTTGATTGGAATGAGAAAATAATGAAAAAATCTTTTTTCAAAATTATGGGACATGTTCATGTCTACATTTTCTCTTACATACACCTGCCATGCTAGTTTATCTCCCTGTCTTCTCCTGAGTTCTTTCCTCCCATTGCTACTTGGATACTGCCTCTTAAGACTTATTGCAGAACCATGAATGCTGACATACACAAGGAAGGTGTTGATACTTCACAACATTTCTAACCCTTTTTCTTCCTTCTCTCTTGTTTGAATTAATTTGGATCACTGTACTCAATAGTACAGTACTATAGTGCTTGGGCCTTGAAAATATCTGTTATTATTGCCTTGTCATAGTTTTACAGCTCAGGGTTGGGCCTACTTACACTTTGGAATCTTAGTCCAAGAAGTTTGAGAACTTTAATAAAACCTTGTCAGGAGCTACATATGCTTTTAAATGATTCCTTAATAAATTGAGGCGTATAAAACCCTTTAGTAAATCATGGAAAAAGGAGTCTGAGATTCTTATTTCTGTAAAGTACTTGAAAAACATGAAAGCGAGAGAGGCCATGGCTCGCTCACTCTTGTTATCAGATAGGGCGCTGAAATATGACTTTAGTTTTCCTGCAATTTCTGGTTAGAACATAAAGATGTCTGTTGTAGTTTGCATTAACGGATTGCTTATATTAATACCCCTTTTGCTATTGTTTTGGTTTTCTGTCTTCATTGTTCCCATTAGAGCCTTAGCTCCCCTCTCTGTGTAGATAAAAGGTGGGTTCAGTCCAGCTATTATTGATCTGGCACACAAACTACTTTTTGGGAACAAATGTTCATCATTGTATAGTTGACAGTGGTTTCAAATTCTTCCCTTGTCCTCACTTTCTTGTAACAACATACTTCTTTACACCTTCTTCAATTGACTTTATTGACCACTCTGTAATCCTATTATGTATCTGTGTGTATGGAAGTAAGTGCTTTTTAAATTGTCTGTGGTTAGTGGGTTTATTCTTCCATAAACTACTACCCAACAGCACATGACCTCAGGCCATTACTGGGAATTATTTTATGCTGGGATATTTGGGGGAGGATAGTGTGAAATTCATCACTGTCCTTTGTTTCAGAGATATTTATGTTTGAATAAGAAACCCATACTATACAAATAGCCAACTAACTCTTGTGTTCCCCTTCCTGTATGGCTGCTGGTGTAAATAAATTGCGTTTTGTCATTGATAAACAATAATAAAATCACTTAAAGACACAAACACACTTAAAGACAGAAAGTATTCACAAAGAAAAATCCATTTAAAATGGAGATAAAATATAAACAAAATGAGATCAAAAGATCCATTCAGAAATCATGATATTAAAAATGTCATTATCAAACTACAAATTTGTAAGATGAGATAGTAATAATATATATTTAAGTAAAGAGGAAAATATTAAATGCACTGTGTGCCCAAAGTGTTCATTCAAAATGTAGTATATAACCAAGAATGGAATTTAGCTCTCACTCTTGCTACAATAGAGGCAAAATGGAAGGATTACTGCTAGGCAAAACCCAACCTGGAATGCGCAGTGCCAAACTATCAAGAAAGATGATGTTTGAAAAATACCACATAAAGAAAATATCGATAGTAAAAAAAATATAAAAATAAGAAAGTATTGAAGACCAGCCCTAGTCCATGGTAATCTGATAGGGTGCATGGGATTATTTGAATATTCTGTTATCTATTGAGACGTGTTTAGTTACTGAGTATATGTGAAAGTTTGGAGAAGTTACTTTGAGGTGCAGAGAAAAAGGTATGTTCTATTGTTTTAGGATGAAATGTTCTTTCAATATCTGATAAATCCATTTGGATAATAATTTCTGTTATTTTTACTGTATCAGTTTAGTTTCAGTTTCCACAAATGATCCATTGATCTACGTGGAGTATTGAAGTCTCCCACTATTATTGTGTCCGGGACAATATAAGCTTTGAGCTTTAGTGATGTTTCTTTTGTGAATTTATTTGCCCTAGCATTTGAAACATAGTTGTTCGGAATTGATAGTTCATCTTAGTATTTTTTTTACAATTATTTTGTCCTTCCTTATCATTTTTGATATCTTTGGTTGAAAGTCAATTTTATTAAGTGTTAGAAAGGCTATTCCATTTTGTTTCTTGGGACCATTTCCCTGGAATTTCTCTCCAGCCTTTTATGTTGAGATAGTGACTGTCTGTATAACTAAGGTGTTTTTTCTCTATGCAGCAAAATGTGCGGTCCTCTTTATGTATCCAATCCCTTAGTTTATATCTTTTTATTGGAGAATTAAGTCCACTGATGGTAAGAGATAATAAATAAAATGTATTGTTTTTTCCTGTTATTTTTATTGTTAGAAATGAAATTACGTTTGTGTCTATCATCTTTTGGGTTTGTTGAAAGATTAATTCCCTACTCTTTCCTAGGGTGCAGTTTCCTTCCTTGTGTTGGAAGTTTCCATCTACTATCATATATGGGGATGGATTTGTCGAAAGATGTTTTGTAAATTTGGCTTTGTCATGGAATATCTTGTTTTCTCCATCCATGGGAATTGAAAGTTTTACCAGATATTATAGCCTGGAGAACCAGAAATGAATGCAAACACCTATGGTCACTTTATCTTTGATAAAAGTGCTAAAATCATTTAATGGAAAAATGACAGAACTTTCAAGAAATGGTGATGGTTCAACTGGAGGTCAGCATATAAAAAAATCAATTGTATAAACAAACTCACAGGTTAGGGCAACAAGTGATCATCTTGTTAGATGCTGACAAAAAATGAAAACAATCAATACCTTTTCATGTTAAAGATTTTGTTACAAATCATAAATTCAATGTCCATACATAAACATAGTAAAAGCAATATTACAAAAAATCAGTAGCCAACATCCACTTAAATGGAGAGAACCTTGAAGAAATACAACAAAAATCAGTGAATAGAAAAGGTGGCCCAATCTCCACTTACTTCTTTAATATAGTACTGGAAATTTTATTCACAGAAAGTAGAAAACAAAAGGAGATCAAAGAGAATGCAAGAGGTCAAAGTATCATGGTTTGTACAAGATAAGATAGTATATATTAGTGACCCCAAAAATTCAACCAGAGAATTCATGCAGCCAATAAAAAACTTCAGTAAAGTGGCTGGATATAAAATTAACTCAAACAAATCAATACCCTTCCTCTACTTCAAGGATAAACAGGTTGAGAAGAAATTAGGGATATGACAACTTCACATTAGTCTCAAATAATAAAAAAATACTACAGTGCCACTCTAACCAAGCAAGTAAAAGGTCTGTATGACAAGAACTTCAAGTCTGTGAAGAAAAAAAAAATTGATGAAAATCTCCGATGGAAAGATTTGACATGCTCAAGGGTTGGTAGCGTTAATATTGCAAAAATGGCCAACTTGCCAAAAGCAATCAACATATTCAAGGCAATCGCCATTAAAATTCCAACTCAATTCTTCATAGAGGTAGAAAGAGAAATTTGAAAACTCATTTGGAATAACAAAAACCCCATGATAGGGAAAACTATCCTCAACAATAATAGAACGCTTTGGGAATCACTATCCCTTACTTCAAACTGTATAAGAGAAAAATAGTGGGGTCGGGGATTTAGCTCAGTGTTAGAGCGCTTGCCTTGCAATTGCAGGGCCCTGGGTTCGGTCCCCAGCTCCAAAAAAAAGAAAAAAGAAAAAAAAGAAAAAAGAAAAATAATGATAACAATTTAATGGTTATGGTACAGAGGCAGATACCCAGAATGGAATAGATTTGAAGACCCAAAAATGAAGGCACACACCAGGCACTTGATATTTGACAAAGGAGCCAAAACCATCCAATGGAAAAAAGATAGCATTTTAAACAAACAGTGCTGTTTAGACTGGAGATTAGCATGTAGAAGAAGGGAAATCTATCAACACTTTTCACCATGTACAAAGCTCAAGTCAAAGTGTATCAAGGATCTCCACATAAAACCAAATAACCTAACACTAATAAAAGAAAAATGCGAAAGAGTATCGAACACTTGGGCACTGGGGAAATTTCCTGAACACAAAATCAATGGCTTATGCTCTAAGATCAAGATGTGACAAATGGAATTTCATAAAATTGTAAAGATTTTGTAAGGCAAAGGGCACTATCATTAGGAAAAAGGAGCAACTAACACATTAAGAAAAGATCTTTAACAATCCTACATATGATAGAGCACTAAATTCAATATATACAAAGACTCAAAGAATTATGTTATAGGGAATCAAATAGTCCTTTCAAAATGGTGTATAGAGCTAAACAATGAATTCTTAACTGAGTAATATCAACATCCTTAGCCATCAGGTAAATGGAAATCAAAAAAGTCCTGAGATTCCACAGCATACAAATCAGAATGGCTAAGATAAAAAATAGAAAATTCAGTTGACAAAACGATGCCTAAATGGATGTGGAGAAAGAGGAACATTCCTCCAATGTTGGAGCGATTGCAGGCTGGTATAACCACTCTGGAAATCAGTCTGGAATTTTCTCACAAAATTAGTACTACATGGGGTTCCTGCAATACCACTTCTTGGGTATATACCCAAAAGATGCTCCAACATATAACAAGGACACATGATGCTATATGTTGATAACAACAATATATATATATATATATATATATATATCCACATATATATATACATATAATATATACACATAATGTATACATATATATACATATATACATATAATATATATACATATAATATATATACATATAATATATACACATAATATATACACATATATATACATATACACATATATACATATATATATATTTTTTTTTCCAGAAGTTGAAAAGAACCCAGATGTCCCTCAACAGAATAATGGATAAAGGAAATGCGGTACATTTACACACCTGTACTTCTAAGCTATCAAAATCAATGTTTGCAGAAAATTCTTAGGATGGAACTTGAAATTATTATTTTATGTGATGTAAAAACCCATATAGTATAAATTAATTGGAAGTGTGTATCAACCCAAAAGTGTGGAATGCATAAGAAAGAAGTCACAGGTCATATGAAGCCCAAGCTGAAAGAAGTCCAAAATGTGGATGCTACATTGTTTCTAAGAAGGGAGAACAAAATATTCATGGGAGGAAATACAATGATAAAGAGTTAAGCATGGATTGAAGAAAGGGTCAGCCAGAGACTGCCCCACGTGGGGATCCATCCAATAAGCAGCCACCCAATCCAGAATTTATTGCTGATCCCCACAAACCCTTGTTGATAGAAGTCAGATGTGGATGTCTCCTGAGAGGCTCTGACAGATCCCTACCGATATAAAAGAATATGGTTGCAGCTAAACATTGGATTAAACAAGGGGGTTTCAATGGAGGTTTTAGAGAATATACTTAATGAGCTGAAGGGATTTGCAAAACCCCAGGAAGAACAAAAATATCAACCAACAAGATCCCACCAGAAATTCAGTGGATTAAACAACCCACTAGTGAGTACAGATTGAGGAACCCATGATACCAGCCACATGTGTGGCAGAGAAATTCACTGTCCAGCATGATTGGAAGGAAAAGCCCTTAATCCTGTGAAGACTTGTTTCTCCAGTTTAGTTTAATGCTAGGGCATTGAGGATGAAGTGGGTGGGTGGGAATGGGAACATCCTCAAAGAAACTGGAGGGGGATTTATGGGAGAGGGAGAAAAGGAGATAACATTTGAACTGAAAATACAAAAAATACTCACGAAAAATTATTAAATAAAAATGACATTTTGTCTCATTAAATTAATAGTAAAATATCATTTCCCATTTCTGATATTGGCACAAATATTAGAGTTTGGCATTAATTTCCTTTGGTCTCTTTTGCTGTCTATAGCCAATATGTCCCTTTTTATTATGACCTATTTAAACAAAACTGTATTTTACAATTTAAAGGAATATGAATTGAAAAAATACTGACTTAATTTGTGATTCAATTTTACTATATTTCCCTTTACTAAAAGTTAAAAAACTCCTTGAAGAAACAATGATGGATAATATCAAAATATGTTTATAGGAATGGTACATCAAATGATTTTTGTTAATCGTGTCAATCAGGAAATGGTTCTATTATTTATGCATTATGCTAGTTGTTTATGGAAGAAACTGAATGTTCTTAGATTTTGTAATAATGTATGTAAATCATTAATTCTTAATGTTTGTTGACAGAAGGAAGTATATATATATATATATATATATATATATATATATATATATATATATATATATACATATATATATATATAAAATGTGGCACACGTTTTTAATATAAATAGACCAAATTAAATATATAATTTATGAATTAAAGCTGAGCAAAAGAATGATATATCATTGAATCTACCTACAGTTGGTGTTAAGATATGATTCATGCATCCATGAATTTCTTTCTAGACATCTCTTGAGATAAAATTAGTGTGGAAAAAGCTAAAACTGCAATTAGCAGGTTTGATCTAGTATACATATATAAAAATTGCTTTTAAAAAATACACAGAAAATATTTTCAAGGTTATTTATACAGCATATACAAAAATTCACTGCATCCATAAATTATCAATAACACTCAAGCATCTTTCTCTGGTCTTATTAGATTTGAATTATCAAATATACATATATGTATGTATGTATACACACACAGGCACACTCACACACACACACACACACACACAAACAAACACACACAATATTTCTAAAAATTTAATACAAATTAGTAAATAATAGTCATTCAGAGAAAACTAATGAAAATGAACGACCTAATTTCAAGTATAATGTTCTCCCAAATGTATACAATCTAGCATATAAAATTTGCCTTATAATTTTTACAAAAATACGTATGGGGTCAATATATATAATCAGATCCCATTTGGACTTATCACTCAGAATTTAAGTAGAAAATGAAAAGGCATGGGAAAAATATTAAATAACATGATGTAGCTATACTTTTTCAAGTATACAAATAAAATCTGAGAAACAGTGAAATGACACAACATGTAAAATTGCTTTCCATTAAGCATTGATATCTAAGTTTAGTCTTCATAGTCCATATAATAGAGAAAATTAAATCTCACAAGTGGTTTCCTGGCTTAAATACAATTTTCTTGGCTTATGAATATACACAGAACCAATCAATAAAATGAAAATGGATAGATGTTGTGTTACAAAAAGTAAAAGACATTTTGTTTATTTCTTTGGTATACATTTATTTTTGTAGCATTTCTTTCCATGTATCTTTTGGATATTTTATAAATCCTGACTTTGGTGTGGTTGTTGCTTAAATTTAACTGAACATGGCTGAATATGTCAATATAGTAGAAATGGATTCTTGGGGCAGAGAATACCTTTGTGTTAAACCTGGTTAAAATAAAATGGTGGTCACAGTGTGCACAAACAAATAGAAGGTAAGAAACTATGGCTTCAGGTAGAGGAGTCATTATAAGATTTCACTTTGTAGTATTGGAAGAATTGTTCTGTGATATCATGAGATTGTGCAGTCAGAAGGCCTTTTCTTTATTCCTCTAATGAAAGTAAAAATTTGTTTTTTTCAGTTCCCTCAGAGAGCTTGCTAGGTGACTAGATCAATCGGGAACACGGGAAGTGGGACTTATATATGTAAAATACATTTTTGTTATTGGATTTCTCCTAGGTTCTTTAGGGAACTAACTTCATAAGATTTGGAATAAAATCAGACAAGAGCTTCTTAAAGATGTAGAAAATCACGGGGTGTGGTGGCACAGGCCTTTAAACTTAGCACTGGAGAGCAGAAGCAGGCAGAACTCCAATTTCGAGGCAAGCTTTGTCTACACAGAGAGAAAGAGACAAAGAGACAGAGAGAGAGAGAGAGAGAGAGAGAGAGAGAGAGAGAGAGAGAGAGAGAGAGAGAGAGAGAGTTTCTGGTACTGCCAGGGATATAAAAGAAACACTGTCTCAAAAATGTTCAATGATACGTTCTGTACTATACAAAGAAAAAAATTCTCATTTTAACTTAGTAAGATGTTAATAATTTGTTCTTGATTCTATTGCAGTGTTTTAGCTATAAAATAATGTGAAGGTACTGAAAATGTATGAAAAGATGTTTTCCATCACTATTCCCCTTAAACTATAAGCTGAATTTGTATTAAATAAACCTATGTAAATACACTTTGAAGGCTTTTCTGTGATTAGCTAGAGGGCTATTACATTTTGAATTAAAATGGTGGATTTCAGGCCAATCTTGGATGGTCATCACTAAGGTGTAGAAGCATATTAAGCATACAAAATCAAATATAAATTTTGCACAATAAAGAACGAGAACCTTTAATTTGTTTTTCTCTAATGTAAACAGCTTCTTTTTGTTGGAGAGAAGATCAGATGATTTGAACTAATTTTTTGAGAAATACCACTTGCTCTCAGAACATAAGAAACAGAGAAACATACGCAATAACATATGCTCAGGAATAAAGAACTGAGAGAGAGTATTCTATGCAATATATAGAACAATAAATTTGACCCGTCTGTTACTGGTTAGCTGGGGACTTCGTTACGCATATCTATGTACTTAAAAATGTTTTCTTTTCCTTCTTAAGTTTGTATGGTTGCTCTAAAAACCCTGGGTTTTGTGTTAAGATCTTTGCATATTTAATCATAGTTTTGAAATATTAGTGTTATATTCAAAAGCCGTGCTTTGTACATACTTTTTAAGCAACAAAATAGAGAAGTGTCTGCTTGGGTTTTATGAAGAAAGTTACTATGTTAAATATGAATTCATTTTTCAGACATATAACTTCTCTTCCTGTACCATGCTAGTTGATGAAACCTAGGACATAGGAATGCATAGTCATCATCTTAGTAGAGTTTCAGGATTTTATTGTATTTTGATTGACATGTGCATTTCTGTTAAAATTCTATCTCTTTTATAAGTCTCTTTATTTAACTGGAGATGTTTTCAATAACTCCTAGTCTGTTGTTTATTCATATAAAGAGTCATTGGTGTTGTTATTGAATTTTATGACAGTAACTTCTTAATGTTCTTTATTTTGAAGGTAAAATATTTATATGTAACCAAAATATTTTATAAAAAGATTAAATTTTTAGTGGAAATATCACTTAGTGATGTCCAATTTTATAAGCATTCTCTAAAGTATTGAATATTGTACATTTTTAATTACTATAAAAATAGTATGAATACCACAGCCTTTTTAACTTTAACACACACTGCTCTAGTTGGTATAACCAAAAATATGTTAGTTATTTTTCTCTTTGAAAATTTGTCAGTAATTAATTTTGGCTTTTTTATCTGAGCTTTTTTTTTTTTTTTTTTTTTTTTTTTGAGCTGGGGATAGAACCCAGGGCCTACCGCTGAGCTAAATCCCCAAGCCCTATCTGAGCTTTCACATCATTATTCACAAAGAAATCTATTGCTTTTTTATTGAGAGGAGTAAGGAATGTTTATTGATATGTAGATACATAAGAATGTGAAAATATACACAATGGTATTTCATTCAGCCCTAGGAAAATTAAACTATGATGATTTCAGGAAAATAGATGTAAATAGAAAATATACCGAGTAAGATAAGAAAGACTCAGAATGGCAAATACCATGTGTTCTTTCTCATATATATCAAAGAATCTCTTTTTAATATACTTGTATTTATGTGAAGCTGTGGGTGGATTGAGTTCATTTAAATGGTATAGGTTGCAGAGATTAGAAAGTAGGGTTTTAAACAGTATGGTATGGAAGATATTCAACATGTGGGATACGAGTGTAGAATCAAGAATAATGAAGAGAGACTAGTATAAGTGGTGAGGGACATAGGGCAGGCGGAAAAAAGAACTGAGGAAGCGAGGATGAGGTTGAATGTCTACAAACATAACATAAGGCATCCTATTACTTTATAGGTTAGGTTAAAATAAATATTAAAATTTAAAACTAATACCATAAAGTTTAATGCTATATACATGATGTTTGAGGAAAAATGCCAGCAAGTGATATCAAAATGAAAACAATATATTTATCTTATTTGATCTTAGTCCTATTGTCCATAATTATTTGGTAAAAACATCATTTGTCTGCCAAATTTATGGTATCACTTAAAAAATTGCCTGTGATACAATAATTCCTTACTATAGTAGAGAATTTTTATTATTAGATCAATTTTTATAATCTGTGATTTGATCTATGTTTTAAGTTTCTTTTTACTTAAATTTGCTCCTCCTGACATTCACTCATACTAAATTATAATGTTCAATGTTAACATACTACTATAAAAATATGATTCAGCAGGGTTGTGAAATTGATCAATTAAAAGTTCATATTATCCATAAACTACAGGACATCCTCCACAAAGGTCATAGATACAAAGATGATAAACAAGAAGAATGACCCAAGTGCATATGATTGACTCTCATTTAGAATGGAGAATAAAATAGTCTAGGAGGCAGATTGAGGGAAGGAACTAGATGGGAGATGGAAGGAAGAGGAGAATGGATGCTGTGTGGGAAGGGACAAAAGATATGACACGATAGTCATGAGAATGAAAGGAAATCTGGAACTTTTAGAGATGAGGAGGTAGGGGAAATCTCCAGGATGAGAAAGAGACCTGGGAAAAGGGAGGTACCCACGAATCAATGGGGGTAACCTAAGCTGTGACTTACATTGGTGTTATGGAACATTAAGAGGCCAACTCCTGTAGCCCTGATGGAGCACCTGTGGAGGGATAAAGACACACATACACCCACAAAACTTTCTAGGCAAAATTTTTCAACCCTAAAGGAAATTCAGAACTGAATTTTCGGGTCCATGTTGTCCTTTGCTTTATTGATGGCTGGCAATTTTTGTATAAAATAAGGTTTTGGGAGATTATAATTTGAAGTAGATATACAATATTTATATTGTTATATTAATACTTTAGTTGGGGCCACTTTGTTCCCAATATCATTGCAAAAAATAAAATTGGAAAACAGATTTTTGAGTACACATTCAGGAATATATATAAATTCCCCTTTCAAAAAATGTACGATAAGAAAATGTAATACAATATTCTTTCAACTGAACGTCTGGGGAGAAAATATTGGACTTTGGGAAAGAGAGAATACCTAGGAACTTGAACTGTATGTCACAGGAATGGACCTGGGAATGGAATTATTATCCAGAAGAATCTCCTCCACCCCATGTTCCTAGATCTTTTTTACCGATGCCAAGCCCCTGAACAACATTCTCTATTCGGAACATGTAAGTACTAATGAAGCAAAGAGAAGTATATTTTTAGAGATATACAGTAAGTAAAGGTTTCCAGTATGTCACAGGAGACACTCTTGGAAAGGGCACCTTCAAATCTGTTCATTGTAAGGAAAGCTGTTCAACAGTTAGACCATGGCAATTCTCAGTGAAATCTTCATTAGGCCCTCCCTGAAAATTCTCTTGTATCCTGGAGAGCCCTACCTTTTCTGTGATGTCACAAGTGTCATGGTGACAGCAACTGCCTCTTGGATATTCTTTGAGGACCTCTAGGTTTAACTCATTGACCCCTTATTCTGGCTAAACAGCCATTTGGGAGGGAGATAAAAGAGAAGGAAGCTGGCCTTCTGTCTTTGTATAAAAAAAGGAAGAAATAAATGGTCCATGGGAAAGTTCATTGAGACTTGGGTAGGGTTTGAGTTGGATTGCTGAAGAGATAGCCTTGATCTGAGCCTTCCAAACATGGGAATCAGGAATTGAAATCCTCTCAGAATCATCTGGACTTCACTGCTTGCTGTGGTTCCTGGAAGTCACAGAGTTTATATAATCAATTTCTTCATTCCAAAAGCCAGTTGTTGGGAAAGTTGTTCTACTGAGAGCTCATGGCTTTTACTCTTTTTGTCCTGAAAAAAACGGTCTGAAGAAACAAAGGAAAGACAAGTATTGTCTCTTCAGCTAAGTATAAACGCCTCCATGCTTTGGATACCTATATTGGAGTTTGTGTCTGACACTGATAATTGGGAGAGAAGAGCTTCTAGTTGAGACTTCATCATCTCAGACTTTCCACTAGTATTGCTCTGAATACCATTCCCTGAGAGTGACTCTTCAGCTTTCTCTGTCAATGGGTTTGATTAGCTGGCAGGTTTCTTTTCTTTCTTTCATTTTTTTAATTTTTTATAAAATTTTATTGCTTTTTTAATTGGATATTTCTACATTTCCATTTCAAATATTAATTCCTTTCCCAGTTTTTTTTTTCATAATTCTCCTATTCGATTTCGCTTTCCGTCTTCTATAACCCACCTTACTGCCCCCTGACATTGCCTTGAACCTGGAGTCAAACCCAGGGAGTACCAAGGACTTCTCCTTCCATTAGTGACCAACAAGGCTATCCTTTGCCACATATGCATTTGGAGCCATAGTTCTATCCATGTACAGTCTTTGAATATTAGTTTAGTACCAGAAATCTCTGGTTCATTTGCATTGTTGTTCCTACGTGGTTCAAAGCACCTTCAGCTCTTCTAATCCTTTCTCAAAATCTACCAACAGGATGTACGTTTTCAGTTCACTGGCAGCATAGACTCCTTAGCTTCATCACTCTTATCTACATTTGGTTGCTGAGTGTGTGTGTGTGTGTGTGTGTGTGTGTGTGTGTGTGTGTGTAGAGCTAAACAATGAATTCTCAACTGAGGAATATCAACATCCTTCGCCATCAGGTAAATGGAAATAAAAAAAAAATCCTGAGATTCCACAGCACACCAATCAGAATGACTAGGATATATTTTGAGCCTCATTCAGTTATGGTGTTTGGTGAATTTTTAACATGGACTTTATGCAACTAGGTCAAGAATTTAGAATCCACAAATGACGAAGCCAAATAAACTACATCCTATCCTTATGATCCTATTGAAGTGGAAGATTCACTGTACCTCAAGCCACTTTGCTCCCGTCCCATGTCATGAACCTTATGTTTGGACTGAAGAAAGAATCATGGTAAAACATCCAAAACACTCAAGTCTGGCCCTGGAAACACAGGAAGGTAGATATTAGAGAACTGCTATCTAATGCAACTGCAGAAGTGCATTATATAGTCAATGTTGTTCTTTGCTTTCTTAATGTCTGGTAATTTTTGGATAAAATAAGGATTTGGGAGTTTATCATTTAAGTAAATACAAAATATTTACACTGTTCTATTCACATTAGAGCTGGGCCCCCTTTGTTTCAAAATCATACCAAAAAAAAAAAAAAGTAATCGTATAATAGAACATTTGATTACACATTCAGCAATATATATATATATATATATATATATATATGTATTTCACTATCAAGGAATGTACAATAAGAAAATGTAATAAAATATTCACTCAATTAAAGGTCTTTAGGGAAAATACTGGCCTTTAGAAAAGAGTGATATCTGAGGAAATTGAACTGCAGACCAGAGGAATGGAACTAGGAATAAAATTAGTATCCAGTAGAATCTCCTGCACTCCATATTCCTAGATCTTTTCAACCCATGCCAAACCACTGACTAACTTTCCCCATTCAGAGCATGTAACCACTAGTGATGAAGAGAGAATTCTGTAGCTTTAGAGATATGGAGTACGTAATGGTATCCACTGTGTCACAGCAGATGTAGGAATTTGGTAACTATTAACTTTAGCGGAACAGGGAGTTTGCCCATTCGGATGACCCATGACTCAGCTGAGATGATGGCTGCTAGTTCCTGGAACAATCTCTTGACCTTGTGTTTAGGCTTGGCCGGGCATGTCTCAGGCCAGTTCTGTCCTGTCTTCTTATCGGCTGTTCTTTTGTAGTTTTTATGAAGTTTTTATTTTAACTCCTTCAATAGCAGACTTATCAGTGATACCAGGAGCTTGAAGGAAACCTAATGGCATTCATCAGAGGAATGGATACAGAAAATGTGGTACTTCTGATAAATGTTGTACTATTCGGCTATCAAAAGCGATGATTTCAAGAAATACATAGACAAATGGATTGAACTAGAAAATATAATACTGACTGAGGAAAAACAATCACAGAAATGCATACCTGGTATGAAATCACCGAAAGTGGATATTGGCACAAAAGATCAAATTACCCAAGATACAGACCACAGAAAACTGGACGACTAAGAAGGACACCAAAGATGTGCATGCTTTGCTCCTTTTTAAAAGGGCAAAAAAATATGTATGAATTTAGAGTAAAAAGTGAAGGAATCCCATTCAGAGCATTCCATACACATGGAAATTCATATATATATTTATCAGCCACCCAAACTAGATAAGAATGATGAACCTAAGAAGTGAATGCTACCAATATCCGGATACAGATACTTCCTGAGACACACAGCTAGAGCATGTCAAATACAGAAGTGCGTGCTAGTGGCAAACCAGTGAACTGAAAACGGAGCTCTTGTTGTTAGATTTTGAGAAAGGAATGCAAGATCTGAAGGGGCTTTCATCCTCATAAATATAGCAATGGGAATGAACCAGAGCTTTCGGTTACTAAATCAGTATTAAAGGACTGTACATGCATGGACCTATGGCTTCAACTGCATATATAGCAGAGGATTGCCTCGATGGGCACAAATGGAAGGAGAAGTTCCGGGTCCAACCTAGGTTTGACTCCCAGTTCAAGGGAATATCAAGGTGCAGTAAGAGGCATTATATAAGAAGGGTAAGGGTACCAATTATGGCTCTTATGGACAGAAACTGGAAAGTGAAATGACATTTGGAATGTAAATATAGAAATATCGATTTGTAAAAAAAATACAATTTGCTAAAAAATAAAAAAAATGAAAGAAATTAAAGAAAAGAAAACTGCTAGCTAATCTCACCTATTGACTCAGAAATATAAAGGGTCACTCTCAGGGAATGGTAGTCAGAGTAATACTAGTGAAAAGACTGTGATGATGAAGTCTCAACTTGGTAGCACTTCTCTCTCGCAGATATCAGTGTCAGACACAAACTGTACCATAGGAATCCAAAGCATGGAGTTTACTCTGAGCTGAGGACACAATACTTGTCTTTCCCTTCTTCCTTAGGACGTTTTTCTTCTGGTCAAAAAGAGTAAAAGCCATGACCTCTCAGGAAAACAATTTTGCCCTTCCCAACACCTGGATTTTGGAATAAATAAATTAATGATATGAACTGTCTGACTTCCTGGAACCATAACAAGTAGGGAAGTCCAGATGCTTCTGAGATGCTCCTGCTCCTGATTCCCATATGTGGAAGATTCAGTTCAAGGCTATCTCTTCAGCAAACCCCCTCAACTCCTATCAAGGACTCACTGAGCTTTCCCATGTCAACACATTTCTTCCTTTTTTATACCAAGATAGAAGGCCAGCTTCCTTCTCCCCTTCTGTGATGTCTTTATCCTCTTGTTATCACTCACAAATGGCTATTTACTCTGAATTAGGGGACAGTTATTAAACCCTAGAGGTACTGAAGGAATATTTAAGAGGTAGTTGTTTTCATGAGAACACTTGTGACATAACAGAACCTAGGGCTTTCCAGGTTACAAAAGCTTTTTCAGGGAGGACCTAATGATGATGTCACTGGAATTGCAATGGGCTACCTGCTAAATATTCCTTCCTATGACCAGATTCAAAGATGGCCTTTCCAAGTGAGTCTCCTGTGACACAGTGGAAACCTTTATGTACTACATCTCTCTAAAGCTAGAGACTTCTCTTTTGCTTCCTTACTGGTTACCTGATATGAATGGAGAAAGTTATTTAGGGGCTTGGCATGTGTAGAAAAGATCTAGGAGTATGTAGTGGAGAGAATTATTCTGGAGAATAATTCTATTCCCAGATATAATCCTGTGACATACAGTTAAATGTGCTAGGTTTTCTCTGTTTCCCAATGGCCATTTTATACCAAACAGACATTTAACTGAATCAATATTGTATTTCCTTTTCTTATTTTACATTTCTTGACAGGGGACTTTATATATATTCCTGAATGTGTACTCAAAAATTCTGATTTCCAATTCCATTTTTTGCAATGATTGCGGCAACAAAGGGGGCTCAGCTATAGAGCAAATGCAACAGTAAGAATATTGTCTGCCTACTTCAAATGATAAATAGACATCAGTAAAGCAAAGGACAACATGGACTATAGAATGAGGTTCTGTAGTCCTATTAGATATCAGTTCTCTAATATTTACCTTCCTGTGTACCCAGGGCCAGACTTCAGAGTTTTGGATGTTTTACCATTTTTCTTTCTTCAGGCAAATCATAAGATTCAGGAGGATGGGCAGGGAGAGGAATTTCTTGAGGAACCGTGAAATCTAAACTTCAATACGTTCATAAGAACAGGAGGGAACTCATTTGGCATTGTCTATGTCGATTCTACATTCTTGACCTAGTTACACAGAATCCATTTTAGAATCCCACCTAACCCCATAGCTGTAGGACTGGAAAAAATCATCACAAATCTCCTGACTCATGCAGCTTCACTACCGCTTGGCCCAAACAATGGGATATTGTTAGTGGATTTAGAGGTTCAATGCCATTCTCTGTTAGGACAAAGAATAGATTTTATGGAAAACTGGAGGAGTAGGATTTGAAGAATGAAATGGTTGAACAGTTTTTCCAACTGCTAATCTCTGCACATTGGAATCAATGTGGGGTGTATTCTAAACATACTACTATATGGATGAATCCCTCCCTCAAGGAATGCAGCAGGCCAAATAAAAAAAAAAATAACAGTCTTTTGATACTTCCCTGGATACTACTGGGAGATTTCATTTTTTTTTAATGTCTTATTCATTGTGTCCTCCAGCCCAGAATTCTGAGTTATATATGCACCATAAAGATTGCACACTATTTGCACTTTTTGCACACTATTAATAAAACTTTGACTATTAATTCAGAGGTTTTGGTTATAAAAGCTGGGCTATTCCATGACAGCATTACTAGTGAGAGGGAAAATTAGGGGAAAAGTTCCTAGAAGAGCTTTTTAGTTTCTCTTTCACCAGTTTCTGTCTGTTGGAGATGCTTCTACTCACCCAGAAAAGGTATCAATAAAAACAAGCTCGTACTTTTATCCTATCCTAGCAGTCTATATGTCAGTAAAATCAGGTTACCATAATTCATCATAATGTTGGCCAGTCATATGGAATTCTTCTGTCAAATGAACTCTGTCTTGTATTTATATAATATAAACCTGATATCTTGCTTAGACATCTCCTGCCATGTTGCCCAATGTAGGTAGGTATAACATACATTGGTGCTGGTTCTGTGGACCCAAATCAAGTAGCCTGGTAAAGCTGAGTTACCAGAAAACTGCAAATTGTTTCTGAAAGAAAGATCTTTCCTTCTGTTGTTCAGCATCAACCTGTGGCTTCAAGGTATCCATCTGATGCTTTTGCATACTCACGTATTTATACCATGAATTCTCAGGTAGTAGTTGGTTAGGTATGTCACTAGATAGTCAGTAGGATCACTGGACTTAAGGACACTTGTAGGGCATCTCAGTCAGTGATCTTGTTACCTTTAGTCTGAAGGCAGAAATCTTTTTGATATCCATAGCAGTGAAGCCTAGCAAATCATAGGAGAATCCAAATATCCTCTTGGAGAGCCAAGATTTCCTCTTTGTTCTTAATGTACTTTCCTCAGGAACAAGGACAATTGACAATTGAAACGTAAATAAGAGACCCGTGTATCCTGGCCCGCAGAAGCTCTCTGTCACTGTCACTGCCACTGTCAGAAATAGCAGAACAAAGTAACACTAGAGATAATCTGATGGCGAGAGGCAAGCGCAGGAACCCAAGCAACAGAAACCAAGACTACATGGCACCATCGGAGCCCAATTCTCCCATCAAAACAAACATGGAATATCCAAACACACCAGAAAAGCAAGATCTATTTTCAAAATCATATTTGATCATGATGCTGGAGGACTTCAAGAAAGACATGAAGAACTCCCTTAGAGAACAAGTAGAAGCCTACAGAGAGGAATCGCAAAAATGCCTGAAAGAATCGCAAAAATCCCTGAAAGAATTCCAGGAAAACATAAATAAACAAGTAGAAGCCCATAGAGAGGAGACACAAAAATCCCTGAAAGAATTCCAGGAAAACATAAATAAACAAGTAGAAGCCCATAGAGAGGAGACACAAAAATCCCTGAAAGAATTCCAGGAAAACACAATCAAACAGTTGAAGGAATTAAAAATGGAAATAGAAGCAATCAAGAAAGAACACATGGAAACAACCCTGGATATAGAAAACCAAAAGAAGAGACAAGGAGCAGTAGATACAAGCTTCACCAACAGAATAAAAGAGATGGAAGAGAGAATCTCAGGAGCAGAAGATTCCATAGAAATCATTGACTCAACTGTCAAAGAAAATGGAAAGCGGAAAAAGCTACTGGTCCAAAACATACAGGAAATCCAGGACTCAATGAGAAGATCAAACCTAAGGATAATAGGTATAGAAGAGAGTGAAGACTCCCAGCTCAAAGGACCAGTAAATATCTTCAACAAAATCATAGAAGAAAACTTCCCTAACCTAAAAAAAGAGATACCCATAGACATACAAGAAGCCTACAGAACTCCAAATAGATTGGACCAGAAAAGAAACACCGCCCGTCACATAATTGGCAAAACACCAAACGCACAAAATAAAGAAAGAATATTAATATCAGTAAGGGAAAAAGGTCAAGTAACATATAAAGGGAGACCTATCAGAATCACACCAGACTTCTCGCCAGAAACTATGAAGGCCAGAAGATCCTGGACTGATGTCATACAGACCCTAGAGAACACAAATGTCAGCCCAGGTTACTGTTTCCAGCAAAACTCTCACTTAACATTGATGGAGAAACCAAGATATTCCATGAGAAAACCAAATTTACACAAAATGTTTCTACAAATACAGCACTACAAAGGATAATAAATGGTAAAGCCCAACATAAGGAGGCAAGCTATACCCTAGAAGAAGCAAGAAACTAATCGTCTTGGCAACAAAACAAAGAGAATGAAAGCAAACAAACATAACCTCACATCCAAATATGAATATAAAGGGAAGCAATAATCAGTATTCCTTAATATCTCTCAATATCAATGGCCTCAACTCCCCAATAAAAAGACATAGATTAACAAACTGGATACGCAACGAGGACCCTGCATTCTGCTGCCTACAGGAAACACACCTCACAGGCAAAGACAGACACTACCTCAGAGTGAAAGGCTGGAAAACAACTTTCCAAGCAAATGGTCAGAAGAAGCAAGCTGGAGTAGCCATTCTAATATCAAATAAAATCAATTTCCAAATAAAGTCATCAAAAAAGATAAGGAAGGACACTTCATATTCATCAAAGGAAAAATCCACCAAGATGAATGCTCAATCCTAAATATCTATGCCTCAAATACAAGGGCACCTATATACGTAAAAGAAACCTTACTAAAGCTCAAAACACACATTGCACCTCACACAATAATAGTGGGAGATTTCAACACCCCACTCTCATCAATGGAAAATCATGGAAACAGAAATTAAACAGTGATGTCGACAGACTAATAGAAGTCATGAGCCAAATGGACTTAACGGATATTTATAGAACATTCTATCCTAAAGCAAAAGGATATACCTTCTTCTCAGCTCCGGATGGTACTTTCTCAAAATTGACCATATAATTGGTCAAAAAACGGGCCTCAACAAGTACAGAAAGATAGAAATAATCCCATGCGTGCTATCGGACCACCACGGCCTAAAACTGGTCTTCAATAACAATAAGGGAAGAATGCCCACATATACTTGGAAATTGAACAATGCTCTACTCAATGATAACCTGGTCAAGGAAGAAATAAAGAAAGAAATTAAAAACTTTTTAGAATTCAATGAAAATGAAGATACAACATACCCAAACTTATGGGACACAATGAAAGCTGTGCTAAGAGGAAAACTCATAGCGCTGAGTGCCTCCAGAAAGAAACAGGAAAGAGCATATGTCAGCAGCTTGACAGCACACCTAAAAGCTCTAGAACAAAAAGAAGCAAATACACCCAGGAGGAGTAGAAGGCAGGAAATAATCAAACTCTGAGCTGAAATCAAACAAGTAGAAACAAAAAGGACCATAGAATGAATCAACAGAACCAAAAGTTGGTTCTTTGAGAAAATCAACAAGATAGATAAACCCTTAGCCAGAGTAACGTGAGACACAGAGAGTGCGTCCAAATTAACAAAATCAGAAATGAAAAGGGAGACATAACTACAGATTCAGAGGAAATTCAAAAAATCATCAGATCTTACTATAAAAACCTATATTCAACAAAACTTGAAAATCTTCAGGAAATGGACAATTTCCTAGACAGATACCAGCTATCAAAGTTAAATCAGGAACAGATAAACCAGTTAAACAACCCCATAACTCCTAAGGAAATAGAAGCTGTCATTAAAGGTCTCCCAACCAAAAAGAGCCCAGGTCCAGACAGGTTTAGTGCAGAATTCTATGAGACCTTCATAGAAGACCTCATACCAATATTATCCAAACTATTCCACAAAATTGAAACAGATGGAGCACTACCGATTCCTTCTACGAAGCCACAATTACTCTTATACCTAATCCACACAAAGACACAACAAAGAAAGAGAACTTCAGACCAATTTCCCTTATGAATATCGACGCAAAAATACTCAATAAAATTCTGGCAAACCGAATTCAAGAGCACATCAAAACAATCATCCACCATGATCAAGTAGGCTTCATCCCAGGCATGCAGGGATGGTTTAATATACGGAAAACCATCAACGTGATCCATTATATAAACAAACTGAAAGAACAGAACCACATGATCATTTCATTAGATGCTGAGAAAGCATTTGACATAATTCAACACCCCTTCATGATAAAAGTCCTGGAATGAATAGGAATTCAAGGCCCATACCTAAACATAGTAAAAGCCATATATAGCAAACCAGTTGCTAACATTAAACTAAATGGAGAGAAACTTGAAGCAATCCCACTAAAATCAGGGACTAGACAAGGCTGCCCACTCTCTCCCTACTTATTCAATATAGTTCTTGAAGTTCTAGCCAGAGCAATCAGACAACAAAAGGAGATCAAGGGGATACAGATCGGAAAAGAAGAGGTCAAATTATCACTATTTGAAGATGACATATAGTATATTGAAGTGATCCCAAAAGTTGCACCAGAGAACTACTAAAGCTGATAAACAACTTCAGCAAAGTGGCTGGGTATAAAATTAACTCAAATAAATCAGTTGCCTTCCTCTATACAAAAGAGAAACAAGCCGAGAAAGAAATTAGGGAAACGACACCCTTCATAATAGACCCAAATAATATAAAGTACCTCGGTGTGACTTTAACCAAGCAAGTAAAAGATCTGTACCATAAGAACTTCAAGACACTGAGGAAAGAAATTGAAGAAGACCTTAGAAGATGGAAAGATCTCCCATGCTCATGGATTGGCAAGATTAATATAGTAAAAATGGCCATTTTACCAAAAGCAATCTACAGCTTCAGTGCAATCCCCATCAAAATACCAATCCAATTCTTCAAATAGTTAGACAGAACAATTTGCAAATTCATCTGGAATAACAAAAAACCCAGGATAGCTAAAGCTATCCTCAACAATAAAAGGACTTCAGGGGGAATCACTATCCCTGAACTCAAGCAGTATTACAGAGCAATAGTGATAAAAACTGCATGGTATTGGTATAGAGACAGACAGATAGATCAATGGAATAGAATTGAAGACCCAGAAATGAACCCACACACCTATGGTCACTTGATTTTTGACAAAGGAGCCAAAACCATCCAATGGAAAAAAGATAGCATTTTCAGCAAATGGTGCTGTTTCAACTGGAGGGCAACATGTGGAAGAATGCAGATTGATCCATGCTTATAACCCTGTACAAAGCTTAAGTCCAAGTGGATCAAGGACCTCCACATCAAACCAGACACACTCAATCTAATAGAAGAAAAACTAGGGAAGCATCTGGAACACATAGGCACTGGAAAAAAATTTCCTGAACAAAACACCAATGGCTTATGCTCTAAGATCAAGAATCGACAAATGGGATCTCATAAAACTGCAAAGCTTCTGTAAGGCAAAGGACACTGTGGTTAGGACAAAACGGCAACCAACAGATTGGGAAAAAATCTTTACCAATCCTACAACAGATAGAGGCCTTATATCCAAAATATACAAAGAACTCAAGATGTTAGACCGCAGGGAAACAAATAACCCTATTAAAAAATGTGGTTCAGAGCTAAACAAAGAATTCACAGCTGAGGAATGCCGAATGGCTGAGAAACACCTAAAGAAATGTTCAACATCTTTAGTCATAAGGGAAATTCAAATCAAAACAACCCTGAGATTTCACCTCACACCAGTGAGAATGGCTAAGATCAAAAACTCAGGTGACAGCAGATGCTGGCGAGGATGTGGAGAAAGAGGAACACTCCTCCATTGTTGGTGGGATTGCAGACTGGTAAAACCATTCTGGAAATCAGTATGGAGGTTCCTCAGAAAATTGGACATTGAACTGCCTGAGGATCCAGCTATACCTCTCTTGGGCTTATACCCAAAAGATGCCTCAACATATAAAAGAGACACGTGCTCCACTATGTTCATCGCAGCCTTATTTATAATAGCCAGAAGCTGGAAAGAACCAAGATGCTCTTCAACAGAGGAATGGATACAGAAAATGTGGTACATATACACAATGGAATATTACTCAGCTATCAAAAACAACGAGTTTATGAAATTCGTAGGCAAATAGTTGGAACTGGAAAATATCATCCTGAGTGAGCTAACCCAATCACAGAAAGACATACATGGTATGCACTCATTGATAAGTGGCTATTAGCCCAAATGCTTGAATTACCCTAGATCCCTAGAACAAACGAAACTCAAGACGGATGATCAAAATGTGAATGCTTCATTCCTTCTTTAAATGAGGAAAAAGAATACCCTTGGCAGGGAAGGGAGAGGCAAAGATTAAAACAGAGACTGAAGGAACACCCATTCAGAGCCTGCCCCACATGTGGCCCATACATATACAGCCACCCAATTAGACAAGATGGATGAAGCAAAGAAGTGCAGACCGACAGGAGCCGGATGTAGATCGCTCCTGAGAGACACAGCCAGAATACAGCAAATACAGAGGCGAATGCCAGCAGCAAACCACTGAACTGAGAATAGGTCCCCTGTTGAAGGAATCAGAGAAAGAACTGGAAGAGCTTGAAGGGGCTCGAGACCCCAAAAGTACAACAATGCTAAGCAACCAGAGCTTCCAGGGACTAAGCCACTACCTAAAGACTATACATGGACTGACCCTGGAGTCTGACCCCATAGGTAGCAATGAATATCCTAGTAAGAGCACCATTGGAAGGGGAAGCCCTGGGTCCTGCTAAGACTGAACCCCCAGTGAACTAGTCTATGGGGGGAGGGCGGTAATGGAGGGAGGGTTGGGAGGGGAACACCCATAAGGAAGGGGAGGGGGGAGGGGGATGTTTGCCCGGAAACCGGGAAAGGGAATAACACTCGAAATGTATATAAGAAATACTCAAGTTAAAAAAAAAAAAAAAGAGGCAAAATAAACTTGGTTTACATTAAAAAAAAGTTTTCGGAGCTGCAGAGGAACAGCCTTGAAAGATTCTACTGGCATGGAGCCTCAGCCCATGAGGAAGACTACAGAATACAGAAATCTTCTTGTTTTGCTAGAGCTATGGCAGCACATCCCTGTGCTCCTGATACTTGGGGAACTGACATAAGAGAGCCTGGAGTTTGAGGCTACAAAGGGAGGCATTGTGGTTTCTCATTACCAAGCCCAGTGAAACACAAAACAGTACAACTCAGAAATTCATCTCTCCTGCTCTTGCAGTTGCAAGGGGAATTGGGATGTAGCTTTGGACAGTTCTCAAGTTTCTTATGAGTCTCCATTCTCCAGCTCTGAGCCCAGTCTCACCAGTTTGTTGGATGTGAATTGTATGATCCCAAATTGATGTGCAACAACTTTTTCCTATAATCCAGCTTTTCAGCAAAGCCACTAAAAACCAAAATGTAAACAAAAAGCCACGGCTTCTTAAAAACTTTTTACTGCTTTCATTTTCAAGGGCTCAGTCCACCATCAAGGTGACTAAAGCTGGGGTGAGCATGCAAAAGTCTCAGAGGTATTGGTCCTGTACGGGGAAGATATTTTCAGATACCCCTGTAAGATTCTGGACTCATTTGCAGGGTATATACAGGTGAGACTCCTTATCCTAGTATCTAGATGTGAAAATGGCACTTCCAACTCCTGTTTGGGGATGGCTTACCCAGGGAGATTGGCTCAGTGGTCGAGAGTATTGGCTGTTCTCACAAAGGACCCAAGTTCAATTCTAATAAGTACCTGTCAACTCACAACTGAGATGATCTGACACCTTCTTTGGCTTTCTAAGCATCAGACATTCATGTGGACACCACATACATTTGGGACAAAATACCCACTCATATTACATACATAAAAACTGACAATCAAATAAATCTCATGTGTGCAACCTGAAAAAAAAGTGGCTGTTTAAAATAAAGAGAAATCCAATGATAAAGTATCTCCCTACCATTGAGAAGTTACTGCTATGGACACTTTATCTGAGCTCCTCCTCAGTAGTGAAGGGTGAGCTGTCACTGAAGTATGACAATGTTTTGTTTCCTACTTGCTTCACTCAACCTTCTGTAACTTTCCATACAGCATATTTCCACCTGTTAGAATTGATGTTTTATAAAAAGTGTAGAGAACCTTTCCTTGCTACTTGCTTCAAGACACTTGGCAGGAATCTCACATTATCAGAACAAAAGAAAAATCCTGGGGAAGAAATCTTGCTTTGGTCTTGAACTAAGAAAATAGGCCCTGATTAAGAACATTTACATTTGAGTTAATGCAAAGCTCAGAGCAGGCTCAGCTGAAGCTTGTGTGGCAGTCCTTTAGTATTAGTCATCCTGATTAGTCCCTAATGGGTTTTACAGGATTTTATCATCTCAACTCAGAATTGATCTGGTAATTCTGCATGGAATTAAAGTGACATAAAAGCAGATTGATTAAAATAAAGCTATTTCAGCCTCAGAACTGGCTGGAGTAATGTTAAATGTTGTCTATTTGTCTTTTTCTTTTTAATCCTGACCCTTGCCCTCCAGAACTTGTTGAATGACTGAGCTGGCTTGGTCAAAAAAGCCAAGGATATGATTTATAGAGTGTACAGGGAGGGCATACATCAGGCAGCACATGCAGAGGCATCCTCCCCTGCACACCCAGACACCAGTCATATGATGGGTACTAGTATAGAATAAAGTTTAATTAGGGGCATGTGAAGGGTTGTTGAGATGGGAGGACAGGCAGAGAAAAGGAGGAGACAGAGAGAGCAGAGGAGGGGTGAAAGACTAAAGACTGAGGCGGGGAGGGAAAGAGAGAGAGAGAGAGAGAGAGAGAGAGAGAGAGAGAGAGAGAGAGAGAGAGAGAGAAGAGGAGGGAAGAGGAGAGGAGAGAATGCTGGCTGGGAACAAGTGAAGAGAGATGGGTGAGGGGAAGGAGAGAAAAGTGAAAGGGGTCTGGGAGAGCATGGGGGTTAGAGAATCAGAGAATGGAAGAGAGTCCAAATAGTCCCTTTTATAGCAAGCCAGGTCTACCTGGCTGTTGCTAGGTAACTGTTGGGTGGAGTGTAGAATGAATGCCAACATTAACATTAATTCTGGTCCCAGTGCAAATGCCTGCATCAAGTTCTCAAAATATCCTTTCATGATCCATTTGTTCAGACACACCCAGATTCCAAATCTTGTTTTGCCTCAGGACACAACTCCTTAGAAACACGCAAGACTTGGCCTACTGCTGCTGCTGAATGGCCTGCTTCTACCTTATATTCTGCAACACTGACTAGAGGCTAAGATTCATTCTTAGGCATTGTGACGATTGAGTCTTTACAAAATATATTATTTATTCACTTCTCTCTCTCTCTCTCTGTGTGTGTGTGTGTGTGTGTGTGTGTGTGTGTGTGTGTGAGTGTGTGTGTGTGCACTTGTGCAAAAGAATGCCACTTTGAACTGTATGGCATCAGTGGATAACTTTACAGAGGAGTTCTCTCCTTAGGACATGATTCCAGGGATCACACTCAAGTCACCAGGCTTGGTGGCAAGCTCCTTTACCTGATGAGCTTGTTGGTCCAGTCTGAGCTTTCACTGAACCCTTAGTCACTCTTTCACCACGAGTCACAAGAATACAATCTCTGCAGTGTTACTTTAGGTCCTATGTGACTTTCTAGTTCCCAATAACTAAACATTTTAACTAGAATTCAACATAGTAACTAAATTGCTAAATTTAATAGGAATTACAGAATGTGAGCTTCTCTGATTCTATCTTGCTTTCCATATTCTTAATTAACCGTCTTCTCTACAGTAGAATGGTCATCATTTGAATCTATTTGGTTTTCTTAAGATACATTTTTAGCAAGATTTTAGGAAGTTTGGATGTTTAATTTGCTCCTCAAATACCAATATTCAAACTAGGAAGTGAGTGTTCTATAAACTTCAAATGAGAATTCACTCAATAGATTTTTTAAAAATGCTTTTGAATAATTCAAAACTGTTTCTACCTCCTTCTTTGAAGGCCTCAGAATTCTTGGGAGGCCTTTCATTTTCCTAATGAGAAGAAGACTATGGTGTAGCAGTGGATTCACTGACACTGTCTCTCTCTCCTCTTGCTGTACCTTTGATGGAGATACCTGAAGCTTTGCAGGAGCTGAATTGTAGAGTTTCCTGTGTCTTTCAGAGGAGAAGAAAATACCATCCAGAATCCTTGTTCAATCGCAGGCGAGTTCTTGTCACAAGTGTCATGCTGGTTTTCATCTGAAAGGCAGCAGAGAAGCATCATCATGGTTTCCCTACTCTAAAGACAAAATGCAAGTCTGGACATGCTGGTGGCATCCCACACTCCCCCTGCTGGCTTATCCTGCTGCATAGGACATCATCTGTAATTGGAACACCTCAATCTCCAGTAATGGTTCTTCACGTCTCATGTCATGTACTTTTCAGATCATCAAGCTCCTCTTCAGGATACTAAGGCTGGAGAATGTAAGGCATGTGCACATCTACTATATCCTCAAAGGCTTTAGTCCTTCATGAGTTCTAGGTTACCTTCATGGTTCTCATTTTTCTTGTTATCCTCTATGACTGGAGATATACTCTGATTGCCATTCTAGCAGATCCTTAATAAGGTTCAGGCTCAAAACGAGAACCAAGGAAAGTGACTGATGGTGCTGGTGGATAGGAAATATCCAATAGCCAGCAACATAGAAACTTCACAGGACTCTGTGGACTGTGTGGATGACAGTGCACATCCTTTAAATCTAATCTCCAAGTTTCAGCAACTTCTGTTTGCTATAGTGAATGGTGTGAGCTTTGTCTAGTTTACTACCAGGCACAGATGGAATTCTTAGAAAACTCTCTTAGAAAACATTTAGACATGTGTAGAAATCAAGAAGTAAAGATTGAGTGTTTTGAAAGATAGGAATCCTGCCAATGGAATGATGCATGCCCAGTGTTCGCTTCCTCCATGTAGTTCTCCTTTCCTTCACGATTATCTCTGCCTTCCTTTGAAGTGTGACCTGCAGCAAGTAATTTGCCTTCCAAAGCCTCTGACTTACAGATCAATGAAGGAAAACTATGAATTTTAGTTTCAAGTAATAAGTATTAGAGTTCTTCAAAGAAAAATAACCAATTGTATATGTCTCTCTTGTCTGTGTGCTCTGTATACACAGTCATATGATGCACAATGTTTTTGTCTATAATGTATTTCACAATTAAGCTACAAAACTGCCTAGGAACAGCTTTCTCTGTCTTTATTCCAACCCTTGACTTACATATGGCTCTCTATGTGTGTCTACATGTAAAGCGAGTGTTATGTTTGAAAGAAATTTCAAAACTGAAGAGCTCACAGTTCAGATTGTAGTCTGCCTAACAAACTGAGAATCAAAAATATCACTGACAGATCAATCACCCAAATCAATCTAGGAATCAAACTTCATCTTTATTCCTCATTCTATTAAGCCAGCAACTGACCAGCTGTCACACACACACACACACACACACACACACACACACACACACACACACACAGGATCATTTATGTGCTTCAGTTAGTCCACCAGTGTGGATGCTACGCTCTTTAGGACACTCTTCCAGATACAGTCAGACATAATGTTTAGTCAACTCCTGGGTATCCCATGCCTGACCAAGTTGACATGAAATTACTAATCACATGATATCCCCCAAACATAATGGTCTCAAGAACAGGAACTGAAAATTAGCAAAGCTTTATGTCTCAATTCTAAAACTGAGGGTATCAATAAGTTTTCAGTTAAATTCTGGACTATGTATAAACTAAATTGTATTGAGATGCTGATGCTGCAATTAGAAGTGGGAAGAAGTCATTTTTGAATCACAAAATGAGGATTTAAATTTACTAACCCAACCTGATGGTCTAACTGCAGAAGTAGAGACCAAGAATCAACCATCCAGTCATATGTCTGAAACACAGAACACAGTAGAACTGCTAACTCTCTCTGTCCAATACTAGAAACAAACAAACAAAAATGGTAACTTGAATATGTGGCAACTAAAAACACGAAGCCCAGAAGTGTAATTGATAAGATATGAAGTTCTAAGTATTGTAAGACTCAGCTCTGGTCTCTTTCTTGTGAGAAGTCAACCTTTAAGTAGGGATTACTCATGGTGACCCAAAGTGACCTGTCCTGTAGACAAACTTCCCTGCACCTGAGATCAGGGGAAGCCCTGCTTAAATGTTTGCCCTAAGCAATGGTTAAGGGCTTCATACAGGCTGTCTCACATAGCTAGGATGCATATACTAGGGTTTGAGGGGCTGTCATTGAAGAAGTGATGGAGACAGAGCTTGTTCATCAGAAACTAGATTGGCCACACACCTCTGTGAGAATCCTCTCACAGAGCACTACGGCGTTGGGGTGGAGACTTGTAAGGGTCCCCAGAGGGTGGGGGGATGTGAGTCTCAAATTTTCTCTGTTATCTATTCAAGTCAGCAGAGTCTGGCCACCATGTACTCCTGTAGTTAAGAGATAGAGACAATTACATAGAAATAGTGTCACAGAAGCTTTTGTTATAAGGGGAACATGAAAACAGAAAGGGTATAAAAGCATTTGGAAAGTAAACACAGTGGAAAGTGCATCAGAGCCTGCGTGTCCTTCTCATTCCCCAAATCACATGTGATGAGATGGTATAAGATGAAGATGTCACTTTGGGAGGCAGCATTGAGGATGCTACTTGCCTGCAGTTTACATCTTGAAAGAAATATAGAGGAGTTTCATATCCAAACCTTCTATGCTATACAGAGTTTAGCAGTGGAGCGGATAGCTACTGCTGTGGGAAATGTGCCTGCAGGCTTCATAAATAAATTCTGCTTGCATTATACTGCTAGAAAACCTTCTGCACTCCAGTCCCCAGGCAATGAAACATAGAAACAAATAGTCCAAACTTTTTAATAAAATTGGTTCTTCTTCTCTCCCTCCTTCTCTCCCTCTCCCTCTCCCTCTCCCTCCTTCCTTCCCTGTCCCCCTCTCTTCTGCCTCCCCCCCTTTTGCTGGTGGCTGGATTTTTCAGTGATGTAAGAACTTTTCCTGAGTATAGATCAGCCTGGTTTCAAAGTCAAGCAATCTGCCTACCTACCTCTGTCTCCAGAGTGCTTGGCTGAACGATTTATTATCATTTCTTGTTCTTTGACATTATTTTATTGTTGTCAAAAGATAAAATAGAATTCATATTTATTTTTTGAGTGAAATTTTGATGCTTGGCAAAATTCATTTGACTTTCTAAGTAGTTTCTCTGTAAGTCTAGAATGAAATAAAAATGAGATGTTGAAAATGAGAAAGCTACAGATGCCTTTCCTTCCCTAGGTGTTGCTTTGATGTACTACTGGAAATACAATTGTGGTGATGAGAGTACTTACCAGGGCTTCCTTTATCCAGACAGGAAAACCCTAAAGATCTCAAGGAAGTCTGTATTGTTTTCAGCGTTCAGGAATGAGAGGTGTCTTATTATCTTTAGTGTGACGTTTTCTCACATTTTGTACTAGGAGTTTTCCTACATGTTATATTCTGGTTCTCAAGTTGGAGTGTAGTTTTACTTAGCCTTTGCTCTTGGCAAATGGTGTTTTGTAATTCCATTTATATCTCAGTCTCAACCTTAAATCATAGGATTGAAAGCCTTTGCCTCACACTTAAAAATGAACGTGAAACACTACTTGTTTTTTAACATTTGTTCCAAAATTTAATAATAGTTGGTAAATTACTGTGTATAGACTATACTCGTGGACTCTTCGAAAAGTAGTTTCCCATTAACATCCCAGCACTGTTTAAATTTGGCAAATGATAAAGGAACAGGTTTGCAGAGATTACAATACTTGATTGTCTCACATGATTTAAAAGGAACAAGAATTTTTACTTCCCTTTGATTCATGACCCAGGTCTTAAGGCTTGTGAGCTTCATTTTAAACAGACAAATTTTGCATTTCTGCCATTTATTTGTAAGTGTGTGTTCCTCAAACTACTGGCAGTATTATATTATTTCTGCTTAAGAGGATGTCTGATTCCTGGCAGCTGCAGTGACTGGTGTTTGCAGGATGCTGGGATTTGGCCTTATGATGCCACAGCAAATTCTTTCAACCAGGGAAACATCTTTCTAGTCATCAGAGTGGAGTTTATAAAGAGACAAACATAGATTTAAACATGGAAACTAAGGAAGGGGAAACACACATGCAAGCATGACAGGCATAAGAGAAGGAGAGGCAGTTGTGGGGAAGTGAGCCCTGTAAACACAAGACAGAAGTAAGTGGGGGCCAAGAAGGTGATTTGAAAAACCTTTAATTAATTAATTAATTAATTAATTTATCTGTTAATGCATTATTGTATTCTGTGTGCATATGTCTATATATGTTAGTGTGCATTTATGGTGGTCAGAGGCGAATGACTGAGGAGGTCATCCTCCTACCACATGGATTTTAGTGATAGAAATTGGATCCTCATGGTTGATGACAAGTTCCTTATCCCCCTTTTAAAAATTATATTTATTATTTGTGTGTGTAGGGGGCAGGAGTTGTGTTTTTAGATGTTGTAGATATTATTTAATCCAAACCCAGGGTTTCTCCCCTTTCTCTGACCACTCAGTTTCCAGATAAAAGACATCCACAAGCTTTATGTTTACATTAAGCCTTAATCAGCACAGGAGCTGGGCAGATATGGAATCTCTGGTTGTTATGTCTGTTTCCCAGCTAATGTTCCCACTTAATAATTTGCTGTGTTTCATCTGGGTTACTCTTAACTCCAATTAGCCAACCCACGTTGCTTCACCTATTTTACCACTTGTGGTTCTTCTCTGATGCCAGAAGCCCTGGGATGCTAAACCCTGCCTGTATGTCTTCTGCCCAGCTGTTGACTGTTGGCCTCTTTATTCACCTATTCTCCAAAATAATTTGGAGACACAAGTTTACATAGTATCACCTGGGTCTACATGTAAACTCTCTGGACTCTGGGACAATCAGGCCTTGCAGGTCTGCAGTTAGCATTACAATACAGAGCAGCAGAGAAACCTCAAAGAATGGAGGTCAGGGGTGTCTGGTATGAGTCAGGTTCCCATGTATGTCCCAGGTATTGAACTGATTATGTCAGGCTGTGCCACACAAGAACCCTTACCCATTGAGCTATCTTCCAGGCTCATGAAAAACATTTTACAGGCTAACTTGGTCATATGGCTCTGCATATGTGAGCTTGCATGTGTGGAGGCCAGAGGACTACTTTAGGTGTTACTCTTCAGGTGTCATCCACCATTTTTATAAAACAGGAGTATTCATTGACTTGCCACCAAACCAGGTTTCTTTATTGTTGTTGTTATTTTAATTGGTTTACTTTGTCTGGACTGAAGTTTATCATCTGAGTTTCTGTCTCCATGACTTTCCATGTGAGTAGCAGAGGACAAAAGAAAATGTCTGTGATTTATGTGTGTATTGTATATGATTGTGCGTGAGTCTAGTATACAAGTGAACCGGAATGTTGCTTTCTGGCACAGTCTTGCTTGGTCACACTCAAGGTTTAAGGGGAACTTCTTGAAGGTTCAGTTATAAAACAAAGGTTGTAGAGGTCTCTAAAGTCCCTGACTCTTACCTCTGAGATGACTAAGAATTTACTTCCTTTCAATTATCCCATTTTAGGCACAGTCTGAATTATGTAGCTGAAATGTGGAACAACTTACTAATACTAAATTACTAAGTGTTCTTAAGTTAATTGGGGCACAGACCAAGGTATTGGAAAAGACTAGATCTGGTGTAAATACAGAGACTTTTTCCTTGCCTGTGAAAGCCCAAAAGTAGGCAGCCAATCCACAGAGGGCAGCATTTCTCTGGCTATTCAGAGCCAATGGTCCCTCTGTCTGCTTAGCCATTTTCTAGGGATAAGGGTTGACACTATTTTTCTTTAATTTAGAGAAATGTCATGAGGCACCTGCTCCTAGCTTGCCAGCTGCAGTGCACCCTAAGATGGTAAGATCATTCTCACCACACTGAGATACTGAGGAGGCAACTTCCTCAAGCAGAGGATCCTCATGCTCTGCCTGCCAAATCAGCTGTAAACCTGAGGACATGGACTTCCTGGTCATTTTCTCATGAGAAAGTAACTTTATTTATAGACTAATTAGAAAGCAGCAACTCTAATACATCTAAGATTTGGACTGTTGACAGATTTCTCAGTCTCCACGGAGGTTCGGGTCACTTTGATACAAGATGTTCTATTGCTAGAGAAATAGTTTCTGGTGACAACTAGAATCAGTGGGAATCTTTTATCCTGCTTTTCCTTTAAAAGAAGTTGAAACTGAATAAACTGTACATTGGATGACTGGGCTGTGTAACCACTGTGTCAAGGTTAATGCAACCCTCACTTGGGACCTCAATGTACCAGACTGTAGTGAATTAAATAATCATCTTTGGCTCCATAGTACAGTCATGGCACCTGCCCAAGAGTTCTCTGGCTTCAAGAACGAAAGACAGACAGACAAACAGACACACACACACACACACACACACACACACACACACACACACACACACATATTCAATGTCAGGACATTTCTAACCTTCCTGACAGCTACCATCTCCCTTCTACCCAGCATCCCAGGTTTAACACATTTTACATCTGTTTTGTCTTTGGTGCCCTGTTACCTTCTGGGAAACACCCCACTCCCCAATAGGGTTCTATTCCCTTTCATCTACATTGTAGGCTGCTTTCTCTCCTTAGCTCTTCACTCTGATCCTTCTAACCCTGGATCATGGTGATTCACTTCATCCTCCCTTCTCTCCCCATCCCTTGCCCTGTCTTTCTCTCTTTCTGCCCAGCTATTGGCTATGGCAACTCTTTATTATCAGTTGTAGCTCTCAGGGACTGTCATGTCTGGAAATGTGGAATTTTGGGAGCCAAAATAAAACAATTCCCAACACCAGATATTGTTACTTTACACATACATTCTTGATATTGAATAAAGAAACTATATTTAAGAATATAGGAATTCGATCCTCAGTTCTAGGGAGGGTAAACATAAACAAGAAAATGGCAGACATTTTGACTGTGGCCTCTGTTCATATGTTGCTGGCTAGAAATTAGTCACATGCATACACTTGTGTAGTGAGCCATATTGAATTTGGGCCTGGTGTTTTCTGACTGTTTAGCTCAAAGTGGCTACGTGACTCTTGGCCACACATACTCTAAGACCCTCTCCCAGGAAGACCCTGGGAGCAATGACAGGATGTTTCAGACTGAGCAAAACACTGGATGTCCCTAAGCAGTTTCCTGAGAAGGGTTCGACCTTTTCAAAGAACATGTCCCCGGAAGACTGTAACCTCTTTGTTATAGTAGTATATCTTGCAGTGTAGTGATTTACCTTATATCCTTTGGGCACTTCACAAACTCCCCCACCCTAAGCTTCGTTTCCCGCTTCTATTCCTGCCTCAGAGCTTTAAATGGTGTACATTTCTCTCAATACACGAGACCTTGACAACAGAAATTTTGCTTGATCTCCTTCTTCTCTCGCCCCCCATTGACGGCCAAGGGTAGCGCCCCTTCGGGACCCTGAATAACTGGGTCCTCGCTGGTGGGGACACTGTTGATTTGATAGTCACTTAGGAAATTTAATCCACAGTTCCCAATTCTGTAACCTATTAAAGATATAGGAAATATGAAAGGAAGATAGAAAATAACAGTACAGACTCTCTTAAAATTATCTTAGGCCTCTGGGTTTCTATTCCATTTATTTAACCATTCCTGAGTGCTCTGTATTCTCTTAGTGGCCAATCTCTGATCCACATTTTTATTTTTAAGCCATTAAATACAGCATTTAAAACTGTGGTGAAGTGCTAAAATGCTGAAAACATTAAAATGTAACATTTTGATGATCCTTTTTTATTTTTTGTTTTATGTATAAAGGTGTTTTTGTTTGCTTGCATGTCTCTACACCACATTCTTGCTTGGTAACCACAGAAACTAGAAGACAGCATTGGGTACTCCCGGTACTAAAGTTAAAGAGAGTTGTGAATCACCATGTGGGTGATGGCAATGGAGCCACCACAGTCCTCTGAGAGAGAAGCCAGATCCCTTGGCATCTCAGCCATCCCTTTGGTCAAAACCATTTTTACATGTGTTGTTCAGTAACATTGCAGCAAAACCATGGACGTTTTCAATACTTAAAAACTGAGCAGTAAATAACGTCAGCTTTATTTTTTTTTCTTTTTTTTTCTTTTTTTTTCTTTTTTTTATTATTATTTTTTTTTATTAACTTGAGTATTTCTTATATACATTTCAAGTGTTATTCCCTTTCCCGGTTTCCGGGCAAAATCCCCCTCCCCCCTCCCCTTCCTTATGGGTGTTCCCCTCCCAACCCTCCCCCCATTGCCGCCCTCCCCCCATAGTCTAGTTCACTGGGGGTTCAGTCTTAGCAGGACCCAGGGCTTCCCCTTCCACTGGTGCTCTTACTAGGATATTCATTGCTACCTATGGGGTCAGAGTCCAGGGTCAGTCCATATATAGTCTTTAGGTAGTGGCTTAGTCCCTGGAAGCTCTGGTTGCTTGACATTGTTGTACTTTTGGGGTCTCGAGCCCCTTCAAGCTCTTCCAGTTCTTTCTCTGATTCCTTCAACAGGGGACCTATTCTCAGCTCAGTGGTTTGCTGCTGGCATTCGCCTCTGTATTTGCTGTATTCTGGCTGTGTCTCTCAGGAGCGATCTACATCCGCCTCCTGTCGGTCTGCACTTCTTTGCTTCATCCATCTTGTCCAATTGGGTGGCTGTATATGTATGGGCCACCTGTGGGGCAGGCTCTGAATGGGTGTTCCTTCAGTCTCTGTTTTAATCTTTGCCTCTCCCTTCCCAGCCAAGGGTATTCTTTTTCCTCATTTAAAGAAGGAGTGAAGCATTCACATTTTGATCATCCGTCTTGAGTTTCGTTTGTTCTAGGGATCTAGGGTAATTCAAGCATTTGGGCTAATAGCCACTTATCAATGAGTGCATACCATGTATGTCTGTCAGCTTTATTTTTAATTTGCCTTATTTATTTATTTATTTATATTTAATGTCTATGAGGACATTGTCACTCTCTTCAGACAAAACAGAAAAAGTCATCAGACAAAATGCAGATGGATGTGAGCCACCATACACATATGTACATATATACATATATACATACATACAAACTTACATACATACAAACATACATACACACATACATACATATGTGTGTATACATAATATGTATATGTTTTTCAAGTGATTTCTTTGGTTGGAACAAAATTGCTGACAAGAAGAAAGTAAAAAGAAGAGAACTTCCTTTGGCTCATCCTGGTGAAAACATGGTGGCAGGAGCTTAAATGAGTGCAACATGTAGAATTCACAGTCAAGGAGGAGAAAGAAATTAATATGGCCACTCCTCTGGATTTATCTTCCTCTCTTTTTCAGTTCAGCCTATGTGCCTACTCCATGTCAACAATCATGTTGAATTTTCCTTTTTCAGCTAGACTTCTGGGGAAATCCTCAAAGATAGGTCCAATTTGATGATGATCAAGTGGATCATGTATATTAATAGTCACACTTTATGAGGAAGAAACAAACAAGGGTGACTAACTTTCAAATTATGTTTAATACAGACTATTTCCTGTAATATCTAAGTAACAAAATATTACTATGTGTACTTTTTGTTTCTTTGTTTTTAGTTTTAATTTTTTAAGATTTATTTATTATTTTTGAGATACAGTGCATCAGATTTCATTACAGATGGTTGTGAGCCACTATGCGGTTGCTGTGATATGATCTCAAGATCAGTGAAAGAGCAGTCAGTGTTCTTAACCATTGAGCCATCTCTCCAGCACTGGTTTTAATTTTTTAAGACTGAGTTTCTCTGTGAATCATTGTTTGTTGTGGAACTTACTCTGTTAACCAGGCTGGCCTCACACTGCCAGTCATCCACCTGCTTCTGCCTCATAAATACTGTGATTAAATGCATGTATAACTACTGCCTAGTGAAGTGGATTATTTTTAAAACTATTTTATTGTTGTTCTAATTGTATGCATTTGCTTGTCAGTGTATACATACATATGCTTTAAACTGCCTGTGGAAGACAGAGATGTACATATAAAGACAGACCTTTCAGAATAACACCAGACTTCTCACCAGAGATAATCAAAGCCAGAAGATCCTGGACAGATGTCACATAGACCTTAAGAGAAGCTTGTCTTCAATAACAATAAGGGAATAATGCACACATATACATGGAAGTTGAACAATGCTCTACTCAATAATAACCTTGTCAAGGAAGAAATGAAGATAGAAATTAAAGACTTCTTAGAATTTAGTGAAAATTATGGTACAACATAGCCAGACATTTGGGACACAATGAAATCTTTGCTAAGAGGAAAACTCATAGCTCTGAGTGCCTGCAGAAAGAAACAGGAGAGAGCATACATCAGCAGCTTGACAGCACACCTGAAAGCTCCAGAACAAAAAGACACAAATACACCCAGGAGGAGTAGAAGGCAGGAAAATATCAAACTCAGAGCTGAAATCAACCAAGTAGAAACAAAAAGGACCATAGAAAGTATCAACAGAACCAAATGTAGGTTCTTTGAGAAAATCAACAAGATAGATAAACCCTTGGCCAGACTAAAGAGAGGACACAGAGAGTGTGTACAAATTAACAAAATCAGAAATGAAAAGGGTGACATAACTACAGAATCAGAGGAAATTCAAAAAATCATCAGATCCTACTACAAAAGCCTATATTCATCAAAACTTGAAAATTTTCAGGAAATGGACAATTTCCTAGACAGATACCAGGTACCGAAGTTAAATCACGAATAGAAAAACTAGTTAAACAACCACATAACTCATAATGAAATAGAAGCAATCATTAATGGTCTCCCAACCAAAAAAAGCCCAGATCCAGCCGTGTTTAGTGTGGAATTCTATCAGACCTTCATAGAAGACATCATGCAAAAACTATCCAAACTATTCCACACAATTGAAACACATGGAGCTCTACCAAATTCCTTCTATGAAATGACAATTACACTTATACCTAAATCACACAAAGACCCAACAAAGAAAGAGAACTTCAGACCAATTTCTCTTATGAATATCGACGCAAAAATACTCTAAAATTCTGGCACACCGAATCAGAGAGCACATCAAAGCAATCATCCACCATGATCAAGTAGGCTTCATCCCAGACAAGCAGGGATTGTTTAATATATGGAAAACCATCAAAGTAATCCATTATATAAAGAAACTGAAAGAACAAAACCAAATAAACATTTCATTAGATGCTTAGAAAGTGTTTGACAAATTCAAAACCCATTCATGATAAAAGTCCTGGAAAGAAGAGGAATTCAAGGCATATACCTAAACATAGTAAAAGGCATTTACAGCAAACCAGTAGCAAATATTAAATGAAATGGAGAGAAACTTGAAGCAATGCCACTAAAATCAGGGACTAGACAAGGTTGCCCACTGTCTCCCTTTTTGGTCAATATAGTTCTCAAAATTCCAGCCAGAGCAGCCAGACAAAAAAAGGAGATCTAGGGGATACAGATTGGCAAAAGAAAGTCAAAATATCACTATTTATCGATGATATGTTAGTATATTTCAGTGATCCCAAAATTTCCACTGGAGAACTCCTAAACCTGATAAACACCTTCAGCAAAATGGCTGTGTATAAAATTAACTCAAATAAATCAGTTCTCTTCATCTACAGGAAAGACAAACAAGCCAAAAAAGAGATTAGCCAAAAGACACCCTTCATAATAGTCTCATATAATATAAAACACCCCAGTGTGTCTTTAACCTAGCAAGTGAAAGATCTGTATGATAAGAACATCAAGACTCTGAAGAAAGAAATGTAAGACAATTTCAGAAGATGGAAAGATGTCATATTATCATGGGTTGGCAGGATTAATACAGTAAAAATGGCCATTTTACAAAAAGTGATCTACAGATTTAATGCAATCCCCATCAAAATTCCAACCCAAGTCTTCATAAAGTTAGACAGAATAATTTGCAAATTCATCTGTAATAAGAAAAAACCTAGGATAACTAAAACTATCCTCAACAATAAAAGGACTTCTCATGAATTACTATCCCTGAACTTAAGCAGTATTACAGAACAATAGTGATAAAACACTGCATAGTTTTGGTACAGAGACAGGCAGGTAGATCAGCATAATGGAACTTAAGACCCAGAAATGAAACCACACACCTATGATCACTTGATATTTTACAAAGGAGTCAGAAGCATCCAACGGGAGGAAAAAGAAAAGCATTTAGAGCAAATAGTGCTTGTTCAAGTGGAGGTCACCATGTAGAAGAATGCACATCAATCAATGCTTATCACCCTGTACAAAGCTTAAGTCCAAGTGGATCAAGGACCTCCACATCAAATCAGATACACTCAAGCTAATGAATAAAAAGTGTGGAAGAAACTAGAACACATGCTCACTGGAGTAAAGTTCCTGAACAAAACACCAATGTCTTATGTTCTTAGATCAAGAATCAACAAATGGGATCTAATAAAAATACAAAGCTTGTGTAAGGCAAAGGGAACTTTTGTTAGGAAAAACTGACAACCAACTGATTGGGAAAAAGTCTTTACCAATTCTGCAAGTGATAGAGTGCTTATATCCAAAAAATTGAAAGAAATCAAGAAAGTAGACTGCGGGGAGGCAAATAACCCTTTTAAAAATGGAGTTCAGAGTAAAACAAAGAATTCATAGCTTAGGCATGCCATATGGCTGAGTAGGACCTAAAGAAATGTTCAACATCTTTAGTTATAAGGAATTGAATATCAAAACAACCTTGAGACTCCACCTCACCAGTCAGAATGGCTGAGATAAAAAAATGCAGATGACTTTAAATGCTGGTGAGGATGTGGAGAAAGAGGAAAACTCCTCCATTGTTTGTGGGATTGCAGACAGGTACATTCTGGAAATCAGTCTGGAGGTTCCTCAGAAAATTGGACATTAAACTGTCTGAGGATCCAGCTATACCTCTCTTGGGCATATACCCAAAAAATGCCCCAACATATAAAAAAGACATGTGCTCCACTATATTCATCACAGCCTTATTTATAATAGCCAGAAGCTGGAAAGAACCCAGATGCCCTTCAGCAGAGGAATAGATACAGAATATGTGGTACATCTACACAATGGAATACTAATCAGCTGTCAAAAAATGAGTTTATGAAATTCATAGGCAAATGGATGGAACTGGAAAATATCATCCTATGTGAGGTAACCCAATCACAGAAAAACACACATGGTATACACTCATTGATATGTGAATATTAGCCCACACGTTCAAAATACCCTAGATTCACAACACTAGTGAAACTCAAGAATCATGACCAAAATGGGAATGCTTCACTCCTTCTTTAAAAGGGGAACAAGAATACCGTTGGGAGGGAATAGGGAGGCAAAGTTTAGAACAGAGGCAGAAGGAACACCCATTCAGAGCCTGCCCCACATGTGGCCCATACATATACAACCACCAAACTAGATAAGATGGATGAAGCAAAGAAGTGCAGACTGACAGGAAACAGATGTAAAACTCTCCTGAGAAACACAGCCAAAATACAGCAAATACATAGGTGAATGCCAGCAGCAAACCATTGAACTGAGAACAGGACCCCCGTTGAAGTAATCAGAGAAAGGACTGGAAGAGCTTGAAGGACCTCATACGAACAACAATGCCAACCAACCAGAGCTTCTAGAGACTAAACCACTAACCAAAGACTATATACATGGACTGACCCTTGACTCCAACTGCTTAGGTAGCAATGAATAGCCTAGTAAGAGCACCAGTGAATGGGGAAGCCCTTGTTCCTGTCAAGACTGAACCCCCAGTGAACAGGATTGTTATGAAGGGGGGTAGTAAGGGGAGCTCAAGTTGTATTACAGAGCAATGTACATCTATAGTTACCAAATTCCCTGTTTTCAAATAAAGATAGGACGCTCTCCTACATTGTGTCCAGCCCACACATACAGCTTGCTGATGAGACCTTGCACCCATTTCCCTTGCTGATATATAAATCAAGCAATCCAGTATAAACATGCTGAATCCCATTGCCTTCCCGTATAAAAAGCCTTAAATTTCGAGTCTTGGTGTCGACTCCTCTCTCTCCTGTGTGAGATACGAGCCATCCCAGAACTCTGATAATAAACTGCCTCGTGTACGTTACATCAAGAGCCGGTCTCTCACGTTTCTTGGGGCAGTATCATCTTGCAACTGGAGTGGGGTCTCCCATAAGGGGGTCTTACACTATGAACATAGTTGAGCATGTGTCTTTATTGAATGTTGGAGCATCTTTTGGTTATATGCCCAGGCTAGGAAAATCTGGGCCCTCAGGTAGTGCAATTTCCAATTTTCTGAGGAATCTCCAGACTGATTTCCAGAGTGATTTGCAATCCCACCAAGAAAGAAGAAGCTTTCCTCTTTCTTGACATCCTAATCAACATCTGCTGTCTCCTGAGATTCTTATTTCAGCCATTCTTACATGTCTGAGGTGGAATCTTTGGGTTGTTCTCATTTACATTTCATTGATGACTAAATATGATGAATATTTCTTTAGATGCTTCTCAAATATTTGATTTTCCTCAGTTGAGAATTCTTTGTTCATTTCTGGAACCCAATTTTAACAGGGTGATTTGTCTCTCCGAAGTATTTCTTGAATTCTTTGTATCTATTGAATTATAGCACTCTATCAGGTGTAGGATTTGTATAGAGCTTTTCCCTATCTGATGGTTGCTGTTTTGTCCTAATGACAGTGTCCTTTGGCAGGCCATTTTCTAAGAACTGTGAGTTAGTGAACTAGAACAGGGACTGGCTCCTTCCTGAATCCCCTGTAGAGTAATCGGGGGAACTAAACAACCATGTTCTATCCATGCAAGGCATGCCTATCTACAGTCATGTTCCTAGAGAGACCTATCAGTGATTCTGGTGATCTTCCCAGCAACTGTATGGTGATGTACTTTATAATTTTCATGCAGGCTTCTGTAACTACAGGCTGTGGTGTTGTGAAGCCAAAATACACCATGAGCAGCTGTGAGTAGGCCTGAGGAGACTGACTCCTTTGATTTCTGAAGCATTGCTAAGGGATCCAGAAGAAATCTGCACCCCCTGCTCAACAGAGTTCTGGGAATGCTGACATTCTTGCTTCATATCAATATGAAGCTAGGTCAAAAGATCACCTGTCAGGTATGTTCTTGAATAACCTTCAGTGTGCTAGCATTGGAGTGCAATGAAGTATGATTCAGGAGAGGTGTGTGAAACACATGACATCTTCCACTAGAGATCAGAGAGATGAGCTATTCACATTCAATTGACTGTGTATGTTTCTGGTCTTTGGCTTTGACCACGCAGATCTACTGTCTCATTCTTCATTGTTCATATGTCCAAATGGGGGGAAAGCACCACTCACAATTGTTCCCCATCCTTCATCCTATGGGCTTAGATTTTAGTACAACCCTCCACATCTTATATTATAAATCGACTGTCCTAAATTTCTTCAACATTCACATCTCTATTATTACATTCTGTGTGTTTGTGTGTATGGGTGTATATGTGTGTGTGTGTGTGTGTGTGTGTGTGTGTGTGTCACTGAAAAAAGTCTATGTAAGAAAACTGTAAATTGCGGATGGGGCAGAAACCAAAGGCTCTCCCACATCATCACTTTCTAGAAAGAGTAGTATAATCAAAAATAAGAGAATAAACTTGAAAGTAAAACTTGGAGGAAATACCTTGGAATGTCTGCATTATCATTGTGAACTGTGATATTTTACTCTTTGTTGTGTGGCCAGACATGAGGGCTCTGAGGCCAATTTGCCTCCTGAGGATCTGAGAATAAACTCAAGGTGGCTGTCAACTCGGTCACATGAAGAATGTGAAAGAGTGAGAAGACAGTAGCAGGCCATTGTGACACTGCCATCCCAATGGATACATGTAATTGTTGACAATCACAGAGTGTGAGTCTCATGTCTGAACTTTGACACCCAGCTAGGCAAAATGTAACCTATTAGTTCAGTCCTGAGTACCATCCAAAATCCAAGGGTATGATCAGATGAAGCACCATTGAAGATAGATGCTATTCATTGTGAGCTGCATCTCAGGGTATGTGGAAGACCATTCAGCCTCTTGCGACAAGAGAGATCAGAGTAATGAGAGGCAGACAAAGGGGACAAATCAGTGTTTGTTTTTCTGGGCCACCATAACTACATTTTCCAGGCTAAGGATTTGCTCATTGAAGTCTTGTGTCTCACATTGGTATAGGCCAATCTGTATGAAGTCTCAATAACACAACTGATCCCAGGCTTCTTTCTTAGTTACTAGAATTTACAGGCAGTCCTTCATAATTTGTCTTCTAGATTCACAAATTCTTTTATGGCTTCATATTGACAAGGCATATTCTTTCATTCTCTCCCTCTGTATGTGTCTTTCTCTGTCTCTCTGTCTCATCTCTCTCTCTCTGTCTGCATCTCTGTCCTATTTTTCCTCCTTCCTACAACAGTCTTTACTAATGATAACGTACTCCATGCCAGTTCATGCACTTGCTTCTCTCATAAACCCCATTGTCATCTGAACTTGGTGTCCTCTGGAGAAGTACAAGTACAAACACAGTTGATATCCAACTTACTGAACTATAACTTAAACAGATGGGAAGATGCAAAATATTCAACAACTTCCCACAGTCCTAGGGCCCAAGGAGCATGTATGTAAGGAAAATTTACAGAGATCCAAGAAATGCATGCCAGGCTGCCCACGGGCTGGCGTCTCTTTGCTGGGACTGCAAGCATGAGGAGAAAGGTAACATGGGGCTTTAATAAACTTGTATATTTTAAGAATACCTAGTCTCTTCCCTTACTTTACCCTTCCCTTTCTGGATGTTCCTAATGGATGTTGTACATAAATGTAGTAGTGACACCCTTTCAAGCATATAGAAGTTGTCACATGTGGCACCCAACAAAAGAATTTGACTTTCCTTCCCTGGTTGAAGATCCTTATCAATGATCTACAACATCTTTTTCCCCATGACTGATGTTTTGTTTGTGTGTGTGTGTGTATGTGTGTGTGTGTGTGCATATCTGTCTGTCTGTCTGTCTGTCTGTCTGTCTGCCTGTGTGCCTGCCTGCCTGTCTTTGTCTCTGTCTGTCTGTTTCTTACACATGATACCTCTCCATAGTTCAGTTTGACTTCTTACTTGTTCATTCCAAGGTTGAACCATCATGCGTTCTGTGAGTGTTTTCTTTTGCTCTCTCAAATTGCACCTGCATTAACCAATGCATCTGTAGCCATACCTGTGAACAGTGGATCACATCACAAAAGCCACATTGCTAAAATATTTTATTTTTAAGGCTCTGAGCAAAGTTTTTATCTGAATTTATGTCATTTTTCCTTACATTTCACTCCCCCACCCAAACTGTACTACTCTGGATCTTCCCCATGTCTTTGCTTACTTGTGTTTATCTATGTATCTGGTCTACTATGAAGGCATCATCCCAACCCTCCATCATTACTTATTAGGAGCAATGGATGAGGAAATTGGAGAAACTGATCATTTAGTTACAGAAGATGTACCCTTACAGGGATTAACTGTGTGGAATCATTGCTTCATTGCCAGTCATCCTGACCTAAGTTCTCTACTTCCTTTCTTCCTTATCATTTTGAGTGTGCTACCTAAGGTGGGAAAGAACCATTTCGGGGCTTTGTTTGAAAATTGAGTATTTAATATCCACACATGAAAGTGGGAAAGAATTCAATAAATCAGTGACATCTCTGTCTTTAGAAGGGAGACTGATTAAAAGTCTTCCCTTGTGTCTTAGATGAAGCTCCTGGAAAGGGCAGCTTGGCTTTTGATTTGGAGAAGATCTAGTTAATGGGTTGTTATGTGCTCTTGAAGGGGACCCTCCTCTGGATACATTATTGTATGCTGGAATTACCATGGTATTCTCTGTGATGTCACTAGTGTTATGGAAACAGAAGCTGCCCTCGTGCATTTAGTTAGTACTTATTGGTTTACCCAGAGACATGTTTTTCAGGATGATCAAGCTATTTACAAAGAAAACAGAGAGCATTGAGCACAAGAGAGAGAAGAAGATGAAATAAGGACATTTTTCTTGTTATAAAAGTGAAAAAAAATAAATGATCAGGTGTAAACCAGAGAGAGTAAGCTCTGGACTGGTGCTCAGGAGCTTCCTGGAGAAGTTGGGCTTGGGTCACGCCTTCTAGGATTAGGACTAATGATCTGAAACCTCTGGATTCTTAAAGAAGGGACCCAGAGTCAAGAATATCTGATGAATGTTTGGCAGACAGCCAGCAATTGACAACCATGCAGTGGGTCTGTTATGAGTTCCTAAGTTTCACTCTCAGTGAGAAAGAAAGCCAGTAGGAGCCACAGGGATAAAAACTTTGACTCTCAGGAAAGAGTATTGGTCTTAATCTTCAGAGGCCTCCTATATATGTCATTGACATGTTATGACTAGAACAGAGAGTGTGATACTCCCCTGGATATGTTTAAAGATATCAGAATCATTTGTTTTGAACATACATGATTAGGGCTTGGTGATCCAAAGCACTATGGAGTCCAGGATTTACCTCTATATATCTAACAATCATGGCTGGGAGCAGGAGAGTAGCTAATAGATCTTGAAGAGAGCTTTCCTCATCTTTCAGTGCTTCAAAGTATCTGTAGATTTCCCCTTTCCTCATGCTTCTTTTTGGGGACTCAGCATGTTTTATCCTATGCATGGGCTGTTGCTCTTGTGGTTCCCTTGTGTTTTACTACAGGGTCTGCTAGAAAGGCAACATCCCAACCTCCTATCATCAATGAGCAAGCAGAGCAGATTAAGAAGTTGGAGAAACCTGACTATTGAGCTCCAGAAGAAGACCTGTGAGTTGGGTAAACTCGCAGAGATACTGACTCATTGAACCAACAAGATTTGAGTAAATGATAGCCATTATGCCCACTTTTTTTTGACTGTCTAGACCTCTCACATACAAAGTTCCAGTTTTCTCACATACAAAGAAACTGGAACTCCAACCTCCTCATGCACAAACTAAATTTCTTATGTGACTCTCAGTGGAAGAAATAAAGTCAGGATAGGAGTGTGATGGGAAGCTATTTCATTTCTCAGAACAACAGAAGCTATAGTTTGAATAACATTCCTGGGTTTCAGCAAGTAATTCGTGATCTCTCTTCCAGGATTTGAATAGCTAGAGAATACATTTTCTGTCCTCAGAGGAACAGGGAAAGCTGGGCAGCTACAGTAGCACAGTAACTTAGACTTAGATAAGTGAAATTTTTTAATTAATTAATTAATTAATTAATTAATTAATTAATTTGTTTGTTTATTCATTTATTTAAGAGATTTAAATTATTTGATTTTTGTAAATATACTGTAGCGGTTAGACTCACCAGAAGAGGGCATCAGATGCCATCTTAGATGGTTGCATGCCATGATGTGTTTAATGGGAATTGAGCTCAGGACCTTTGAAAAACAGTCACTGCTCTTAAATGCTGAATAACCTAACCAGCATAAACTACATTTTATTATTATTATTATTATTATTATTATTATTATTATTATTATTATTCTGCAACTATAAACAGATCAAGACTTACCCTCCTCCAATGCTCTTCCCACTACCCTGTCTCAAGAAGAACCTACAAAAAAGAAAGACACAATTATAGCTGCCCCTTTACCCCAGCACTAAATGAAGAAAAATTTTACTTTTTCTGAACTGTGTAGATTTTCTGTTGACTGGGCTCATAGCTTGATACTTGAAATCTGGTAGACTATGCAAAGTGATCTGCTTTTGGAGGAATTTGCTTACCTTGGAGGAATTGGAAACAGTGAGCAAGGATTGATCCACCACCTAATCCCTTGCTGAGAACAAAGTCTAAACTTCACAGCCTGGTAACTTGGTAAGCAGGCTAAGCAGGCATGTCTAACAAGCCAATACATGTGGGCAAATGTTTGTCCATTGGGTATATAGGGGGAGAATTTCATTGACCAAGATGAATATATCCCTTGTCCACTAAGTTCTTATCACATTCAAGGAAACTGATTCATTTTGTCTACCTGGGTCCCACAAACATTCTTATTCTCAATGCATTTCTTCACTGATAGGACCCTTGAGGGAACTGAGGGTGCTAGAGAAAACAATGGACAACAAAATGCTACATTGTAGAAATCAAGGCCTTCTAATAAGAAACACTTCTTTGTAGCTGTAAATTTAGCAGGAAGGAAAATTGCAACCAACATCTGATAATTAAGCTGATATCAGGTACACAGGCCTTTTGACTAACTATTCAATGATGGAAAGAAAGCATCAAAAATTATCATGAGATACAAAAAAAGACTTAAAAATGAGTCAGAACTCTGTCACCTAATACTAAGTGGTCCCAGTGAGGGTCACAAATGACATGAAGTGTATTTGCTTGAGCCACAGATACTCTGTTGGATTCCTCAGATGTACAGATGTGCTTGAAAATCTGTCACAGAAGACTGTATTGATATCATACACTAGTCCAGAGAGATCATACCCAAAAGTATAGTATTCCTTCTGCAGTACAGTGTTGAATCTTCTTCACATCACACATTTGTACGTGAGGCTGAAATTAATGTTCTACATAGATGAAAGCATTCCCTCAATCCTTGTCTCAGCAATTTGTTTTTTTTTTTTAATTTGGAAAATGGCTGAGTATTCTGCAGTTTCACACCTGAACTGCAATGACTGTACCTGAGACTGTATATGTAGAAGACATCTGAGTTGTAGTTGACATTTTTAGCCAGGTTTGTCTCCCCATGGATCACTTGGGCCTGAATAAGCATGCATAGACATATTGTAGCTAAGGGAATCATGTAGTAGCCAAAACATTACAGGATCAGACTTCTGTAAATATTTTTCTTTTACACAGGTCAAGGACTGTGTATCAGTGGCTGTGTATCATGGGTTATAGATATTACACCATCACTAGATGATAATATATCAAGAAGAATTCCTTATGGCTACACAGATTGATCTAAGTATCCCCACACAATTCTCAGCTAGGAGGGACAAGAAATCACTTAACGTTGAAACTTACAATAATCTGATGTCATTGTATGTGGACTGTTAGTACATAATTAAAACCACCTAAAAAGCACATGCATATATACAAGATGCTATTCAAAATTTATCCAGAGGCTTTTCACAACCTATATTTAGCACAGAATGATTGATTCCCCAATTCACATATTCTGATCAGAAGCATTGAGTATTAGGAAAACTATATTAGAACTCACTTGTGTATCACATGACTGTATAACTAGGTAGTCACAGCAAACATGACATTCAGGAAGCATATCCTGAACTTGCCAAGAATAAAGGGAGTGCATTTAGCTGATGAAGTCTGGGCATGAATCTCAAATGTCCAAAATACTAGCTGGATTAGCATTTACAGAACAATAAATCTTGATGATTTTCGGGCAAAATTCGAATCTAAATACTCCAAAAAATATTTATCATTCAGCTCTGAGTCCCTAAGGAGAGATTAATGATGGATATTATGAATTTAATCTGTACCCCAGAGATATCAGTAACTGGTATAATTTGAAGTGATTAGATATGTTAAAGAAGCATACAAAAGAAAGAGGTTCATGCTATCTTTGAACAAGTGTGCTTCTCAAACATGTAGCACGAGTTAATGTGGAGTGACCTACACACACACACACACACACACACACACACACACACACACACACACACACACAAACTACAAATAACTGACTCGCTTTGTTCTGTGTGTGGCACGCTGGATTTATCCAAGATATCAGGTGTGTGCTCCACAAGTAAGTTACACCCAAAGTCAATGAAAAATTTAGAATTCCTCTTCCTTTCTTGAGAAAGCATTCTGTACATGAGTAATGGTTACATTTTAATGTTTAAGAAGGATGACTTAAAGAAAAAAAAACAACTGAATCTGACTTTAAACAAGAATTTTAGAGATGTCTAGTGAATCAATTTGATTTTATGGACCTGCAGTTGCTCAGTTCTCATGATTGAAGGACATAACTCTGTAGGGACAATCAGAGGTTCAACAATTCTTCATGTTGAAAAACCTAAGAAACCATTTTGGCAACAGCTAAATTCAAAATGGAGAAACTTGTGCTTGGGTAAAGTCCAGTACCTAATATTTAAATGAAACAAAATTATTTTAGATAGCCTTTTAATGGACATCATTCTGAGGAGATAATTGAGCCTTAGTAATCAATGCTTGTGTGCTTACATGGTTAGTTTGTATACAAGTTTACAGAAACCTTGTCACTGAAAGTAGTCTATGTAAGAAATCTATGAACTGTGGATGGGGAAGCATCCAAATGTTCTCCCACAACATGACCTTCTAGAAAGAGTAGCATAATCTACAATAAAATAATACACTTGAAAGTGAAACTTGGAGGAAAAGCCCTGACATGGCTACATTATCACTGTTAACTGTGACATTTTTCTCTCAGCTTCTGTGGCCAGACATGAAGGCTCTGAAGCAAAGTTGCATCCAGTTGATCTGTGAATAAGCTGATAGAGGCTATCAACGTGGTCACATGAAGCATATGAGAGGTTTGACAAGACAGTATTAGGCCATTTGTGACACTGCCCATCCAATGGAAACATGGAAGTTTTGAGAATCACAGAGTGGAGTCTCATGTCTGAACTTTGACACCCAGGTATGCAAAGTGTAACCTGTCAGTTAGCTTCCTGAGTACCATCCACAATCCAAGGGTAGGCTCAGATGAAGCACCGTTGAAGATAGATTCTGTCCCTTGTGAGCTGCATCTCAGGGTACGTGGAAGAACATTCAGCCTCCTGTGACATGTGAGATCAGAGTAATGAGAGGCAGACAGAGGGGACAATTCTGTGCTTTTTTTCTGGACCACCATAACTGCATTATCCAGGCTAAGTATTTGCTAATTGAAGTTTAGTGTCTCCCATTGGCATACGCCAATCTGTATGAAATCTGAATAGAACAACAGACTCCAGGATTCTTCCTTAGTTACTGGGATTTAGAGATAGTCATTTAGACCTTGTCTTCTAGATTCACAAATTGTTTTCTGACTTCATATACACAAGTATAGTATTCTTTCACTCTCGCTCTCTGTATGTGTCTTTCTATATTTCTCTGTCTCATCTCTATTCTCTGTCCGTCTTCCTCTCTCACCTATTTTTCAGCTTTCCTACAGCAATATTTACTAATGATAACATATTTCATGTCAGTTTATGCACTTGCTTCTCTCATAAACCCAAGTGTGATCTGAATTTGCTGTCTACTAGAGAACCACAATTAAAAATAGAATTGATGTCCTGATCTACTAGACTAGAATTTAACAACTGAGAAGATGTAGAATATTCATAAACTACCAACAAGCCTAGGGTCCAAGGACCATATATGGAAGGAAAATTTTCAGAGGTCAGAGAAATGCATGCCAGGATGACCATGGACTGGCTTCTTTTTACAGGGGCTGCCAGCATTAGGAGAAAGGTAACATGGGGCTTTAAGAAACATGCATCATTTAATAATTCCTAGTCTCTTCCCTTATTTTACACTTCCCTGTCTGTATTTTCCTAGTGGATGTTGTACTTAAATGTAGTATTGCCTGCCTTTCAGGAGTATAGAAGTTGTCACATGTGGCACCCAAAGGAAGAATTTGATTTTTCTTCCGTGGCAGAAGCTCCTTACCAATGATCTACAACATCGTTTTCCCTATGACTGCTGCTTTGTTTTGTGTGTGTGTGAGTGTGTGTGTGTGTGTGTGTGTGTGTGTGTGTTTGTATCTGTCTGTCTGTCTGTCTTTCTCTTTGTCTCTGTCTGTCTCTTTCTTCCACATGATACCTCTCTATACTTCAGTTTGGCTTCTTAATTGCTCATTCCAAGATTGACCCATCATGCTTTCTCTGAGTGTTTGTTTTGATGACTCAAATTACACCTGTGTTAATCAATGCACCTTTAGCCAGATCTGTGTACACTGATCACATCACAACCAGACTCATGGCTAAAATAAGTAATTTTTGAGTCTCTGAGGGAAGTTTTTTTATCAGAATTTATATGTATTCTGTATTTTTCACTCCCCTATCTGAACTGTTGTAGTCTTTGGATCTCCCCCAAGTCTTTGCTTAACTGTATTTTCTATGTGCCTGGCCTACTGGGAAGACATCATCCCAACCCTCCAATATTACTAAGCAGGAGGAATAGATGAAGAATTTGGAGAAATTGGACATTTAGCTACAGAATATGTCCCCAGGATGGATTAAATGTGTCAAATCAATGCATCACAGACAAGTATTCTGAATTAGGATCTCAGTTTATTTTCTTCTTTGTCATTGTGAGTGTGCTACCTAAGGTGGGGAGGACCATTTGTGGGTTGTGTTTGAAAACTGAGTCTTCACTATTCATGCATGAAGGTGGTAAAAAAAAATACAATGGATCAGTGATATCTCTGGGTTAGAAGGGATAGTGATAGAAAGTCTTCACTTTTGTCTCAGGCAAAGATCCGGGAAAGGGCAACTTGGCTTGTTTATTTGGATAAGATCTAGTTAATGGGTAGTTATGTGCTGTTGAAGGGGACTCTCTTCTGGATACTCTAATGTATGCTGGAATTTCCATGGTATTCTCTGTGATGTCACTAATATTATGGAAACAGAAACTTCCCTGTGGCATTTAGTTAGTGCTTATTGGTTTACCAACAGAAATGTTTTTAGGATGATCAAGCTATTTACAGAGAAAACAGAGAGCATGGTGAGACAAAAGAGAGAGGAAGAAGAAATTAAGATACTTTCTTATTATAGAAGGAAAAACATAAATTATCTGGTGGAAAAGGGTCAATGAGAGCTGTGTGCTGGTCCTGAGGAGCATCCAAGAGGAGTGGTCTTGGTTCAGGCCTTCTAGGAGTAGGACTTACGTACTGAAGGCTCTGGATTCCTAAAGAAGAGAACCAGTTTCAGGAATATCTGATAATTTTTTTGGCAGAGAGCCAGGAATTTTCAAGCATGCATCTGGTTTACTATGTGTTCCTTAATTTCATTTGGATTGAGGAGAAATTACTAAACGTGCCACAGTGATAAAAGCTTTGACTCTCAGGGTAGAGTATTGAATTTTATCTTCAGTGGATCACTGGACATGCCATTGGAATTTTATGATAAGAATGGAGACAGGGCTACTCCCCTGGACATGCATCAAGGTCTCTAACTCTTTGTCTTGAACTTACATGATAAAGGCTTGGTGGTCCTAAACACTACGGACTCCAGGACTTACTTGCATCCGATCAGATATGAATTGACAATGGCCTAGATTTCTTCATGTCTTGGCCATTTTTTTTTTGTTAAGGGCCATGGGGACTGCAGAATGGTGTGAGGCATATATCTAGTGATCATGGTTGGGAGAAAGAAAATTGCTAATAGATCCGGCTTGAAGAGAGCTTTCCTCCTATTTCAGTGCTTCCAAGTGTCTGTAGACTTCCCCTTTCCTCATGCTTCAATGAGGGACTAGCATTTTCTCTCTTGTGTCTGGGGCATTACTATGCATGTTCCCTTGTGTTTCTCTACAGGGTCTGCTGGGTAGGCATCATCCCAACCGTCCACCATAAGTGAGCAACTACAACAGCTTAAGAAGTTGTTGAAAATGACTAATGAGCTCCAGAAGAAGTTGGAAAACTCCCAGGAATGCTGAACCACTGAACCAACAGAATTTTCAGAGAAGTTAGTCATTATGACCTCCGTGTTAACCTTAGTTTTCTCACACCACAGGAAAATGCAACTGTAATGTCCTCATGTACAAACTCATTTTCTTATGCGTCTCAGAGGCAGGACATGAAGAATGGATAGGAGTGTGATAGGAAGATATTTAATTTCTCAGAAAAGCAGAAGCTGTGGTTTGAATAACTGTCTTGGGATACAACATGTAATGTGTAAGCCCTAATCATGGATTTTAATAGACAGAGAATGCATTTTCTGTCCTAAGAGGAACACAGAAATCTGGTCAGCTACAGAAGCACATTAACTTAAACTTAGTTAATAATGTTTTATTTTTTATTTTAAATATTTATTTTATTTGTTTTGTATGAGTATTCTGTAAATGTCAGACTCAAGATAAGTGGGAGTTTGAAGCCATTATACATGGTTGTCTGTCACATTGATTTTGCTGGGAATTGAGCTTCAGGACCTATGGAAAAACAGCTAGTGCTCTTAAAACCTGAATTATCTCACCAGCCTAAACTACTTTTGATGATGATGGTGATGGTGATGGTGATTTGATGGTGATGGTGATGGTGATGGTGATGGTGATGGTGATGATGGTGATGATGATGATGAAAATGATGATGAAGAAGATGATTATCATAGTGCAACTCTAGATGGATCAAGATTTACCCTCCTCCAAAGCTCTTCCTCCTCTCCTGTCTCAAGAAGAACCTACAGTAAGGAAGACACCAACAGACCTGCCCATCCTCCCCAGCACTAGATAAGAAAAGTTTTACTTTGTCTTGTTTACGGAGATTTTCATGTTGTCTGGGCTCATAGCTTCATATCTGAAGCAGGGAGAGTATGGAAATGGGAGCTCCTTTTGGAGGAATCTGCTTACCTTGGAGTAACGGGAAATAGTGAGCAAAAATAAGATGTTGATCCAGCACCTTATCCCTTGCTGAGAACAAAGTCTCCTCTTCACAGCTTGGGAACTGGGTGAGCAGGCTAAGCAAGCATGGCTAACAAGCCAAACCAGATGGGTAAACATTTGTCCATTGGATATACAGGGGGATCATTTCATTGACTATGCTGACTGTATCTCCTGTCCACTGTGTTCTAATCCCATACAAGGAAAATTTGGTGGATTTTTTCTGTCCTGTGTCAGAACAATAGTGTTTCCCATTCTGAATGCTGTTTCTTCACTGATATGAACCTTGAGAGAATGGAGGGAGCCAAGGAAAGCCACAGCCAATAACATTCTACATTCTAGAATATCAAGCCTTTCTCATAAATAACACTTTCTTGTAGCTGTGAATTCAGCAGGGAGCAAATTAATACCAACCTCTGATCATGCAGCATAAAAATTAGCATGAGATACAAAAAAGACTTAAAAATGAGTCAGATATCTGATACACAGCAAGAAGTGGTCCCAGGCAGGGTCACAAATAACAATTAGGTTATTTTGTTGAGCAAGAGTTACTCTCCTGGAGTCTTCAGATATTCATATGTGCTTGAAAATCTGTCACGGAAGACTGTATTGACATCATACTCTAATCCTGAGATACCATACAAAAAAGTATATTATTCCTTCTGAAGTACTGGGTTGAAATTTATTCGCCTCACACATTTGTATGTGAGGCTGAATTTAATGTTCTACATAGATAAAAGCATTCTCTCAATCCTTGCCTTATTAATTTGTTTTGTTTTGTTTTGTTTTTTTAAGTGGGAAAATGGCTGACTATTCATCAGGTCCACACCTGAACTGCAGTGACTGTTTCTCAGACTGTATACATAGAGGACATCTGAGAAGTAGTTAACATTTTAATTCGGGGCATCTCCCAATGGATCTGTTTGGGCCTTTATAAGCATGCATATACTTATTTCAGGTAAGGGAATCATGTAGTATCCAAAACATTACAGGATCCATCTGCTGTAAATATTTTTTTTACACAAGTGAAGGAAGGTATATCAAAGGCTGTGTATCAAAGGATGTAGATATTACACCATCTGTAGAAGATAATGTATCAAGAATAATTCTGTAAGGCTACACACATTGTCTAAATATCCCCACACAATACTAAGCCAGGATGGACAAGAAATCACTTCACGTGGAAACTTAAAATAATCTGATGCTATGGTTATGTGGAGTGTTAATACATAAAGAAAAACAACCTAAAAAGCACATGCATATATACCAGATGCTATTCAAAAATTATTCAGAGGCAGTTTGCAACCTACATTTAGCACAAAGTGATTGATTCCCCACTTCACAGGTTCTGATCAGAACCATTGATTATTAAGAGATCTATATTAGAACTCACTTGCATATCACATGTCTGAATAACTAGGTAGTCACAGCAAACATGACATTCGGAAAGCATACCTGGAACTTGTCAACAGTTGAGGGAGTGCATGTAGTGGATGAGGTTTGGGCATGAAACTCAAAAGTCCAAAATACCACTTAGATTTGAGTTTTGAGGACAGTAAATACTTAATGAGTTTTGGGACAAAATTTGAATCTAAAGACCCCAAAAATTATTTATCAATCAGTTCTTAACCCCTTTTGAGATTGGTGGATATTATGAATTTAGTCTGTGCCCCTGAGGTATAGGTAAATGGTGCAATTTGAAGTGATTAGATATGCTAAAGATGCATGCAAAACAAAGGAGGCCATCAACTGTGCTTCTCCAAAACGTAGCACGTTTTTCTGTGGATTGACCTAGACACTAGACACACACAGACACACACACACACACACACACACACACAGATACACACACACATACAGACACACACACAAACACACATACAAACACACACACACACACACACACACTCACACACACACAAAACCCACAAACAATTGACTTCCTTTGTGCTGTGTGGGGCATGCTGGATTTATACAAGATATGAAGTGTTTTCTCCTCAAGTAAGTTAAACTAAACTCAATGAAAAATTTAGAATTCCTCCTCCTTTCTTGAGAAAGCATTCCTTGCATGAGTATTGCTTACATTTTAAGTTTAAGTGGGATGACTTGAAAACAGTAACAACAGAATCCCACTTTGATAACAGCATTTCAGGGATGTGTAGTGATTCAATTTTGATTTTATGAAACTGCAGTTGCTCAGGTCTCATGACTGTAGTATTGAACCAGGTCATTACTAGATATAACTCTGTAGGGACAGTAAGAGCTTGGAAAATTCTTCAAGTTGGAAAACCTAAGAAAGCATATTGGCAACAGCTTAATTCAAAAGGGAAAAACTTGTGCTTGGGTAAGTTCCTGTACCTAAGACTGAGCAGCTGGTTCAAAGCAAAAGACAAACATTACATGTAAACAAGGACTACTGGGAACAGAACCTGTTAATAAAATGAAGAAAGCTAAGGGCTTCAGGAAATATGCATGAGGATGACTTTGAATGGTTGAAATTATATGCTATAAATTTAGTGGTACATATGAGAGGATGAATTTTTGGAATGTTTATCTCCTTAGGAGTGTAAACATTTGAGCTAAGTAAATGATGTAACCTAGGTAGGAAAGGGAAGTGATTTTCCATTCAGACATTGGAATTCCCTTTGTGCCGAACATGAACATGGGAGGGTTTCAAAGAAATGATGAAGCACATCAAGAGCTTCTGAGCATCCAGTAGGAGTCTCAGAGGATTAATTTGTTCTTGTTATGGGGGATTTTCAAGTTTATTATTGGAAATCAGCAAAGAGAAATTCAAAATCTAGAAACGAAATTTTGTAAATGTCTCATATTAGCTTTAGAAGACCGTGACCTGTAAAGGCTCCAAAAAGGCATAGCCAGATTCACCTTTTAAAATGTTTTACAATAGTTGACTTACTGCCTTTCCACTCTGTTCCAAAGGCCTGCCACAGGGTATGACTGTGGTGCTAAACCTTCAGCAAGAGAATTCTGCTTAGCTTAATTAGTGTGTTTTGTTTCTGTTTTGAGTTTTGTTTGCTTCAAGTATTAGTAATGTTGGTTTGGTTGGAAGTTTTGTTATTCATTCTTTATAAATTTTTGTTCTTTTGGTGAATTTGCAGTTCTGTTAATGTCATGCACATTACATTATGATTGTATCATTTAAGCCCTTTTTGAAAAAAATTAATAAATATTTTTCAGAATAAAATGTGTTTTTAAACTCATAAGAAACAAGTTTTTTTCTTGTGTAGTGTTGCATCCTGTAGTCCCAGAAACCATATGCAGATATAGATCACTGAAATTTGCAGGGTCTTGAGATTCACAATTATTCCCAGCAAGCCAGAGGTACACATGTGAAATGGCCTTTCGATGTGTCTAGTGTGGCCTACTCTGTATACCAATTTCATCATGGAAAAGGTATCAATACTGTATCCTTTTGGTCATATATTTAGCTATTCCTAAAGTATAGTACTTTAAGATTGATCACATAGAAAAAATTAATGAGAAAATCAACAGTATCGTTCTAATGATTTTCAGGAAATGAAAACACTCACCAATGGATTAGAAATGAAAATCAGGAAAATCAGACGTAATCTGTCTCTGGTTTCATGAAATATCATCTCAGTGGAAACCACATAGAAGAGATAATGAATTCCATGATTTTAAAAATATTTTTTATACTTAGTTTTTATGTTGTTGGCCTTGATTCTGTATTTGGTGCCTATTGGGGATAGTTCTTTGGTTCAGATTATTATCTTTGCCATTATTATTGCTATTATTTCTTTATAAATAAGTGTTTCACTTGATGTAAGTGCTATATAACACATACATGCAATTCACAGCACGGTTCAAGAGTATGGGAACTGCAAGCCCCAATCCGGGAAGATGTTCCTGTTCATCAAGCCCACATTTAGTGATGCAAAAATACCAAAGAAATCCTCAATCAACTCCCTTTGAAACATGGTCTTCTGGAATTTGTAGACATCACAGCCACTAACAACACCAATGCGATTCAAGATTACGTACAACAGCTCACTGGAGGGAGAATAGTTCCTTGGGCCTTCATAGGTAAAGAAAAACTGCATAGACAGATGCAGTGATCTAATCTCCCTCCAACAGAATGGGGAGCTGATGACTTAACTGAAGCATATTGGAGCTCTGCATTTATGAAAGGGGTGGCAGGAAAAACCCATGCTGACAGCAAACATTCCATCATGCTGGTGCCAGTGAACCTGAGAGATGATGTGCATCATGGAGGATGTCACTATTTTCTTATGATTGGGATTCTCAATAAATTGGTTTTATTCTATTACTCAGTGCTAAAGTCTGATGCTGTTTGCCTGCAACCATTGTGTACGGAAGCTTAACAGATCACACAGGATTGACTATTCATTCTTCATGTGCTGATATGTCTCTACCTCTAAGCCCATATTTAACAATCCAGTGGATCTAAATCTCCTGTGAATCAGTTACTGTTTTTCTAACATGCTAATCTGCTGAGGTGATTTTGCAGACGTCCACTTCCTAATGATTATTAAAACAATGAATGTTGTGAAGTTGTTTATGATCAACACACTGGCCTTTCCCTCCTCATACATGTACTTCTGCATTTACAGCTCTCAAACTTTCCCTACCACAACCTACAGAAGTCCACACTTGTATGAGGATGCTGTTTGAAAACAGATGAAGAGCTTTAGCAGAGATTTTCCTCACTGTAGCAATATTAACAGAGACAGCAGACCATATGAAGAATTCAGCTCTGTTCACGAACTGGTTAATTGCCAAGAAAATCCCAAACAGTTGTGAGTACATTCTAATCAGAGTCCCAGAAAACTCAAATATGAAATGCAAAATTACAGAGCTCTCCTTCAAAGACTGTCTATGAAAGAAGTTGCATGCAGAACACTGTCCAAAAATATTTGTTCCATTCACAATTTTACATTTAGATTTGACGTCTTGCAATGACGTGTATTAACCATGGAACTGCACGTCTCTTCTCTGGTCTCCAGTGAGAAGGATTCATTGTTAAAAAAGATGTATCTGCAGATGACTAAAAAAATAAAAATAAAAAATAGATCTTGATTTAAGTTCTTGGATAAAGATGCAACGTCCTACCACAAGGACATATATATATATATATATATATATATATATATATATATATATATATATATATATATATATATATATGTGTGTGTGTGTGTGTGTGTGTGTGTGTGTTAAATGTCAGACTTGTATGTCTGTTATTTTAGGAAAGCTTGAAGATTATTTTTAATGTCGTTTTGAATCTGTTCACAAGGATTTTATTGAGAATATGTGTGTATCGGTGTAAATTAGTCTGTAATACTCAGTCTTCCTCTCTTTCTATGGGTCGTCTGTAATTCTTTCTCCCTCTCTCTGTACCTTTCTGTTTACCTCATTTTCCCCCTGCCTCACTCTCTCTCTTTTTTTCTCTGTCAACTGTTGGATAATACCAGATTCAAAATAGAAATTTAATGTATTCAATCCTTTTGTCTACTTTATGGAATCGTCTAAGAAATTCAATGCTCTTTAAATGTATAATCAAATTTTTAAACTGAATACCTGTGGTCCTATGATATTTTAGGAGGGAGATATTAAGGCCCGACTCTGTGTCATTGTTCAGTATGGTGCTGTTTAAATTATGCATATTGAGGTGATTTAATACTGGTATATGCAATACATCTAGTAAATCATTAATGGTTTAAAAATTATTCTCGATTTGGGACTATAAATATAAAAAGTTTTTTCTCCACCTCTCCTCTCTTCTCTTTAAGTTTGTTAATTCTATCCTTTCTTTAACTAACTTGGCCAGAGGTAATGACAATCTTGTTAATACATCCCACCAATGAACTCTTCCTTTCATTCACTATATTGTTGTCCTCATTTTATTGATTTCAGCCATGATTAGTTGGATATACATGCTATACCCCTTCCACAAGGCTCAAAGTCCACCCTGAAACAAGGTGTAAAGAGACTGTAGGCGCCCAAAATGTGGGGGTGATCACAGGGAAATCGTGTCTTCAGGATACACAGAGTGCTGACCTCATGAAACATAGCAGCTGTGGTTCCCTGCATAGCTTCACGACAGTCAACAGTGCAGAATGCAGTGTAAATGCCTGAAAGCTGTTACTTCTAACTGACACACTGTGAACAATTAGTGTCTTCTGTTGGAGGGTTGAACAATTTTTGTAAGGGATCATCATGGGGATATTAAACAGTATTTTAATGTAGAAGGAATACAAAGGTAGGATTCAAAGAAATATAGTGATGTGGGTAAAATAAATGGGAAAATAATCATCAAAGTACTTTGGTGGATATTCTCAAAAAAATAAAACAATTAAATATATTACTCAATATTATGTACATAGAGAATGTTTCATTATAGAGGGATGTTTCATAAAGTGACCTTAATGAATTCTGTTAGTTACAACAGATCTGCCAATTCTGTGAGTTTAGTGAGAGCACATTATATGATTTGACCTTAGTAAATTTAAAGTGGCTATTTTCAAAAATAGTAAGCGTTGTTTCCATGTACACATTCAACAATGGGCTTCTATAAATCATAATGTAAAGACACTCTACATCCAGAAAAAATAAGTAATTGTGTACATATCTAAACAAAATATTCACAATTGAATTGAATCCTTATACACTACAGAAATGCAAAACAAAATTATTCTGAATTTCTTTCAACCCTTTCAGAAACCTTAGTTTAATAACACATGAGCCAACTTATCTTTACTGTGTTATTGAGAGAGGAGAATATTGCTATTCTCCTTTTGGAAATGCAAACTTCTACAGCAACTTTAGAAGTCAGTACGATGTTCCTTCATGAATGTAGAAATGGATACACCTAAAGATATAACTTGAGAATATATATCCAAATGATGATTTATTCTAGTATAGAGACCCTTGATAATTTGGAGCTATTCATGTTGTTCTTTAACAAATGAATGAATAAGGAAAATATGGTGCATTGACAGACTAGAAAAGGAAAGCATGTAATTTTCAGGACCGTGAATGGGTCTTGTGAAAGTTATCATAGATGACTTACTCAGATGAAAAAGGGAAAATGGGATACTTATTCACTTTAATCTGTTTGTTAATTCAGCAAACTGTGTATCTGTATGATCAGTTTAGTGTCTGTTGTCCTCATTTTGGGAAGTACAAGTGCAATTATGAATTACTGAGAGACACTGTCAGGAACAGGAATGTCAAATGTGAAGAGACAAGGAAGAGGGCGACAATGGAGGAAATATAGAGATGTACAGCTAAAAGTGAGAGAAATTTGAGTCATAGAATGGAAACCTAATGAAGTAGAAACACTTTTTTTAATTTTTTTTCAAAGTTAATAACAATAGGTACAGGGACAGAAGATAAAATATTGATTGGGTTTATCTATGTAAATTTTCAATAATAAGTACATCTCAAAATTATAGATTTCAGCTTTTAGTAAACCTGTAGTACAGATAATGACTATATAGTCCTTAAGGAGTGAGATGTGAATGTCTTTGTTGGAAACATAAATGTATTATATTATTCGTTTGTTACAATAATCTATTCATTTGTTTACATTTCAAATGTCTTTTCCCCAATTTGTCTTTCTTCCCTGTATCACCCAATCCATTCTGAACCTCTTTCACTCTAAGATGCTGCTCTCCCATCTATATGCCCACTTCCACTTTAGTCCTCTACCATCCCCCTTCTCTGGGATATGACGTCTCCACAAGACCAATTGACTCCCTTCCTAAAGATGGAAGAAGAGGCAGTTGTCTTCTCCATATGCTCTATGATCTATGTAGCAGAAGCTATGGACTGGCCCAAGAATACACTAGTTTGTGGTAAATTTCCTGAGCCTCTGGAGGGTAAACGTAATTGATAGTGTTGTTCTTCTTATTAGGTTCCAATCCCCTTCAGATCCTCAGGCAATGCCCTAACCATTCTTTTCTGGCTCTCAGTTTCTGTTAAGTGGTTATCTGTATGTGAATCTGTCACCACCAGGTGATGACAGAGTCCCTCAGAGGACAGACATATTAGGGTCTTATCTGCAAGCACAACTTGACATCAGGAAAAGTCTGAGGATTTGGAGTCTGTGGATGAAATTGTTCTTCTGGTCGGGTGGTCTCTGGGTTGCCTTTCCTTCAGTCTCTGCTCCTTTTATTGTCTTTGAATTTTTTTAGACTTTGGACATTTATAGGTTAAAGATTTTGAACTGTGTGGGCATCACCTGCTCTTCACAGGTGGGCATGTCTAGCTACAGGAGGCAGACTCTTGTGGTTCTATCTCTTTGGTGCTTAGTATTTCAACTACCACCATCCCACTAAATTTATGGGACCCTCTTGCATCCCTGGCATCTGTGACTTTCCTTGGGATACCCAAGTTCAACACCCACCACTAATGCTTATTTTTATTTATCCCAATTTTCCTCTAGATTTCTCTCTTTTCTCTTTATATTGTTTCTACTCTCCTTATTTTGTCCATCCTTCTCTACTTCTAGCAAGGTCCCTCCATTCCTCTGTCTTCCATTATCCTTTTGATCTCACTTATAAGTGGGTTGCAAGAATCCACAGTTTGGCCTTCTAACATGTTACCCTCCATGTGATAAATGATTTGTGTATTGTGTATACTGATCTTTGGGGCTATCATCCACTTCTCACTAAGTATATCCCATGTTATGTCCTTTTGATCTCTGTAATTCACTAATTTCCAGGTCCATCCCTTTGCCTACAGAGTTCTTGGTTTCCTCATTTTAAAAACCTGAGTAGTATTTCTTTGTTTAAATATAGCACAATTTCTGTACATATTCCTAAGTTGAGTTGATGTATGTCATGATTGTTGCCAGCATTTGACTAATGTAAGTAAGGCTGCCATGAACATGTTCAACCACATGTCACTGTTATATGTGGATCATCTTTGAGTATTTGCTTTGAAGTGAGTGGTAAAGCTGGGCCTTCAGGCAATGGTATTTGCAACATTCTCTGAACCTCCACTTTGATATCCAAAGTGGCGATAAAGATACCAATCCCACCAGCAGTGGAGGAGTGTTCCACTTTCTCTACATCCTAGCATACTCTGCTACTGCATTAGATTTTTGTCTTAGTCACACTGGTGTAATGTAGACTCAAGGTTCATTTCAGTTTGCATTTTTCTGATAACTAAGGATGTTGATCATTTCTTGATGTGTCTCTCAGCTACTGAGATTCCTCAGTTGAGAATACTTGGTATAGCTCTCTAATCCAGTTTAAAAGTTGGGTTACTTGGTTGTGTGGGAATTTACCTTTCTGAATTATTTCTCTATTTTTTATTATGGCACTCTACCAGATATAGGGTTGTTTAAAGTCTTTTCCAAATATGTAGATTTCTGTTTTGTCCTATTGGCAGTTTACTTTGCTTTAAAGAAAAATTTGACATTGATGAGTTTTCATATATTGACTGGTGATCTTAGAGCCTGAACCTTTGGTATTTGGTTCTAAAAATTTTCTCCTGTGCAAATGTGTTTTAGGCACTTTCTGACACTTTCCCTTCTGTTGGTTTCAGTGTATATGGTTTTATATAGATTTCCTTGATGCACTTGGACTTGAACTTTTAAGAAAGAGTTAGAAATGGATCAATTGGCACTCAGCTATATCCAGACCAACCGTTAGGGAAGCATCACTTCTTAAAATGCTTTCTGTTATGTACAACATACTTAGTCATCAGGTAAATGCAAATCAAAACAACCCTGGGATTCCACCTCACTTCATTCAGAATTGCAAAGATCAAAAACTCAGATTATAGCAGATGCTGGAGAGGATGTGGAGAAAGAGGAACACTCCTCCATTGTTGTTGGGATTGAAAACTGGTACAAACTCTCTGAAAATCTGTCATGAATTTCCTCAAAAACTGGACATTGCACTGCCTGAGGACCCAGATGTACCTCCCCTGGGTATATACCCAAAGGATGCTTCAACGTACAACAAACACACATGTTACACTATGTTCATATTAGGCTTATTCATAATATTCATAATATTCAGAAGCTGGAAAGAACCCAGATGCCCTTCACCAGAGGAATGGATACAGAAAACGACATATATTTACACAAAGTAATACTACTTAGCTATCATAAACAATGAGTACATGAAATTCATAGTCAAATGGATGGACCTAGAAAATATCATCCTGAATGATGTTTCCCAATCACAGAAAAACACAAAAAGTGTGCACTCATTGATAGGTCGTTATTCGCCCCAATGCTCAAATTACCTAACATACAATGCACAGACCACATGAAACTCAAGAAGGAGGGCCAAAATACAGATAATTCACTCTTTCCTTAAAATATCCATAATAGGTGTAGGGTGGCATTGCTTTTAGAAGACAGAAGGAATGGCCATTCAGAGTCTACTGCTCATGTGGCACACACACACACACACACAGACACACAGACACACACACACATATATATATACATATATATATATATATATATATATATATATATATATATATATATATATATTCCAAAACTTGATAAGATTGACGATGCTAAGAAGTGCATGCTGGCAGGAACTGTATATAGATCCCTCCTGAGAGAGACAGCCATAGCATGTGAAACAGAGATACGAATGCCGGATCACTGAACTAAGCATAGGACCTCTTTGGAGGAATTAAAGGAAGGACTGAAGAAGCTGAAGGAACTTGCAACCTCAAAAGAAAAACTGCCAGTCAACCAGATCCTCCAGGTACTAAAGCACAACCCAAAGACTATACATGATCTGACCCTGGGTTCCAACTGCATATGTAGCAGTGAATAGCCTTGTTGGGGCTCAGTGTAAATGCCTCCATGCTTTGGATACCTATAGTGCAGTTTGTGTCTGACACTGATATCTGGGAGAGAAGAGCTTCTAGTTGAGACTTCTTCATCTCAGTCTTTCCACTAGTATTACTCTGAATACCATTCCATGACAGTGGCTCTTTAGATTTCTGAGTCAATAGGTTTGATTAGCTGGCAGGTTTCTTTTCTTTCTTTCATTTTTTTTTAATTTTTCATAAAATTTTATTGCTTTTTTAATTGGATATTTCTACATTTGCATTTCAGATGTTAATTCCTTTCCCAGTTTCTTTTCCATAATTGCCCTATCCGATTCTGCTCTCCTTCTTCTATAACCCACCTTACTGCCCCCTGACATTGCCTTGAACTTGGAGTCAAACCCAGTGAGTACCAAGGACTTCTCCTTCCATTGGTGACCAACAAGGCCGTCCTTTGCCACATACACAATTGGAGCCATAGTTCTGTCCATGTACAGTCTTTGAATATTGGCTTAGGACAAGAAATATCTGGTTCAGTTGCAATGTTTTTCTTAAGGGGTTGAAAGCACCTTCAGCTCTTCTAATCCTTTCTCAAACACAACCAACAAGATGTCCGTTTTCAGTTCACTGGCAGCATAAACTCCTTAGCTTCATCACTCGTATCTACATTTTTGCTGAGTGTTTGTGTGTGTGTGTGTGTGTGTGTGTGTGTGTGTGTGTGTGTGTGTGTGTGTGTAGAGCTAAACAATGAATTCTCAACTGGAATATCAACATCCTTACCCATCAGGTAAATGGAAATAAAAAATAAATCCTGAGATTTCATAGCACACCAATCAGAATGGCTAGGATATATTTGGTCCCTTGTACAGCTATGGTGTTTGGTTTATTTTTAACATGGATTCTTGGCAACGAGGTTAAGAATTAAGAATCCACAAATGATGAAGCCAAATAGACTCCATCGCATTCTTATGAACGTACTGAAGTAGAAGATTCTGTGTACCTCAAGCCACTCCTCTCCCAGTCCATGTCATGAACCTTATGTTTGGATTGAGTAAAGAATCATGTTAAAACATCCAAAACCCTCAAGTTTGGCCCTGGAAACACAGGAAGGTAGATATTAGAGAACTGCTATCTAATGTGACTGCAGAGCCGCATTATATAGTCTATGTTGTCCTTTGTTTTACTAATGTGTGGTAATTTTTTGGATAAAATAAGGATGTGGGAGTTTATCATTTAAGTAAATATAAAAATTTTACTCTGTTATATTCACTTTAGAACTGGGCCCCCTTTGTTTCAAAATCATAGAAAAAAATGTAATAGGATAATAGAACATTTGAGTACACATTCAGCAATTTATATAATGTCCACTATCACGGAATGTACAGAAAGAAAATGTAATAAAATAATCACTCAATTAAAGGTCTTTAAAGAAAGTACTGGCCTTTGGAAAAGAGAGATACCTGAGGAAATTGAACTATAGACCAGAGGAATGGAACTGGGGATAAAAATATTATCCAGTAGAATCTCCTACACTCCATATTCCTAGATTTTTGGGACCCATGCCAAACCTCGGACTTACTTTATCCATTCAGAGCATATAGCCACTAATGAAGCAAAGAGAAGTCACTAGCTTTAGAGAGATGAGCATGTAAACAGTTCCACTGTGTCATACCTGAAAAGGGCACCCTCAAATCTGCACAATGTAAGGAAAGCTCTTTTTTTTTTTTTTTTTTTTTTTTTTTTTTTTTTTTTTTTTTAATTAACTTGAGTATTTCTTATATACATTTCAAGTGTTATTCCCTTTCCCGGTTTCCGGGCAAACATCCCCCTCCCGCCTCCCCTTCCTTATGGGTGTTCCCCTCCCAAACCTCCCCCCATTGCCGCCCTCCCCCCATAGACTAGTTCACTGGGGTTCAGTCTTAGCAGGACCCAGGGCTTCCCCTTCCACTGGTGCTCTTACTAGGATATTCATTGCTACCTATGGGGTCAGAGTCCAGGGTCAGTCCATGTATAGTCTTTAGGTAGTGGCTTAGTCCCTGGAAGCTCTGGTTGCTTGGCATTGTTGTACTTTTTGGGTCTCGAGCCCCATCAAGCTCTTCCAGTTCTTTCTCTGATTCCTTCAATAGGGGACCTATTCTCAGTTCAGTGGTTTGCTGCTGGCATTCGCCTCTGTATTTGCTGTATTTTGGCTGTGTCTCTCAGGAGCGATCTACATCCGGCTCCTGTCGGTCTGCACTTCTTTGCTTCATCCATCTTGTCTAATTGGGTGGCTGTATATGTATAGGCCACATGTGGGGCAGGCTCTGAATGGGTGTTCCTTAAGTCTCTGTTTTAATCTTTGCCTCTCCCTTCGCTGCCAAGGGTATTCTTTTTCCTCATTTAAAGAAGGAGTGAAGCATTCACATTTTGATCATCCGTCTTGAGTTTCGTTTGTTCTAGGGATCTAGGGTAATTCAAGCATTTGAGCTAATAGCCACTTATCAATAAGAGCATACCCTGTATGTCTTTCTGTGATTGGGTTAGCTCACTCAGGATGATATTTTCCAGTTCCAACCATTTGCCTACGAATTTCATAAACTCGTTGTTTTTGATAGCTGAGTAATATTCCATTGTGTAGATGTATCACATTTTCTGTATCCATTCCTCTCTTGAAGGGCATCTGGGTTCTTTCCAGCTTCTGGCTATTATAAATAAGTCTGCGATGAACATAGTGGAGCACGTGTCTCATTTATATGTTGAGGCATCTTTTGGGTATATGCCCAAGAGAGGTATAGCTGGATCCTCAGGCAGTTCAATGTCCAACTTTCTGAGGAACCTCCAGACTGATTTCCAGAATGGTTTTACCAGTCTGCAATCCCACCAACAATGGAGGAGTGTTCCTCTTTCTCCACATCCTCACCAGCATCTGCTGTCACCTGAGTTTTTGATCTTAGCCAATCGCACTGGTGTGAGGTGAAATCTCAGGGTTGTTTTGATTTGCATTTCCCTTATGACTAAAGATGTTGAACATTTCTTTAGGTGTTTCTCAGCCATTCGGCATTCCTCAGCTGTGAATTCTTTGTTTACCTCTGAACCCCATTTTTTAATAGGGTTATTTGTTTCCCTGCGGTCTAACTTCTTGAGTTCTTTGTATATTTTGGAAATAAGGCCTCTATCTGTTGTAGGATTGGTAAAGATCTTTTCCCAATCTGTTGGTTGCCGTTTTGTCCTAACCACAGTGTCCTTTGCCTTACAGAAGCTTTGCAGTTTTATGAGATCCCATTTGTCGATTCTTGATCTTAGAGCATAAGCCATTGGTGTTTTGTTCAGGAAATTTTTTCCAGTGCCCATGTGTTCCAGATGCTTCCCTAGTTTTTCTTCTATTAGTTTGAGTGTGTCTGGTTTGATGTGGAGGTCCTTGATCCACTTGGACTTAAGCTTTGTACAGGGTGATAAGCATGGATCGATCTGCATTCTTCTACATGTTGCCCTCCAGTTGAACCAGCACCATTTGCTGAAAATGCTATCTTTTTTCCATTGGATGGTTTTGGCTCCTTTGTCAAAAATCAAGTGACCATAGGTGTGTGGGTTCATTTCTGCATCTTCAAATCTATTCCATTGGTCTATCTGTCTGTCCCTGTACCAATACCGTGCAGTTTTTATCACTATTGCTCTGTAATACTGCTTGAGTTCAGGGATAGTGATTCCCCCTGAAGTCCTTTTATTGTTGAGGATAGCTTTAGCTATCCTGGGTTTTTTGTTATTCCAGATGAATTTGTAAATTGTTCTGTCTAACTCTTTGAAGAATTGGATTGGTATTTTGAAGGGGATTGCATTGAATCTGTAGATTGCTTTTGGTAAAATGGCCATTTTTACTATATTAATCCTGCCAATCCATGAGCATGGGAGATCTTTCCATCTTCTGAGGTCTTCTTCAATTTCTTTCCTCAGTGTCTTGAAGTTCTTATTGTACAGATCTTTTACTTGCTTGGTTAAAGTCACACCGAGGTACTTTATATTATTTGGGTCTATTATGAATGGTGTCGTTTCCCTAATTTCTTTCTCGGCTTGTTTCTCTTTTGTATAGAGGAAGGCAACTGATTTATTTGAGTTAATTATTCACCCAGCCACTTTGCTGAAGTTGTTTATCAGCTTTAGTAGTTCTCTGGTGGAACTTTTGGGATCACTTAAATATACTATCATGTCTTCTGCAAATAGTGATATTTTGACCTCTTCTTTTCCGATCTGTATCCCTTTGATCTCCTTTGGTTGTCTGATTGCTCTGGCTAGAACTTCAAGAACTATATTGAACAAGTAGGGAGAGAGTGGGCAGCCTTGTCTAGTCCCTGATTTTACTGGGATTGCTTCAAGTTTCTCTCCATTTAGTTTAATGTTAGCAACTGGTTTGCTGTATATGGCTTTTACTATGTTTAGGTATGGGCCTTGAATTCCTATTCTTTCCAGGACTTTTATCATGAAGGGGTGTTGAATTTTGTCAAATGCTTTCTCAGCATCTAATGAAATGATCATGTGGTTCTGTTCTTTCAGTTTGTTTATATAATGGATCACGTTGATGGTTTTCCGTATATTAAACCATCCCTGCATGTCTGGGATGAAGCCTCCTTGATCATGGTGGATGATTGTTTTGATGTGCTCTTGAATTCGGTTTGCCAGAATTTTATTGAGTATTTTTGCGTCGATATTCATAAGGGAAATTGGTCTGAAGTTCTCTTTCTTTGTTGTGTCTTTGTGTGTTTTAGGTATAAGAGTAATTGTGGCTTCGTAGAAGGAATTCGGTAGGGCTCCATCTGTTTCAATTTTGTGGAATAGTTTGGATAATATTGGTATGAGGTCTTCTATGAAGGTTTGATAGAATTCTGCACTAAACCCGTCTGGACCTGGGCTCTTTTTGGTTGGGAGACCTTTAATGACTGCTTCTATTTCCTTAGGAGTTATGGGGTTGTTTAACTGGTTTATCTGTTCCTGATTTAACTTCGATAGCTGGTATCTGTCTAGGAAATTGTCCATTTCCTGAAGATTTTCAAATTTTGTTGAATATAGGTTTTTATAGTAAGATCTGATGATTTTTTGAATTTCCTCTGAATCTGTAGTTATGTCTCCCTTTTCATTTCTGATTTTGTTAATTTGGACGCACTCTCTGTGTCCTCTCATTAGTCTGGCTAAGGGTTTATCTATCTTGTTGATTTTCTCAAAGAACCAACTTTTGGTTCTGTTGATTCTTTCTATGGTCCTTTTTGTTTCTACTTGGTTGATTTCAGCTCTGAGTTTGATTATTTCCTCCCTTCTACTACTCCTGGGTGTATTTGCTTCTTTTTGTTTTAGAGCTTTTAGGTGTGCTGTCAAGCTGCTGACATATGGTCTTTCCTGTTTCTTTCTGCAGGCACTCAGCGCTATGAGTTTTCCTCTTAGCACAGCTTTCATTGTGTCCCATACGTTTGGGTATGTTGTACCTTCATTTTCATTAAATTCTAAAAAGTTTTTAATTTCTTTCTTTATTTCTTCCTTGACCAGGTTATCATTGAGTAGAGCATTGTTCAATTTCCACGTATATGTGGGCATTCTTCCCTTATTGTTATTGAAGACCAGTTTTAGGCCGTGGTGGTCCGATAGCACGCATGGAATTATTTCTATCTTTCTGTACATGTTGAGGCCCGTTTTTTGACCAATTATATGGTCAATTTTGGAGAAAGTGCCATGAGGAGCTGAGAAGAAGGTATATCCTTTTGCTTTAGGATAGAATGTTCTATAAATATCTGTTAAGTCCATTTGGCTCATGACTTCTCTTAGTCTGTCGACATCACTGTTTATTTTCTGTTTCCATGATCTGTCCATTGATGAGAGTGGGGTGTTGAAATCTCCCACTATTATTGTGTGAGGTGCAATGTGTGTTTTGAGCTTTAGTAAGGTTTCTTTTATGTATGTAGGTGCCCTTGTACTTGGGGCATAGATATTTAGGATTGAGAGTTCATCTTGGTGGATTTTTCCTTTGATGAATATGAAGTGTCCTTCCTTATCTTTTTTGATGACTTTTAGTTGGAAATTTATTTTATTTGATATTAGAATGGCTACTCCAGCTTGCTTCTTCTGACCATTTGCTTGGAAAGTTGTTTTCCAGCCTTTCACTCTGAGGTAGTGTCTGTCTTTGTCTCTGAGGTGTGTTTCCTGTAGGCAGCAGAATGCAGGGTCCTCGTTGCGTATCCAGTTTGTTAATCTATGTCTTTTTATTGGGGAGTTGAGGCCATTGATATTGAGAGATATTAAGGAATAGTGATTATTGTTTCCCTTTATATTCATATTTGGATGTGAGGTTATGTTTGTGTGCTTTCATTCTCTTTGTTTTGTTGCCAAGAAGATTAGTTTCTTGCTTCTTCTAGGGTATAGCTTGCCTCCTTATGTTGGGCTTTACCATTTATTATCCTTTGTAGTGCTGGATTTGTAGAAAGATATTGTGTAAATTTGGTTTTGTCATGGAATATCTTGGTTTCTCCATCAATGTTAATTGAGAGTTTTGCTGGATACAGTAACCTGGGCTGGCATTTGTGTTCTCTTAGGGTCTGTATGACATCAGTCCAGGATCTTCTGGCCTTCATAGTTTCTGGCGAGAAGTCTGGTGTGATTCTGATAGGTCTCCCTTTATATGTTACTTGACCTTTTTCCCTTACTGCTTTCAATATTCTTTCTTTATTTTGTGCGTTTGGTGTTTTGACAATTATGTGACGGGAGGTGTTTCTTTTCTGGTCCAATCTATTTGGAGTTCTGAAGGCTTCTTGTATGTCTATGGGTATCTCTTTTTTTAGGTTAGTGAAGTTTTCTTCTATGATTTTGTTGAAGATATTTACTGGTCCTTTGAGCTGGGAGTCTTCACTCTCTTCTATACCTATTATCCTTAGGTTTGATCTTCTCATTGAGTCCTGGATTTACTGTATGTTTTGGACCAGTCGCTTTTTCTGCTTTACATTATCTTTGACAGTTGAGTCAATGATTTCTATGGAATCTTCTGCTCCTGAGATTTTCTCTTCCATCTCTTGTATTCTGTTGGTGAAGCTTGTATCTACAGCTCCTTGTCTCTTCTTTTGGTTTTCTATATCCAGGGTTGTTTCCATGTTTTCTTTCTTGATTGCTTCTATTTCCATTTTTAATTCCTTCAACTGTTTGATTGTGTTTTCCTGGAATTCTTTCAGGGATTTTTGTGATTCCTCTCTGTAGGCTTCTACTTGTTTATTAATGTTTTCCTGTGTTTCCCTAAGTGTGTTAATGTCTTTCTTGAAGTCCTCCAGCATCATGATCAAATATGATTTTGAAACTAGATCTTGCTTTTCTGGTGTGTTTGAATATTCCATGTTTGTTTTGGTGGGAGAATTGGGCTCTGATGATGGCATGTAGTCTTGTTTTCTGTTGCTTGGTTTCCTGCGCTTGCCTCTCGCCATCAGATTATCTCTAGTGTTACTTTGTTCTGCTATTTCTGACCGTGGCTAGACTGTCCTATAAGCCTGTGTTTCAGGAGTGCTGTAGACCTGTTTTCCTCTCTTTCAGTCAGTTATGGGGACAGAGTGTTCTGCTTTCGGGCGTGTAGTTTTTCCTCTCTACAGGTCTTCAGCTGTTCCTCTGGGCCTGTGTCTTGAGTTCACCAGGCAGCTTTCTTGCAGCAGAAAATTTGGTCTTACCTGTGGTCCCGAGGCTCAGGTTCGCTCGTGGGGTGCTGCCCAGGGGCTCTCTGCAGCAGCAGCAACCAGGAAGACCTGTGCCGCCCCTTCAGGGAGCTTCAGTGCACCAGGGTTCCAGATGGTCTTTGGCTTTTTCCTCTGGCGTCCGAGATGTGTGTGCAGGGAGCGGTCTCTTCTGGTTTCCCAGGCTTGTCTGCCTCTCTGAGGTTTAGCTCTCCCTCCCACGGGATTTGGGTGCACAGAACTGTTTATCCCGTCTGTTTCTTTCCGGTTCTGGTGGTGTCTCAGGCAGGTGTCCTGCTGCTCCTGGGCCCTCCTCCACGGGAGCCCAGAGGCCTTATACAGTTTCCTCTTGGGCCAGGGATGTGGGCAGGGGTGAGCAGTGTTGTTGGTCTCTTCCGCTCTGCAGCCTCAGGAGTGCCCACCTGACCAGGCGGTTGGGTCTCTCTCTCACCGGGTCTGGGAGCAGAGAGCTGCTGCGGGCCTGGATCCGCGGGTGTGGGACTTCCGTTAAACACAGAACGTGCCCGGTCCTAGAGAAATTCTGCTTCCGTGTGTCCCAAGCTCACCAGGCAGCTTTCTTGCAGCAGAAAATTTGGTCTTACCTGTGGTCCCGAGGCTCAGGTTCGCTCGTGGGGTGCTGCCCAGGGGCTCTCTGCAGCGGCAGCAACCAGGAAGACCTGTGCCGCCCCTTCCAGGAGCTTCAGTGCACCAGGGTTCAAGATGGTCTTTGGCTTTTTCCTCTGGCGTCCGAGATGTGTGTGCAGGGAGCAGTCTCTTCTGGTTTCCCAGACTTGTCTGCCTCTCTAGGAAAGCTCTTTTACCGATAGGCCATGGCAGGTCTTGGAGACATCATCATTAGTTCATTCATGAAAAATCTTTATTATCCTGGAGAGCCATAGCTTATTCTATAATGTTACAAGTGTTGCTGTGACTGCAACTGATCTTTAGATGTTCCTTCATTACCTCTAGGGTTTACTAATTGTCCTCTAGTTTAGAGTAAACAGTCATTTGGGAGTGAGAGAAAAGAAGATGAAGAGATATGAGAAGGGGATTAAGCTGGCTTTCTGTCTTGGTATAAAAAAAGGAAGACATATGTGGTCCTTGGAAAGCTCAATGTGGACAAGATAGGAGTTGTGCAGGATCGCTAAAGAGATAGCCTTGATTTGAGCATTCCACATATGGGAATCATGAGCTACAAGCCTCTCAGAAGCATCTGAACTTCCCTGTTCTTATTGTTCCTAAAATTCAGAGAGTGTATATCATTCATTTCTTTATTACAAAAGCCAAGTATTGTGAAGAGCACAGTTGTTTTCCTGAGCTCATGACCTTTACTCTTTTTGTCAAGAAGAAAGGTACTAATGAAGAAGGGAAGTGCAAATATTGTGTTGCTAGCTCAGAGTAAACACCATGCTTTGGACACCTATAGTGCAGTTTGTGTCTGACACTAATATTATGGAGACAGAAGTGCTTCTAGTTGAGACTTCATCATCTCAGTCTTTCCACTAGTATTACTCTGACTACCACTTCATATTTACGAGTCATTATGTGTGGTTTCTTGGCAGCTTTTCCTTTCTTTTTTTTTATTTTTTAGCGAATTTTATTGCTTTTTTTAACTGGATTTTTCTATATTTAAATTTCAAATATTATTTCCTTTCACAGTGTTCTGCCCATAAGATCCCTAAACATTCCCATTTCCTTCTTCTCTAACCAGACTTTCTCCCACATGACATTCCCTTGAACTGAAAGATGTACAGGGAGGACAAGGGCTTATCTTTCCAATGTTGCCCACAAATGCAATCCTTTGCCACATATGCATTTGGAGCCATAGCTCAGTCCATGTACTTTCTTTATATATTGGTATAGTATGAGAAAGCTCTGGTTCTTTGGCATTGTTGTTCTTATGGGGTTGAAAGCACCTTCAACTCTTCTAATCCTTTTTCAAAATTTACCAAGAACAGGTCCATTTTCAGTTCACTAGTCTGCTACTAGCATTCACTTCTGTATTTGACATGCTGTATCTGTGTCTCTCAGGAAATATCTTTTCCGTTTCATGGAAGAATGCACTTCTTACCTTCATCAATCTTATATTGTTTGGTTGTTGTTTGCTTTCCTGATGTCTGGTAATTTTTTGAAAAAATAAGTATTTGGGAGTTTATCATTGAAGTAGCTACATAGTATTTAGAGTTTTATACTCACTATATAGCTGGACCCACTTGTGACCAAAATCATTGAAGAAATTGGAATTGGGAAACAAAATTTTTGAGTATACATTGAGGAAAATTTACAAAGTTCCTTATCAAGGAATTTACAATAAGAAATTGAAATACAATATTCATTCTATTCAAGGTCTGTAGGGAAAATACTGACCTTTGAGAAACGGAGAAACCCTAGAAAATTGAACTGTATGTCACAAGAATGAACCTATGATATATAGAATAAAAATATTATCTAGAAGAATCTCCTACACTCCATGTTCCTAAATCTTTTTTACCCATGCAATGCCCCTTAATAACTTTCTGCACTCCGAGCATGTAGCCACTAGTGAAGCAGAGAGAAGTCTCTACCTTTAGAGAGGTGGAGTACATAAGGGTTTCCACTGTGTCACAGGAAACATACCTGGAAAATGCCAGCTCAAATCTGGTCAATATAAGGAAAGGTCTTCTGCAGGTAGAAAATGGGAGTTCTCACTGACATTATCATTAGGCCCTCCCTGAAAACACTCTTGTAACCTGGAGAGCATTAGCTTCTTTTATGACGTCAGAAGTGTTGTCGTGACTGCAACTGCCTCTCAGATATTACTTCAGTAACTCTAGGTTTTACTAACTGGCCTCTAATTCAGAGCAAATTGTGGAGTGATAACAAAGAGGATGAAGAGATCAGAAATAGGGAGAAAGAAGCTGACCCTCTGTCTTGGTATAAAAAACAAGGAATAAATATATGGTCCTATGGAAAGCTCAGTGAGACATTTATAGGGTTTTAGTGGATTCGCTGAAGAGATACCCTTGATCTGAGCCTCCAAAATAAAGGAATCAGAAGTTGGGGGACCGTCAGAAGCATCTGGACTTCCCTGTTCTTATGGTTCCTGGAAAGTTTATATCATTCATTTCTTACTTCCAAAAGCCAAGTGTTGTGAAGGGCACAGTTGTTTTCCTGAGAGTTCATGACCTTTACTCTTTTTGTCAAGAAGAAAAGGTCCTAAGGAAGAAGTGAAAAACAAATATTGGGTCCCTAGCTCCGAATAAACTCCCCCATGCTTTGGATACCTATAGTGCAGTTTGTGTCTGACACTGATATTTGGAAGAAAGAAGTGCTTCTAGTTGAGACTTCATCATCTCAGACTTTCCACTAGTATGGCTCTGACTATCACTTCTGATTTCTGAGTCAATATGTGTGATTATTGGCAGCTTTCTTTTCTTTTATATCATTCATATTTTTATAATTTTTTAGCGACATTTATTGACTTTTCAATTGGAGGTCTCTATATTTACATTTAAAATATTATTTCCTTTCCCAGTTCCCTGCCCATAAGATCCCTAACCATTCTATTTCTTTCTTCTCTAACAAGCCTTTCTGCTGCATGACATTCCCTTAAACTGGGAGACAAACTAGGGAGGACAAGGGCTTCTCTTTCCTATGTTGCTCAAAAACTCATCTTCCACATATGCATTTGGAGCCATAGGTTCAATGTACGTTCTTTGTATTTTGATCGAGTATGAGAAAGTGGTGGTTCATTGGCATTGTTGTACCTATGGGGTTGAAAGCACCTTCAGCTCTTCTAATCCTATTTCAAAATTTACCAAGAACAGGTCCGTTTTCAGTTCACTAATTTGCTACTAGGATTCACTTCTGTACTTGACATGCTGTATCTGTGTCTCTCATGAAATATCCATATCTAGTTCCTGGTAGAATGCACTTCTTACCTTCATCAATCTTATCTAGTTTTGTTGGCTGATATATACATGTATACTTTTGGTGGATTCTACACCTATGTAGTTAAGAGGAATGTGAACGTGGATTCTGCCCCACTATTTCAAGAGTGTAGAATTCACAAATGACAATTTCTAAAAGACCCCTTCCTGTTTTTATAAATGTATTGAACTAGGCCTTTAACTGGTCCTCAAGCAATTCTTCCTGCACATCATCTGGTATCTTACTTTTGTCCTTTGCAACACTGGAAGCTAGATAGTGTAATATTGATATGAAATTGGACAAGAAACCAAACTCAATAGTACATGTTGTCCTTTGCCTTCCTGATGTCACGTAATTTTTCTATAAAATAAAGATTTCAGAGTTTACCATTTGAAGTAGGGACATAGTATTTATACTTTTATACTCACTCTTTAGCTAGGCCCCTTTTGTGACCAAAACCATTGCAGAAAATGGAATTGGAAAACAGAATTTTTGAGTATACATTGAGGAATATTTACAAAGTCATCTATCAACGAATTATCAATAAGAAATTGAAATACAATACTCATTCAACTAAACGTCTGTAGGGAAAATACTGGCCTTTGGGAAACAGAGAAAACCTAGAATACTGAACTGAGTCACAGGAATGAACCTGGGAATATAAGTATTATCTAGAAGAATCTCTTACACTCCATGTTCCTAAATCTTTTCTACCCACGCCAAGACTTTGACTAACTTTCCCCATTCAGAGCATCGAATCACTAGTGAAGCAGAGAGAAGTCTCTAGCTTTAGAGAGATGGAGTACGTAAATGTTTCAACTGTGCATCAGACACTCCTGGAAAGGACACCCTCAAATCGGGTCAATGTAAGGAAACCTATTCAGCAGGTAGGCCATGGCATTTCTCAGTGACATTATCATTAGGCCCTCCATGAAAAATCTGTTGTAACTGGAGAGCCCTAGCTTCATCTGTGATGTAACAAGTATTGCCCTGACAGGAACAGCCTCTGGGATATTCCTTCAGTACCTCTCCAGTTTACTAATTTGCCACTTATTCAGAGTAAACACCTATTTGGGAGTGGGAACTAACAGGATGAAGAGATCAGAGATGGGGAGAAGGAATCTAGCCTTCTGTCTTAGTATTAAAAAAAAGAAGAAATAAGTGGTACTTGGAAAAGCTCAGAGAGCCCTTTGTAGGGTTTGAGTGGTATCGCTGAAGAGATAGACTTGATCTGAGCCTTCCACATATGGGAATCAAGAGCTGGAAACTTCACAGAAGCACTGGACTTCCCTGTTCTTATGGTTCCTGGATGTCAGAGGGTTTATATCATACATTTCTTTATTCCAAAACTAAGTGTTATGAAGGGCACTGTTGATTTCCTGAGAGTTCATGAATATACTATTTTTGTCATAAAGAAAATGTCATAAGGAAGAAGGGAAAAACAAGTATTGTGTCCCTAACTCAAGTTAAACTCCTCAGTGCTTTGGAAACCTATAGTGCACTTTGTGTCTGACACTGATATCTGTGAGAGAGAAGTGCTTCTATTTGAGACCTCATCTTCTCAGTCTTTATGCAGTATTAACCTGACTACCACTTCAGATTACTGAGTCAATATGTGAGATTACTTGGCAGCTTTCTTCTCTTTTATATCATTTATGGTTTTTTTTATATTTTTTAACAATTTTTTTCTTTTTAAACTACATGTTTCTATATATACATTTAAAATATTATTTCCTTTCCCAGTTTCCTGCCCATAAGATCCCTACCTGTTCCATTTCCTTCTTCTCTAACCAGCTTTTCTACCGCATGACATTCCCTTGAACTGGGAGACAAACTGTGGAGGACAAGGCCTCTCTTTCCAGTGTTGCCCAAAAAGGCAATGCTGTGCCACATATGCATTTGGAGCCATAGGTCTGTCCACGTACTTTTTTTGCATGTTGGTATAGTATGAGAAAGCTCTGGTTCATTGGCATTGTTGTTCGTATGGGTTTGAAAGCAGTCTCAGCTCCTTTCTCCTTTTCCAAATTTTATGAACAAGAGGACGGTTTTCAGCTCACTGGTTTACTACTAGCATTCACTTATGTATTTGGCATGCTGTATCTGTGTCTCTCAGGAAATATTTAAATCAGGTTCCTGGCAGAATGCCCTTCTTACCTTCATCAATCTTATCTAGTTTTTTAATGATAAATACATTTGTACTTTTGGTGGCTCCTACACCTATGTGGTGAAGTGGAATGTTAACATGGATTCTACCCAACTATGTCAAGAACTGACAAATGACCATTTCAAAAATACTCCTTCCTGTTTTTTATAAACTTATTGAAGTAGATATTTAACTGGTCCTCAAGCCATTCTTCTCACTTCCCATCATCCGGTATATATGTTTGCCCTTAAGATAGACTCATATTAAAACATCCAAAAACCTCAAGTCTGGCCACTGGGATACTGGAAGCTCAATAGTGTAGTACTGATATCAAATGGGACAAGAAACTGAATTCAATAGTCCATGTTGTCCTTTGCATTCATGATGTCTGGTAATTTTTTGATAAAATAAGGATTTGGGAGTTAACATTTGAAGTAGGTACACAGGATTTACACTGTTATACTCACTCTGTACTTGGGCCCCCTTTGTTACAAAAATCATTATAGAGAATGGAATTGGAAAACAACATTTTTGAGGACACATTGAGGAATAGTCACCAAGTCCCTTGTCATGCCCAACCTTGACCAGCAAGGAAGACATGACCAATGAAGATCTTCTTCAAGCAGATTTACTCAGGAACCTAGATACAATATTCTGACCCTGGGTAACCCACGGAGCACACTTAAATAATCAGTGTTGGACAATATCAGCAAGCTACGTGGGTCATGCCCATAGGCTGTCACTATGCGGAAGCTAGCAGGCCAGGCAGGCATAGCCAAATAAGGACTTGTTTACTACAAGGAGCGCTCACCATTTGGAGGGTGGAAGGTGGAAAACAGTGCCATCTTTGAGGCGTGCCACGTCGCAGCTACCTATAATTCCCTCTTTTTGTTAAATTATTTAAGCAGGCAAAGTCACCACTGAGCGTGGAGTCCCCCCCACCCCCCAACCACCTGTCTTAAGAACATCTGTTCATTAAACCAATCTTCAGGCACCTTGCTCCCACAAGGTTCAATGACTTAGGTAGAAGGGAGGTTGCCCATCATTGGGAGGGTCACTCACACATACTCAGGCGTGAGGTACAAAAAGGTCTTCTGAATGACCTTAAGCCAGGCTTGAGGGGACTGTCCTGCTTCAATGGCTGCAAATACTGTACCGCCATAACCACGTGACACCTATAAACAAACCTCAATCTACAGAGACACCACAGGCGCACTAGGGAGACCAGCAGCAAGAGTCTAGCTAGGGTTCCCATACCCGTCCACTCCCTCAGATGATTCATAGCAGCAGCCATCCAAGATGAAAATTCCATGGCAGTCTAGCATCCGCAGGTGTGGAGTTCACGATCACGATGGCTACATGTAGCTGATCCATTAAGAAATCGAATTCTCCTGTTCAATTACCTAGAAGATAACTTGACAACTATTTAGACAAATTAGAGGAGTGGATTTAAAAGTCAAGACATATCGGCATTAGTCTTGGGAACACTGATAGTATCCCGCATAGGGGTTCCATTTGGATCAGCTTTTGGGTCACACTGAGAAGTTTCACCAACAGCAGGATGTTCATTCGTGTTCCACCTTCTGGTAAATCATTCAGGGACCCAAAACGGATCTTGGCGGTCCTGAGGAAACACACAAACAGACCCTCTTGCCCATGCCAACACGGGATCTGGCCCATGCCATAAGCCAGTGATCACGTCTTTCCATTTCACATAACATTTCAATGTGCCTGCCCGACATTGATGTCGGTCAGCTGCAGAAAGGGCATCATAATCAAAAATTAAAAAAAAAAATAAGAGTAAAAAGGGCTAAGGATATCTGTTACCTCAGGGATTTACCATGGCCTAATCCCCCTTTTTGTTTAATTACGCATTCCTTCAAGGTATGATGTGCTTGCTCAACAATACCATGATTTTGGGGATTATAAGGCAGGCCATGGCTCAATTGCACATCCATCTGTTTATAAAAGGATTTGAAAGATTTGGCAATTTATGCTGGGCCATTATCAGTTTTTAAGTGTTGAGGGTTTCCCCAAGCAGCCCAGGCTTAAAGGTAATGTCCAATAACATTGGGTGCATTTTCTCCACTCACAGGAGTAGCTTGAATGACACCTGAACAAGTATCCACAGAAACATGAATGTAGTTTAGAGCCCCAAATCCAGATATGTGTGTTACATCAATTTGCCAAATCTTTAGGGGCAAGAGGCCTCTAGGATTAACCGCTACACTAGGGGGATGGTGAAAGGTAATAAACTGCTGATATCCTAAAACTATCTGTCGTGCATCTGCTCAAGACAGATGAAACTTCTGCTCTACGGTCTCAGTAGGCACATGAAATTGTTGATGGAACTGTCAGGCTTGATCCAATGATGAGCTTAAGAAGATGAACTCCATGAGGGTACATCTATCCATGAGATCATTTCAATCACTGAGAGGAAAAGGCAAACCTTTATGAGCTCTAATATGTAGGACAAAAAACTTGTGACCTCTTTTCCAGATCAATTCCTGAAGTTCCCTCAGCAGCTGGCATACCGTGCTGCTAATTTTAATAGGGCAAGCAACTTCTAATATCTTAACTGCATTAACAGATATAATGAATCAGAGAGCAAATTAAAGCCAAAGGAACAATTTTGAGTTCAATTATTTGTGGAAACCCGGGTTGATATTGACACAAAATTGGGTCTTGATGGTTAATCACATAAGCTCCACAGCCATTTTTGGATCCATCTGTAAAAATGTTTGGCGCCCCCTGTATAGGAACACTGGAGGTAACCTTAGAAAGATCATTGGATGTTCTTTAAAGAAGGATAGCAAAGAGTGTTTTGGATAATGACTATCTATCTCTCCATGGAATCCACAGCATAATATAGCCTAATCATCCACAGTGCCACACATGATCTTCATCTGCTGACCTGTACAGGGCACTATGATCGAGGTTGGGAAAACACCAAAAAATTGTATGCACTGTTGTATCCCATTCAGGGGTAATCGTGCAACTGCTGTAGGATAGTACTCTACTGATTTACCTAGAGATTCCTTGGGATAAACACAAAGCAGAGGGACTTCTTGCCACAACAATCCTGTGGGCTGCATGTAGGTGTCTATAATGGATAGCACAATATCTGCACCCTCCTTCCATCGATGTAAAATTGCCTTGTAATCCTTTTTCAACCTTCTTTAAAGCTCCCTTGCTTCATCAGATAATTTTCTAGGAGAAGCCAAGGCCGAATCCCTACTATAGTATTATACATTGATTTTACTTCATAATTTGGTAATTTTAAATAACATCAGACCAAATTAATATCTCCTAGTAATTTGGGAAAATCATTAAGAGTCTTAACTTATCTTTCCTCAATTCAACCTTCTGGAGGATAATGGTATAAGGACTTACTTTTGCTCTTAAATAATTTAAAAGATTGTCCATTTGTAACTTTTCCGGGGCAATAAACAATCCCCTGCCTTCTAGCAATTTAACTAAATTTCCATTAGCTAAATCTAAAATCTCTTCATTCTTTGAAGTTAAAAGGATATCATCCATAAAATGGATGAATCTCAGTGCAGGAAACTTCTGTCTTATTGAGGCGATGGCGTTGCCCACAAAAAGTTGACACATAGAAGGGCTATTGGCCATGCCCTGTGGTAAATCTACACATCCATATCGTTGCTCAGGTTTCATGATTGCATGATGGAACAATAAAAGCAAATATTTCACTCTCCCTAGGACAAAGAGGTATGGAGGAAAAGAAATCTTTCATATAAATCACTACAACAGGCCAACAGGATGGTACAGATGATAAAAGAGGAAGCCCGCATTGCACTGGGCCCATGATTTGCATCTGTTGATTAATAACTTGTAAATGATGCAAGAGTCTCCATTTCCCTGACTTCTTTTTAATCACAAACATTTTGTATTCCAAGGTGATACTGATGGTTCTATATGCTTCGTAGTCAGCTTTACCTGTGGCAAGCTTCTCAGAAGAAAGCAGCCACTGAGGAACCCACACTGGCTCTCCTGTTTTCCAGGTAATGGGAACCCTTCCCCAGTGGCCCCAAGGAAAAACCCAGGTCCTCATTCCTTTCTCTCTTTTGGGCAGTTATATGGCTAGTCCTACCCTACAGGTATTTCCCTATTCCTTACTGGGAAAATAGCCCATATGTTTCATAATCTTTAGTAAAGTTTCAGAATACTCAGTGGTCAATTTGAAACCCATATCTTTCAGCAAATCTCTCCCCCAATGGGAAATGGGCAAATGCAACACATAGGGTTGCATAACTCCTGAATGCCCTTCCTGATCTCTCCAACTCAGTTTTCTTGCACTTATATCAGGATCTGTTGCATAAACGAGACCTTGTAAAGTTTGAGATGAGGCCTGTACTGGTCATGCAGAGGGCCAATCTTTCTTAGCTGTTATACTTCTATCGGTACCTGTATCCAATAGTCCTAGGATCCTTTTACCATCTAACCTTAGCTCCATTACTGGGCGTTGGTTTAAACCCAAGGCTAAAAATGTAAGGTTGGAGCCTGTGGAACTGAAACCATTCCCTCCTCTCCCTCTAGACTGGGCTACAAATCTTTCATGAAGGCTAGGAAAAAGTAATATTTGGGCTATTCTGTCCCCAGGGGAATTGGCAGTAATCCTTTTTGGTGATTCTACCATGATCTTGACTACCCCGGTATAATCTGGGTCAATAACTCCTGGATGGACGTGTAGTCCTTTTAAATTTGAAGATGTCTCCCTATAAGTAACCCTACAGTGCCATGTTCAAGGGGTCCTTTAAAATCAGTTTCTATCAACTGGAACCCCATCCAAGGAGTTAGTACGGGTCTGGTGGTGGAGCAGATGTCCAGTCCTATGGAGCCCTTAGTGGCTCTCCTTGGCCCCTCATATTTCGAAGGGACGGCCATCTCTTGTGACTCTATTCTACATCCTGATTCTCGACTGGCCCATATATTTGTGGGACCTGGGGTAATGGGCACCACTGTCCATTTTTTGGACATGCTCCACCAAAACCCAAGCTAAGATGCTGCCCATTGATTTCTTTTACCGAGTGGCACTCAAGAGCCCAATAGTTCCCATTTTTGCAATTGGGACACAGCCCTTGTTGCCTTGGGCATTGGCCACTTACTGTACTGAATAGATTTCTCCTTTCTGTACATTGCCTTTTTAGGTGCCCCTGTTGATCACACTTAACATATGCTCCTGAGCTTCCTCCTTTTCTCTGCTTCATCTGCATAACAGCAGCCGCAAGTCCAGCATTAATCAAAGGTCCCCCTATTTCTCTACAGACCTTCATCCAAGCTCCAACTCCCTTATTCTTGTAAGGAATGATAGCAGCTCGACATTCCTTTGTGCAAAGCTCATAGGCCAAGTGTTTAATTAAGGGCATAATCATATTGGGGTCGCCAAAGACTCTCCCTGCTGCTACCACTAATTAGGCTACAAAGTCAGAGAATGGCTCCATATGTCCTTGAAGGATCTTGATGAGGTTTCCATTCACTTCTCCCTTATTAGATAAGGATTTCCATGCCTTTGTTTAACTTCATTAATCTGCTGGTAAACCTGTCCTGGACACACTGTCTGAGCATTGACAAAGCATTTCTAACCCAGCAGCATATATCTATCCCAGGCAGCTTGGCCACCCCCCACTTCCAAGTTAGCGGCAGCCTGTTCTTTGACAAACTCAATAAGAAAAGCTATCCAGTCCAAATACTGTCCCAGACAAGGACAGGCCCAAGCAAGGATAGTCTAATGACTAGGAGTCATGCAAAATCTGTGTAAGACCTCAACCTGAGCTATGGTAAATGAGGCCATAATGCCATATGTCCTGACTGATTCCATCAGGGTCTTGATCACCTTAAAGTCTAAAGGCTCATGATACCTTTGTTGATTAGCATCGGCATAAACAGGATAGGATAGATGCAGTTCTGTGTGGACTGGCTTCCATACTTCTGTGCAGAATGTACTACCCAAAACTCTACTTCCTCCTTCTACAACATTTTAGGGAGGAGAAGCGGAGGAGAACTGCCCAGGAAGTTACTCCGCCATTTTAGGCTTTTTTTCTTTTCTTCTTCTCTCTATTCCTTAGAGATTGTTTCCACATTTGATCTGTCAACTCTTGTAACTCTTCTTCTGAATCTGTTTTGTCTGTTTCTTCCTCTGTATCTGTCTTTACTGAGTCTGTCTCCTTTGTGCTTCCCTGCTTTTCTGACCTCTTCATTTGAAGCATTTCTAGGGCACCTTGCCCCTTCTCTATAGTTGTCTGACAACCTTTTTGATCCTCAAGGCAACTACTTGCTAAGCACCACACTGGATGGATCCCAGGTCTGAGAGTCCCCTGTTCCCAGGAAAAATCAAGGTCTTTCCCTACTTTTTCCCAACTTGCCACAGTAAGATTACCAGAGACTATGAACCATGGGCAATGCCTTCACATTCATTCAAAAATCTCCCTATGGCGCTCCTTTTTATTTTTAGTTTTTTATGCTCAAATAACTCTTGAAGAGCCAGAAAAATTGCATGAGACTGTGAGGTCCCCATGACAAAAACTTTCTATGCTGGCTAAATTCTCCAAGCATCTTCCTAATTTCGGTTCGCTGCTACCGAGAACTTTCTTGTTAACTACCCTGAGAATTTATAGCCACTTATTTCCCACAGTCCTTATGGTCCCACATTACCTTGGGAACTTTCCAGCGCTGCCCTGAGTGCAAGAAGTTCTGATTTCAGGAGGTCCCTGTACGGAACACCACTTGCTGCGGCCAACCTCGACTAACAAGGAAGACACAAATAGTGAAGATATTCTTCAAGCCGTTTTACTCAGGTGTAGAGGACCACTATAATAATCGCCACCACTAGATGGTGCTGGCTTCCACTGAGCCCCATGTGGAAGGCCAGGATAGCTTTCGCCATTACAAGATGGCACTGGCCTCCATTGCGCCACCTGAATTCCTTTTAGGAAGTTAACTGTGTGCGCATGTGCAAGAGTGCCTTCGTGCCAGGTCTTTGACCACTCCGGGACGTGCCTAGTGAGATTGAAGGTAAGCAACCAATCAGGTGTGGATGTGCCATGCTAGGGTGTATATAACCTGTGCCATGCTGGTGCGCAGCGCCTCTCCGTAAGATTCAAAAAACGTGTAGCTGTAGCAAGGATCCGTATGTCCCTGCGTGTTTTCTTGCTGGCAAGGGCACGTGGGATATTTGCGGCTGAAACCCGGGACAAACACCTCACCATCGCTGGCGCCGAGAAGAACCTCCGTTCACGGAAAGGGTCCAGAAGGTACAGGACGCAGATAGGACCTGAAAGACAATGTTTAGCCATGATCTATTCCACCTCACTCCCTTGCTAGATGCGGCAGAAGCCTCTATTATTATTTTGGCAGCTCTCTGGCTTTCTCTATTGGCCTTTGAGTTTCTAGTTACTGCCAGATGGCATCAGAGGTCGCATGGGAGCCGCCCAGCTGTAACAGCAAAGCGGAGAGCATTGGGTGAGGGGCAAGGCGGCATGACAGAAACCGGATGGGATGAAAAATTAAAGAGCTCAAGGAAAGGCAACCAGACAGTCCCCTCTGCGGAGGTGAGAGAGTGGGGAAAAATGCCCCAGGAGAGATAAAACAGAGAAGGGAGAAAAAGGTCTTGAAAAGGAGAAGTCTTTATCCGGTAAAGGATTTAAAGACTTCAGAGCTTGATAGCTCATAGACAGACGAGCTTAGCTCCTCTGAGGAAGAGGATTTAGAAGATGAGACACCTCGCTATGAAGAAGAGCTTCACAGAGTAATACTGATCAGATTTTATAGAGGTAGACCACATGAAAATTTGTTCAGAGAATCAAACAAAAGGACATCTCAATGCCTATACACAGCTTGATGGAGTTAATGTAATTGGGTTGTGAGTAAAAATATTCAGGACTGTTTTTCACTTCCATACCATTGGCAAATGTCAGTCGTGCTGTACAGATAATATATCTCAGTATGTTACAGGAAATGGGTTTAACACGTTGATGGACTAGTCTAGGAATTGAGACAATCCATCGACCATATCAACTACACTTGAATGGATAGTCAGTGTGAAAGTGGTGGGAAAGAGAAAATCCTACCTCTCTGCTGACACCATCTTTTTTTTTTTTTCCTCTGTGTCTATTGTCTGCCATTGGTGCACCAAGCTATCCCCAGGTCTGTCAGTTTACGTCTGTGGTTCTTGCTTCTCGTTGTTTAAATGTTTTGTGTTTCATGTTCAAAAGAAAAAATGGTAAAAACTTTATCTGCTGGTCGTTCACACCTTGACTTGGTTTTAACTCTCTTCAAAAAGAGAACAAGAAATAGAAAGCAGTTTCAATTAGGTTTTAGAGCCTAGGTCTGTAGCTAGAAGCCTAAGTCCTCTGAAGCATGCTCCCCAGGGAGCTAAATGTTTATACTAGCTGATCTTAAAGGCATCAACAGCTCCTCAGCTTCTTTGGTACAAAACTGATGGCTGTTAATCTTTGAAAAATCTTTGACTGTGATCATTAGACTCAACACGTGACAAGGTGCTTCTCGAAAATAATAGCTAAAAAGGTGAATATGGTGTTTGGTCTAAATATTAAAGATATGTATAGCCACGTCAATTTGCTTCTGATTGGTTTTCAATGTATAAACATGGTCTACTTGCAATGGTTATGGACTATTGGCTTTTAAGTTATTGGATATGGTTAAAAAAGGTACAATATTGGTAACAAAAAGTTGACATTAAGCTGGTAATTTGTATGGAGTCATTTTGACAACATGCAGCATGAGCCAACCTCGGGAAACATATCTAAAATGAGATATTTTTATTGGATTCTTATTCGAGAAACCAGTCTTCTAAAAAAATTTAGGACAATGTCTCCTTGTTGAGGTATTAGAGACTACACCATCCTGTGTTCATATATAGGAATTTGCAGTCAAACTTTGTATTAGATTGTTGGAGGTCGAGTTTTGCTTTCCAAAGTTGTGGTTTGCCCTGAAGCTCTCTGTATTTTGATGCTAATTCCCCAGTCCCAAGAACAGCTGCCTAGTCAGTACTCAGAACTCAGGTGACTTTCCAAAATTGTGGCTGTGCTCTGGTGATACAAATAGAACTTAAGGATTTTATTAAGCATTGCCAGTGTTACATTGACTAACTCAAACTTATTTATAATTGAGGAAAAATCAAACAGGTAGAGATTGTTACAGGATTTACAAAGGATTGATGAGGTTTTAGAACTTGTAAGAGCATTACAGCCAGTTTCCTTATTCCAACTGCCATTTCAAGACAGATTTAGAGGATTGTTTTTATGCAATTTTTTACGTCCTGGCGATTGTGAGTCTTCATTTCGTGAGCTTGCTTATAATTTTAGAGAGCCCATAAAGTGATATCATTAGGAATAGCTAACAGCCTTATATTATGTAATTTTGTTGCTTCTTCAATGTAAGAAGTTAGAACTATAAATCTTTCAGTGTATATGGAAATTTTTACTACAAACTTCTGCTTTCAAAATGAGCTTTAATATTTGGGGAGTAGCTGTTGCACTACTCCAAAAAAGAATATTTGAAACTAATTTTAAGCTTCTAGGGGTATGTTAATTGGCTAAGTACCTCACCTTGCCAGAGGACTTAGGTCTTTGTTATCCACATTGGATATAAAGCTTAAGTTGTGTTAATACAGAATTGTAGGCTAGAGTCCTGGAAGTATTTCAAAAGGAAACCTGGAAAAACATATCTTATTCCAAACAACAGTTAATAGGTTATAACAAAATACTGATATTGGCCTATTACATATACAAATTTTTCAGGCAAAATTCATAATTTTACTCTTTACATGCTTTTGTTCTTACTGTAAATTTGTACATGCAACCCATAGAAAATGCACTTACTATATTTATAGGTGGTTCATCTAATTAAAAGCCTACATGCATGACTGGATCACTTGTTTATTCTTTTGATAGTTTCTATTGCTTCAACACAGATTATTAAATTCCGTGGTTTAGCCACTGTTTTTAAAATCAAGCTTTCAATTCACATACTGATAGCGAATGTGTGGCATGTGGTTTACAATTGATTTCAATTATTTAATGCTTTACTATAGACAAGTTTTCTACATAAAATCAGTGAGTGAATATTTCAGTGTGAATGTCTGACAACTCACTGTCCTTTCAGTGCTCTGACTCAGCCAACTAAACAAAACCATAGACCCAGCTCTTTGAAAATGGTAATAGAGTTGATATGAAAAGAAAAAGCCTTCATTTGCTTACTTTAAATTCCCAGCCATGCCCTGCCAGCTCAGGGATTTCTAGTATGACTAAATCTAAACAATATTTACAGGATTTGACATTTCTAATTAATGCTTATGTTTAGGTAAATAAAGTTTGTGAGGTGCTAGAGAAATGACTTAGTGGTTAAGAGCACTAAGTACTGTTCCTTAATAGACCATTTAAAAACTCAAACTATATTGCCTGGACCCTTTAGCAAGGGAGTGCAATGATACCAGACAGATTATAGGCCTTACAAAGGAACAATTAGTCAAAAAAATCTCATTCTTTATATATCCAAAACAATAATGCTAGAGACAATAATTTGGTATACAAGTCAATTTATAAATACAAGTGCTCAGTGTCCTCAATTTAATCCTCAAGGACTTACCTTAATAAATAATATCTTTACTATATCTTAATAATTAAAGAGGGGGAGTTATCCCTGTATGCTAAATAATGCTCCTTTTATTTCAATTTTAAAATTTGGATGCCAAAGTTTATGTCACCCTACAACTAGGCATACTTCTTCCTAGGTGAAATAGAAAGATCCACGTATTGACATGATCCTATCCAGATATTTTATATGGGGAAGAGGGAATCTTTGTATTTTTTTCTACAGGATGCTACAAGAGTGTGCCAGCTGCCTGAGTGGATGGTGAGACTTGCTGATCCTGGGAGCATGAAGATTCAGCTCTCATGGTTTGGGTCCCTGAAGACATTCCTGTGCCCTTAAGAAGATGGAAGATTCCCCCCTCATCTTTTGTCATCACAGAGATTTTGCCATTGCTACAGTCAGTGTTACCGCTGCGTGTGTCCCGTCCCACTATGGCCTGTTCTCTGACCCTCTGTGAACTGCTGCTGTGGAGAATATTGGACTCCAGCCATTGCTGCCCCCCTCCTTCCCCTGGTGGCAGACTGTGGCTCCACAGGATTGCCACCTGCATAAAGCTGCTTTGGACTGGGGAAATCTGCCCTGGTTGTACAGATCTCAGAAATGGTTCCATTGCCTGCTTTTGGTTCCAAAAATCCTGAACTGACCTGGAAAAGACCTTGACACTTTCGCTGCTATTGTAGCAGCCATTTACTACTACAAACATTGTGTCTGCAGTGTCTGGAGTTATCCTCCCCCAATCTATTGTTAGACAAGCACAGTGGGTGAACTTTCTGGAGTTGTTGCTAACAATTGGGAATTCTAAATTTTATTATAGGAGTGGCTTGACTATGGCCCTTGGTGGTAACATCTGAGAAGGACCAAATGAGGTGCCCACTACTTATCGGGAGTGGCTCTGTTTGGTGCAGCCCTATGCTGTGGATTAGTGTTCATGCTATGGTTGGTTTACAAAGTCAGATCTCAACAGAAAAGTGACAAGGCCGTTATCACTCAGGCACTTGTGGCCATTGAACAAGAAGCCTCCCTTAAAATTTGGTTATCTATCTTCAAAAATTAGTCGGTATCTGAGTTCTCTGCTCTTGCACCCCATGGATCTGTGGACCCATTACACTGGGATGAGAGAGACTCAATGATTCTTTTATCAGCCCTTCCACATTGCAGAGGTTTCCTCATTACACCTGATAGGGTGATCATGATCTTTATAAATAAAATAATAAGGGGGAGATGTAGAGGGCCGCTTTAACATTCGCCACCACTAGATGGTACTGGTTTCCACTGCGCCTCACATGGAACGCCAGGATAGCTTTCGCCATTACAAGATGGCGCTGGCCTCCACCGCGCCAGCCGACTTCCTTTCAGGAAGTTAACTGTGTGCGCATGTGCAAGAATGCCTCGTGCCAGGTCTTTGCCGACTACGGGCTGTGCCTAGTGAGATCATGGGTAAACAACCAATCAGGTGTGGATGCGCCATGCTAGGGTGTATATAAGCCGTGCCATGCCGGCGCGCGGCACCTCTCCTTAAGATTCAATAAATGTTTAGCTGTAGCAAGGATCCGTATGTCCCTGCGTGTTTTCTTGCTGGCGAGGCTGAGCAGGACACTCAGGAAACTTGATACAATCTTATGACGCCAGGAAACCCTCGAACCACACTTAAATAGCTAGCGCTGGCCAATCCTATCAAGCCACGTGCGTCATGAAGATAGGCTGTCACTATGCGGAAGTTAGGAGGCCAGGCAGGTGTAGCCAAATAAAGACTAGTTTACTAAAAGGAGAGCTCACCATTGGGAAGGTGGAAGGCAGAAACCAGCGCTATCTTTGAGGCCTGGCACATTGCAGCTGCCTACAATCGCGTTTCAAGGAATTTACAATAAGAAATGGAAATACAATATTCATTCAATTAAATGTCTGTAGGAAAAATACTAGACATTGTGAAACAGAGAAAACCTAGAAAATTGAACTGTATGTCACAGGAAAAAACCTATGACATACATAATAAAAATATTCTCTAGAAGAATCTCCTACACTCCATGTTCCTATAACTTTACTACCCATGCCAAACCCCTGAACAACTTTCACCATTCAGAGCATGAAACAAATAGTGAAGCAGAGAGAAGTCTCTTGCTTTAGAGAGATGGAGTACATTAAGGTTTCCACTGTGTCACAGGAGACATACTTAGAAAGTGTTTACTATTTGGCATATAATTCAGAGAAATTGGGGAGTGATAACAAAGAGGATGAAGAGATTGGAAATGGGGAGAAGGATGCTGGCCTTCTATCTTGGAATAAAAAAACAAGAAATATGTGGACCTTTGAAAAGCTCTGTGATTCTTTGGTAGGAGTTGAGTGTTATCGCTGAAGTGTAACCTTGATATGATCCTTGTACATAAGGGAATAAGGAACTGTGAGTCTCTCATAAGCATCTGGACTTACCTGTTCTTATCAAAAGGTTTATATCATTCATTTCTTAATTCCAAAAGCCAAGTGTTAGGAAGGGCACAGTTTTTTTCCTGAGAGGTCATGACTTTTACTCTTTTTCTCAAGAAGAAAAGGTACTAAAGAAGAAAGGAAAAACAAGTATTGTGTCCCTAACTCAAGGTAAACTCCTCCATGCTTTGGATAAATATAGTGCAGTTTGTCTGACACTGATATATGCTAGAGAGAAGTGCTTCTAGTTGAGACTTCAATAACTCAGTCTTTCCACTAGTATTACTCTACCACTTCAGATTTCCGAATCAATATTTGTGATCACTTTGCAGGTTTCTTTTCTATTATATCATTCACTTTTTTATATTTAAGCAAAATTTATTGCTTTTTAACTAGACATTTCTATATATACATTTAAAATATTATTTCCTTTCCCAGTTCCCTACAAGTTCCATTTCTTCTTCTCTAACAAGCCTTTCTGCTGCATGACATTCCCTTGAACTGGGAGACAAACTAGGGAGGACAAGGGCTTCTCTTTACTATGTTGACCAAAAAGGCCAACCTCTGAAACATATGGATTTGTAGTCATAGGTCAGTCCATGTACTTTCTCTGTATATTGGTCTAGTAATAAAAAGCTCTGGTTCACTAACATCATTGCTCTTAAGCTGTTTAAAGCAACTTCAGCTCTTCCAATCCTTTTTCAAAATTTAACAAGAGGTCTGTTTTCAGGTTACTGGTGTGCTACCAGCATTCACTTCTGTATTTAACGTGCTGTATCTGTGTCTCTCAGTAAATATCTATATCCAGTTCCTTGCAGAATGCACTTCCTACTTCCATTAATATTATGTAGTTTTTTTTTCTTTTTTTTTTTGTCTGATGTATACATATATACTTTTGGTGGCTCTTACACCTATGAAGTTAATTGGAATGTTAACATGGATTCTGACCAACTATGTCAAGAATATAGAATTCAAAAATGACAATTTCGGGGTTGGGGATTTAGCTCAGTGGTAGAGCGCTTGCCTAGCAACCGCAAGGCCCTGGGTTCGGTCCCCAGCTCCGAAAAAAAAAAAAAAGAAAAAAAGAAAAAAAAAACCAAAAAAAAAAAAATGACAATTTCAAAGAGACACCCGCTGTTTTTATGAACCTATTGAAGTGGACTTTATTTTTTCTCTTTTATTCGGATTTGGGGACCGAACCCAGGGACTTGTTCTTGCTAGGCAAGCATTCTCCATTGAGCTAAATCCCCAAACCTGAAGTCGACGTTTAACTGGTCCTTAAGTCAAACTTTTTCCTGCACATCATCCAGTATCTTACGTTTACCTGAAGAAAGAATCATGGTAAATCATCATAAACCCTGAAGTCTGGCCATGGGAACACTGGAAGCTAGATAGTGCAGTACTGATATCAAATGGCACAAGAAACAGAATTCAATAGTCCATGTTGTCCTTTGCTCTCCTGATGTCTGGTAATTTTGTAATAAAATAAGAATTTGGGAGATTACCATTTGAAGTAGGTACACAGAATTTACACTAATATACTTACTCTGTAGGTGGGCAACATTTGTGACCATATCATTCCAGAAAATGGTATTCGAAACAGAATTTTTGAGTACACTGAGAAATATTCATAAAGTTCCGTATCAAGGAATTTTCAATAAGCAATTGAAATACAATACTCAGTCAATTATATGACTGTAGGGAAAATACTGGCCACTGGGAAACTGAGAAAACCTAGAAAATTGAACTGTATGTCACAGGAATGTACCTGGGAATAAAAATATTATCTAGAAGAATCTCCTACACTCCATGTGCCTAAATCTTTTTCACCCATGCCAAGCCCCACAGCATGTAACCACTAGTGAATCAGAGAGAAGTCTCTAGGTTTAGAGAGAAGGAGCATATAAAGGTTTCCACTGTGTCACAGGAGACATACCTGGAAAGTGCAAACTTGAATCTTTTCAATGTAAGGAAAGTGTTCAGCACATAGGCCATGATAGTTTTCAGTGACATCATCATTAGGCCCACCCTGAAAACTCTCATGTTACTTGGAGAACACTAGCTTCTTCTGTGATGTCACAAGTGTTGTGACTGCAACTGCCTCTGAGATATTCTTTCAGTACCTTTAGGATTTACTACTAGGCCTCTACTTCAGAGCAAATTTGGGAGTGATAACAAAGAGAATGAAGAGAACAGGAATAGTTAGAAGAAGCTGGACTTCTGGCTTGGTATAAAAAAGAAGGAAGAAATATGTGGTGCTTTGGAAAGCTCAGTGAGTCTTTTGTAGGTGTTATGTGGTTTTGCTGAAGACATAGCCTTGATCTGAGTCTTCCACATAAGGGAATGAGTAGATGGGAGACTCTCTGAAGCATCTGTACTTCTCCGTTCTTATATGGACTTCTCTGTTCTTATGGTTCCTTGAAGTCAGAGAGTTTATATCATTAATTTCTTTACACAAAAAGCCAAGTGTTGTGAAGTTCATAGTTATTTTCCTGAGATATCATGACCTTTAGTCTTTTTGTCAAGGAGAAAAGGTCCTAAGGAAGAAGGGAAAAACAAGTATTGTATCCCTAGCTCTGAGTAAACTCCTCCATGCTTTGGATACCTATAGTGCAGTTTGTGTCTGACACTGATATCTGGAATAGAGAAGTACTTGTAGTTGAGACATCATCAACTCAGTCTTTCCACTAGTATTACTCTAAATAACACATCAGATTTCTGCATCAGCTTGAAATTTACTAGGCAGCTTTCTTTCTTTTATATCACTCTTTTTTATTTTTAGCAAAATTTATTGACTTTTATCAGGATGTTTCTATATTTACTTTTAAAATATTATTTCCTTTCCGAGTTTCCTGCCCACAATGCACTCACTTGAACTGGGAGACAAAGTAGGGAATACAAGGACTTCTCTTTCCAATGTTGCCTAAAAAGGCAATCTTCTGCCACATATGCATTTGGGGCCATAGGCTATTCCATGTACTTTCCTTGTATATCGGTCTTTTATGAGAAAGCTCTGGTTCACTGGCATTGTTGTTCTTCTTGGGTTGAAAGCACCTTCAGCTCTTCTAATACTGTCTCGAACTTTACCAACAAGAGGTCTGTTTTCAGTTCATTGGTTTGCTACTTGCATTCACTTCTGTATTTCCCATGCTGTATCTGTTTCTCTCAGGAAGTATCTAAATCCAGGTCCTCGCAGAATGCACTTCTTTCATCAATCTTACCTAGTTTTCTTGGCTGATGGATACAAATGTAGTTTTGGTGGCTCTTACACCTATTTTGTCAAGGGGAATATTCACATGGATTCTGCCCATCTATGTCAAGAATGTAAACTTAAGAAATGGCAATTCAAATAGAGTCCCTCCTGTTTTTATGAACCTATTGAAGTAGACATTTATCTGGTCCTCAAGACATATTTCCTCCTGCACTTCATCCAGTATCTTAGGATTGGCCTGGACAAAGAATCATGGCAAAACATTCTAAACCATAAATTCTGGCCATGGGAACACTTGAAGCTAGATAGTGTAGTACTGACATCAAATGGGACTTGATAACCGAATTCAATAGTCCATGTTGTCCTTTGCTTTCCTGATGTCTAGTAATTTTTCGTTAAAATAAGGATTTGGCAGTTTATCATTTTAAGCAGGTATTCAGTATTTACACTGTTATACTCACTCTATAGCTGGATCCATGTTGTGACCAAAATCATTGCAGAAATTGGAATTGGAAAACAGAATTATGGAGTACACATTGAGGAATATTTACAAAATCCCCTATCAAGGAATTTACAATAAGAAATTGAAATACAATATTCATTCAACTACAGGTCTGTAGAGAAAATACTGGCCTTTGGGAAATAGAGAAATCTCAGAAAATTGAACTGTATGTCACAGTAATGAACCTGGGAATAAAACTATTATCTAGAATTATATCCTGCACACCATGTTCCTAAATCTTTTCTACCCATGCCAATTCCCTGTCAGACTTTCTCTATTCAGAACATGTAACCACTAGTGAAGCAGAGAGAAGTCTCTACCTTTAGAGTGATGGGCTAGAGTATAGGTTTCCACTGTGTCACAGGAGACATACCTGGAAACTGAAAATTTGTATCTGGTCAATATAATGAAAGGTGTTCAGCAGGTAGGCCACGACAGTTCTCGGTGACATCATCACTAGGACCACCCTGAAAACTCTCTTGTAACCTGGTGAGTCATAGCTTCTTCTGTGTTATCACAACTATTGTAGTGACAGCAACTGCCTCTCAGATATTCCTGCAGTACCTCTAGGGTTTACTAATATCCTCTAATTCAGAGCAAATTGGGGTGTGATAACAAACAGATTGAAGAGATTATAAATGGGGAGAAGGAAGCTGGCTTTCTGTCTTGGTATAAAAAATAATGAAGAAATATGTGGTCCTTTGGAAAGCTCAGTGAGTCCTTGGTATGTGGTGAGTGGTATCGCTGAAGAGATAGCCTTGATCTGAGTCTTCTATATAAGGGAATCAGGAGCTGGGGGAATCTCAGAAGCATCTGTACTTCCCTGTTCTTATAGTTCCTGAGGGATTATATCCTTCATCTCTTTATTCCAAAAGCCAAGTGTTGTGAAAGGCACAGTTGTTTTCCTGAGAGCTCATGACCTTTACTCTTTTTGTCAAGAAGAAAAGGTTCTAAGGAAGAAGGATAAAACAAGTATTGTGTCCCTAACTCAAGGTAATCTCCACCGTGCTTTGGAAACCTATAGTGCATTTTGTGTCTGACACTGATATTTGGGAGAGAGACATGCTTCTCGTTGAGACTTCATCATCTCAGTCTTTCCACTACTATTACTATGACTACTTCAGCTTTCTGAGTCAATAATTGTGATGACTTTGCAGCTTTCTTTTCCTCTATATCTTCATTTTTTATATTTTAGCAAAATTAATTCCTTTTTAACTAGATGTTTCTATATATATATAATATATATATATATACAAATATATATTATATATATTTGTATATATATACATATATATTTATATATATTTGTATATATATTGAAAATACTTTTTCCTTTCCCAATTTCCTGACCATAAGTTCCTGAACCCATTCCATTTCCTTTCTTCTCTATCCATCCTTTTTGCCTCATGACATTCCTTCCAACTGGGAGATAAAATATGGAAGAAACGTGCCTCTTTTTCCAATGTTGCCCAAAAAGGCCATCCTCAGCAACATATGCATTTGGAGCCATAGGTCAGTCCATGTACTTTTTTTGTATGTTGGTCTAGTAAGCAAAAGCTCTGATTCACTGTCATAGTTGTTCTTATGGGGTTGAAAGCACGCTCAGCTCTTCTAATCCTTTTTCAAAATTTAACAACAAGAGGTACATTTTCAGGTCACTGGTTTGCTACCAGCATTCACTTCTGTATTTGACATGATATATCTGTGTTTCCCCCTAAATATTTATATCCAGTTACTGGCAGAATGCACTTCTTACCTTCATCAATTTTATCTAGCTTTGTTGGCTGATGTCTACACATATACATTTGGTGGCTCCTACATCTAAGTTTACATGGATTCTGCCCAACTATGTCAAGAATGTAGAATTCACAAATGACAATTTCAAATAGATTCTCTCCTGTTTTTAGGAACCCATTAAAGAAGATGTTTAACTTGTCCTCAAGACATTTTTCTCCCTGCCCCTCTTCCAGTATCTTACATTTGACCTTAAGAAAGAATCATGGTAAATCATGCTACCCTCAAGTCTGGGCATACAAACACTGGAAACTAGACAGAGTGTACAGGAATGACCTGTGAATAAAAATATTGTCTATAAGAACTTCCTACACTCTGGACTTTCCTGTTTTTATGGTTCCTGGAAGACGGTGTGTTAATATCATTCATTCCTTTATGCCAAAAGTCAAGTGATGTGAAGGGCATATTTGTTTTCCTGAAAAATCATGACCTTTACCCTTTGTCAAGAAGAAAAGGTCCTAAGGAAGAATGGAAAAACAAGCATTGTGTGCTTAGGTCCGAGTAAACTGCATGCTTTGGATACCTATAGTGCAGTATGTGTCTGACACTGATAATTGGAAGAAAGAAGTGCTTCTAGTTGAGACTTCATCATCTCAGGCTTTCTACTAGTATTACTCTGACTACCACTTCAGATTTCTGAGTCAATATGTGTGATTACTTGTCACTTTTTTTCTTTTATATCATTTTTTTTATTTTTAGCGAAATATATTGATTTTTTAAAATTGGATCTCTATATTTACATTTAAAACATTATTTCCTTTCCCAGCTTCCTGCCCATAAGATCCCTAACCGTTCCATTTCTTTCTTCTCTAAACAGCCTTTCTGCTGCATGACCTTCCCTTAAACTGGGAGACAGACTAGGGATGACTAAGGGCATCATCTCCATTTTTGTCCAAAAAGCTCATCCTCTCCCACATATGCATTTGGAGCCATAGGACAGTCCATGTAAATTTTTTGTTTATTGGTCTGGTATGTGAAGGCTCTGGTTCATTATCATTGTTGTTCTTATGGGGTTGAAAGCACCTTCAGCTCTTCTAATCCTTTTTCAATATTTACCTACAAGAGTTCCGTTTTCAGTTCAATGGTTTGCTATTAGCATTCACTTCTTTATTTGACATGCTGTATTTGTGTATCTATATCCAGTTCCTGGAAGAATGCACTTCTTAGCTTTATCAATCTTATCTAGTTTTGGTTGCTGATGTTTATATATAATTTGGTGGCTTCTACACTTATGTTGTTAAGTGGCAAGTTAACATGGATTCTCCCCAACAGTGTCAAGAATGTAGAAGTCACAAATGACAATGCAAATAGACTCCCTCCTCTTTTTATGAACCTATTGAAGTCTACATTTAACTGGTCCTCAAGCCATTCTTCTCCCCTGCCCATCATCTGGTAGATTACGTTTGGTCTTAAGAAAGAATCATGGTAAAACATCCTAAACACTCAAGTCTTGCCATGGGAACACTGGAAGATAGATCGGGTAGTACTGACATCAAATGGGAATAGAGAAGCAAATTCAATAGTCCATGTTGTCCTTTGCTTTCCTGATGTCTGGTAATTTTTCGATAAAATAAGGATTTGGGAATTCATCATTCATCATTTGAAATAGGTACACAGTATTTACACTGTTATACTCACTCTATACCTGGGCCCCCTTTGTGACCAAAATCATTTCAGAAAATTTAATTGGAAAACAGATTTTTTTGATTACACATTGAGGAACATTTACAAAGTTACAAAGAACATTATCAAGGAATTTACAGTAAGAAACTGAAATACAATAATCATTCAATTAAAGGTCTGTAGAGAAAATACTGGCCTTTGGGAAAGAGTGAAAACCCAGAAAATTGAACTGTATGTCTCAGGAATCAACCTGGGAATAAAAATATTATCTAGAAGAATCTCCTACACTCCATGTTCCTAAATCTTTTCTACACATGCCAAACCCCTGTCTAACTTTCTGCATTCAGAGCATGTAACCACTTGTGAAGCAGAGAGAAGACTCTACTTTAGAGTGATGTAGTAAGTACAGGTTTCCACTGTGTTACAGGAGACATACCTGGTAAGGGCACGCTCGAATCTGGTCAATGTAAGGAAAACTGTTCAGCAGGTAGACCATGGCAGTTCTCAGTGACATTATCATTAGGACCTCCCTGAAAACTCTCTTATAACCTGGTGAACCATAGCTCCTTCTGTTGTCATGACTGCAAATGCCTCTCAGATTTTCCTTCACTACCTCTAGAGTTTACTAATTGGCCTCTAATTCAGTAGAATTTGGGAGTCAGAACAAAGAGGTTGAAGAGATATGAAATGGGGAGAAGGAAGCTGGCCTTCTGTCTTGGTATAAAAACAAGGAAGAAATATGTGGTCCTTGGGAAAGCTTAGTGTGTCCTTGTTAGGTGTTTAGTGGTATCTCTGAAGATATAGGCTTTATCTGTGCCTTCCACATAAGGGAATCAGTAGCTGGGAGCCTCTCAAAAGCATCAGGACTTCCCTGTTCTTATGCTTCCTGGAAGTCTGAGAATTTATATCATTCATTTCTTTATTCCAAAAGTCAAGTGTTGTGAAGGGCACAGTTGTATCCTTTACAGGTCATGGACTTTATACTTTTTGTCAGAAAGAGAATGTTACTAAGGAAGATGGAATGGACACGTATTGTGTCCTCATCTCAGAGTAAACTATTCTATGTTTTGTATTCCTATATTGAAGTTTCTGTGTGACAATTCTATCTGGGAGATCAAAGTGCTCTAGTTCAGACCTCATCATCTCAGTCTTTCCTCTAGTATTACTCTGACTATCATTTTAGATATCCAAGTCAATAGGTATGATTATTTGGCATTTTTCTTTTATATCGTTCATTGTTTAGCAAATTTTATTTCTTTTCTAAACTGGATGTTTCTATATTTACATTTAAAATGTTATTTCCTTTCTCAGTTACCTGCCCATAACATCCCTAACTAGTCCCCCTCCCCTTCTTCTATAACTCTCTTTACTACCCCTTGACATTACCTTGAACTTGGAGTCAAACCTAGGGAGGACCAAGGACTTCTCCTTCCATTGGTGCTCACCAAGTCCATCCTCATCCACATATGCAGTTGTATACATAGCTCTGTCCATGTACATTCTTTGAATATTGGTCTAGTTTCAGAAAGCTGTGGTTCATTGGCATTGTTGTTGTTATGGTGTTAAAGCCCCTTCAGCTCTTGTATCTTTCCTCAAAATCTACCAAGAAGAAGTTCATTTTCAGTTCACTGGTTTGTCACTAGCATTCACTTCTGAATTTGGCATAATATAGCTGTGTGTCTCAGGAAATATCTATATATGATTCTTCGCAGAATGCACTTCTTATCTTCATCAATTTTGTCTAGTTTTGGTGGCTGATGTATACATAAGTACTTTTGGTGGCTCCTATAGCTTTCAGTTTAGCTGGAATTTTAACATGGATTCTGCACATCTAGGTCGAGTCTCTAGAATCCACAAATGGCAACGCCAAATAGACTCCATACTGTTCTTTTGAATCTACTGAAATTGAGGCTTCACTGGTCCTCAAGTCATTCCTCTCCCTACCCAGCCTCCTATATCTTATGTTTGGCCTTAATAACAAATCATGGAAAAATATCCAAAACCCTCAAGTATGGCAATGAAACACAGGAAGGTAGATATTGCAGAACTAATATCAAATGAGACTAGAGAACCAAATCCTATAGTCCATGTGATACTTTCCTTTATTGATGTCTGGTAATATTTGGATACAATAATTATTTGGGAGTGTGTCATTTGAAGTACGTACACAGTATTTACACTGGTATACTTACTCTATAGTTGGGCCCACTTTGTTGCCAAAATCATTGCAGAAAATGGATAGGAAAACAGAATTTTTGAGTACACTTTCAGGACTATTATAAAGTCCCTCTATCATTGAATGTACAATAAGAAAACATAATATAATATTCATTCAACTAAAGGACTATAAGAAAAATCCTAGTGTTCGGGAAACAGAGATATCTGAGAAAATTGAACTGTAGGCCATAGGAATGGACCTGGGAAAAATTATTATCCAGAAGAATCTCCTCCACTCCAGGTTCCTAAATCTTTTCCACCCATGACAAGCCCCTTACTATGACTCTCCATTCAGTGCATGTAACCAATAATGAAGGCAGGAGAATTCCCTAGCTTTAGAGAGATATAGTATGTAAAGATTTCCACTGTGTCACAGGAGACACTCCTGTAAATTGCACCCTTGAATCTAGTCAATGTTAGCAATGCAGTTCAGCAGGTAGTCCATGGCAATTCTCAGTGATATCATCATTAGGCCCTCCCTGAAAAAAATCTCCTGTATCCTGCAGAGCCCTAGCTTCTTCTGTGATGTCACAAGTGTTGTTGTGACAGCAAATTAATCTCAGATATTCCTTCAGAACCTCTAGGGTTAACTAATTGGCCTCTAACTCAGAGTACACAGCCATTTGGGTGGGAGGAGAAAAAAGAGCAAGAATTGATTAGAGATGAGGAGAAGGAAGCTGGACTTCTGTCGTGGTAATAAAAAAGGAAGAAATATGTAGTCTATGGGAAAGCTCATTGAGTTCTGGATAGGGATTGAGTGGGTTGGCTGAAGAGATAGCCTTGTCCTGAGCCTTCCTCATATGGGAATATGGAGCTGAGAGCCTCTGAGAATCATCTGGACTTCCCTGCTTGTTATGATTCCTGGATATCAGAGAGTATATATCATTAATTTCTTTATCCCTAAATCCAAGTGTTAGGAAGGGAATAGTTGTTTACCCGAGAGCTAATTGCTCTTATTCTATTTTTCACAGAAGAAAAAGGTCCTAAGTAAGAAAGGAAAGACAAGTATTATGTCCTCAGCTCACAGTAACCTCCTCCATGATTTGGTTTCCTTTAGTGCAGCTTGTGTCTGACACTCACATAAGGATGAAGGAAAGGACAATTATTGTGTCCCTGCTCACAGTAAACTCCACCATGTTTTGGATAACTGTAGTGCAGTTTGTGTTTGACACTGATATCTGGGAGTCTTCCCCATCTCAGTCTTTCCACTGGTATTACTCTTCTGAGAGTGACGCTTTAGATTTCTGAGTGAAGAGATGTGATTAACTGGCAATTCTCTTTTCTTTTATTTATTTATTTTTTAATTTTATACCATATTTTATTGCTTTTTTAATGGGATATTTCTATATTTACATTTCAAATATTGTTTCCAATTCCAATTTCCTGTCGGTTAGGTCCCTAACCGGTTCCCCTCCCATTATTCTATAATTCTTCTTACTGCCCCTTGACATTCCCTTGAAATGGCAGTCAAACCTAAGGAGGACCAAGGGCTTCTGCATCCATTGGTGCCCAAAAAGGCCATCCTCTTCCTCCTGTGTATTTTCAACCATAGTTCTCTCCATGTACAGTCCTTTAATATGTGTGTATAACTGGAATGCTCTGGTTCATTGCCATTGTTGTTCTTATGGGGCTAAAAGCCCCTTTAGCCCTTGAAATCCTTTGTAAAAATCTACCAACAATTGGTCCGTTTTCAGATCACTGGTTTACCACTAACATTCACTTCTGTATTTACCATGCTCTAGCTGTGTTTGTCAGAATATATATATGTATATATATATATATATATATATATATATATATATATATATATATATATATTATATCTATATATCTGGTTCCTGGCAGAATGCACTTCTTAGCTTCAACAATCTTTCTAGTTTTGGTGGCAGATATGTTTCTCTATCTGTATCTGTATCTGTATCTGTATCTGTATCTGTATCTGTATCTGTATCTGTATCTGTATCTGTATCTGTATCTATATCTATACATCTATATCTATCTATCTATATCTATATCTATCTATCTATCTATCTATCTATCTGTCTGTCTGTCTGTCTATCTATCTATCTATATCTATATCTATCTATCTATATCTATGTCTATATCTATATCTATATCTATCTATATCTATCTATATCTATCTATATCTATCTATCTATCTATCTATGTATCTATCTATCTATATATATATATATATATGGCTCCTTCATCAATGATGTTAGATATGGATTTGAACAACTAGGTCAAGAATGTAGAATTCTCAAATGCCAAATAGACTTCCTCCTGTTCTTATGAATCTATTGAGGTTGAGGTTTCCCTAGACCTAAAGCCATTCCTCTCCTTGCCCTTCCTCCGGAATTTTTTTTTCCTTGAAGAAAGAATCCAAACATCCAAAACCTGCAAGTCTAGCACTGGGAAAAGAAAAAGTTAGATATTCCAGAACTGTAACTTAATCGGACTTGAGAACCGCATTCTATACTCCATGTTGTCCTTTGCTATACTGATATCTGGTAATTTTTGGATAAAATAAGGATTTTTGAGTTTATCATTTGAAGTAGGTACACAATATATACACTGTTATATTCACTCTATAGGTGGGTCCCCTTTACTTCCAAAATCATTGCAAAAAATTGAATTCATTAACAGAATTTTTGAGTATACACTCAGGAATATACATAAAGTCCCCTATCAAGGAATGTACAATAAGAAAGTGAAATACAGTGTTGGGTTTTAAGGTCAGTGGTAGAGTGCTTGCCTAGCAAGCTCAAGGCCCTGCTTTCAGTCCCCAGCTCCAAAAAGAAGAAAAAAAGAAAAAAAGTAAATGTACTGGCCATTGGGACACAGAGAAAACCTAAGAAATTGAACTTTATGTCAGAGGAATGGACCTGGAAATATATTTTTATGCAGATGAATCTCCTCCACTCCATGTTCCTAGATCTTTTCTACCAATTGCAAGCCCCTGATTACTTTCTCCATTCAGAGCAGGCAACCACTAATGAAGCACAAAGAACTCTCTAATTTTAGAGTGATGTAGTAAGGAAAGGTTTCCACAGCGTTACAGGAGACTATCCTTGAAAGAGCACCGCCAAATCTGGTCAATGTAAAGATAGCTTTTTAGCAGGTAAGTCATTGCAGTTCTCAGTGACATTATCATTTGTCCTTCCCTGAAAAAATCTCTTGTATCCTGGAGAGCCATAGTTTCTTCTGTGATGTCACAAGTGCTGTTGTGTATGCATCTGCCTCTCTGATATTCCTTCAGTACCTCTAGGGTTTACTAATTGGCCTATAGTTCAGAGTAAACAGCCTTTGGGAAGGTGACCAAACAGGATGAAGAGGTCAGAGATGGGGATAAGGAAGCTGGCCTTCTGTCTTGGTATATAAAAAAGGAAGAAATACTTGGTCCATGGGAAATATACATGAGTCCTGGGTAGGGGCTGTGTGGGTTAGCTGAAGAGACAGCCTGGATCTTACTCTTCCACATATGCAAATATGGAGCTGGCATTCTCTCAGAATTATCTGGTCTTCCCTGCTTGTTATGGTTCTGGGAATCTGAGAGTTTATATCACTAATTTCTTTATCCCAAAAGCCAAATGTTGGGAAGGGCTCTGTTTTCCTGAGAGCTCATCAATTTTATTCTTTTTGCCCAGTAGAAAAACATCCTAAGGAAGAAGGGAAAGGTCGTTATTGTATCTTCAGCTCAGTGTAAACTCCTCCATTCTGTGGATTCCTACAGTGTGCATGTTGTGTCTGACACTGATATATGGGAGAGAAAATGCTTCTATTTGAGAATTCATCATCTCAGTCTTTCAACTAGTATTACTCTGTCTACCATTCATTGACAGTGACTCTTTATATTTCAGAGTTATTAGGGGTGATTAGCAGGCAGTTTTCTTTTCTATAATTTCATTTATTTTGAACATATTTTTTTGCTTCTTTAATTGGATACTTCTATATTATCTTTTCCAGTTTCCTGTCCATAAGATCTCTAAGCAGTCCCCATCCAATTCCTCTAAAACCACCCTTACTGCCCCTTGACATTCCCATAAACTGGGAGCTAAACCTAGTGAGGAAACCAAAGGGCTTTTCCTTCCCTTGGTGCCCAAAAAGGCCATCATCTGCTACATATTCAGTTGGAGCCTTAGGTCTGTCCATATACATTGTTTGAATATTGGTTTAGTACCTGAAATCTCTGGTTTCTTGGCATTGCTGTTCTTGTGGTGTTGAATGCCCCTTCAGTTCTTGTAATCATTTCTCAAAATCTACCAGCAAGAGGTCCGTTCTCAGTTCACTGGCTTGCCACTAGCTTTCATTCTGTATTGGACCTGCTCTAGCTGTGTCTCTCAGGAAAGATCTATATCCTGTTCCTGGAGGCATGCACTTCTTAGCTTCAACAGTCTTATCTAGTTTGGTGGCTTATATATAATATATATATATATATATATATATATATATATATATATATATATATATATATATATATATATATATTTTATGGTGGCTCATACAGCCTTGAGATTAGGTGGAATTTTACCATGGATTCTTTGGAACTACCTCAATTATTTAGAATCTACAAATGAAAATACCAAATAGACTTCCTCCTGTTCTTATGAAACTAGTGATGTTGAGGTTTCCCTGGACCTTTAGTCATTGCTCTCCCTGCCCAACCTCCTGAATTTTATATTTTATCTGAAGAAAGAACCATCGTAAAACATTCAAAAACCTGAAGCATGACACTGGGAACACAGGAAGGTATTTATTAGAGAACTGACGTCTAAAGGTATTACAGAACCTCATTCTCTTGTCCATGTTGTACTTTGCTTTACTGATGTCTCGTAATTTTTGGATAAAATAAAGATTTGTTTACCATCTGAAGTAGGTACGGAGTATTTTCACTGATATATTCACTCTATAGCTGGGCCTCCTTTGTTGCCGAAATCACTGCTCTGCCACAAACATTCACTTCTGTATTTGACATGCTATAGAAAGACCTATATTGGTTCCTAGCAGCCTGCCCTTATTAGGTTCATCAATATTATCTAATTTTGGTGGCTGATATATCCATCTTTCTGTCAATCTATCTATCTATCTATCTATCTATCTATCTATCTATCTATCTCTGTATATGTATCTGTATCTATATCTATATCTATATCTACATCTATCTATAACTATATCTTTCTATATCTATATCATCTATATCTATCTATATCTATTTATATCTGTATCTATATCTATATATTTTTGTATCTATCCTATCTTTATCTCTCTCTCTCTCTCTCTCTCTCTCTATATATATATATATATATATACAGAGAGAGAGAGAATATATATATATATATATATATATATATATATATTTTTTTTTTTTTTGGTGCCTACTGCTATGAGGGTAGGTGGAATTTTAACATGGATTCTTTGCAAGTAGAGCAAAAATGAGGAGTCCACAAATGATAATGCCAAATAGACTCCCCATTGTTCTTATTAACCTTTTGAAGTTTAGGTTTCACAGGACATCAAGGTATTCCTCTCACTGCCCATCCTCCTGAACCTTATGTTTGTCCTGAAAAAAGAATCATGATAAACACGCAAATCCCTCAATTCTGTGCCTGGAAACACAGGAAGGTAGATATTAGAGAATTGTTATCTAATGGGACTACAGAATCGCATTCTATAGTCCATGTTTTACTTTGCTTTACTGATCTCTGGTAATTTTTGGATTAAAAAAAAGGATTTGGTAGTTTATAATTTGAAGTAATTACAGAATATTTACACTGTTATGTTCACTCTTTGCCTTGGCCTTCATTCTTGTCAAAATCACTACAAAAATATTGAATTCAAAAACAGAATTTTTGAGTACATATTCAGGAATATATATATTCCCTATGTGCCCTATCAAGGAATTTACAGTAAGAAAATGAAATACAATATCCACTCAATAATAGGGCTGTAGGGAAAATCCTTTCCTTTGGGAAATAGAAAAAACCTAGGAAATTGAACTGAATGTAACAAGAATGGACTTTGGATTAGAATTATTATCCAGAAGAACCTCCTCCCTTCCATGATCCTAGATCTTTTGTACCCATGACAAGCCTCTGAATAAGTTTCTCCATTCAAAGCATGTAACCACTAATGATGCTAAGAGAAGTCTCTATTTTAGAGAGATGAATACATAAAGGTTTCCTCTGTTTCACAGGAGACACTCCTTGAAGGGGCACCCTCAAATCTGGCCATTAAAGAAAGAAGTTCAGCAGGTAGGCCATGACAGTTCATAGTGACATCACCATTAGGCCCTCCCTTAAAAATCTCTTGTACCCTGGAGTGCACTAGCTTCTTCTGTGATGTCACAAGTGTTGTCATCACAGCCCGGCCTAAGGGTTATTCCTTCTGTAACTCTAGGTTTACTAATTAGCCTCTCATTCAATGTAAACAGTCATTTGGGAGGGAGAAAAAAAAAGGATGAAGAGATCTGAGAAGGGGAGAAGGCAGCTGGCCTTCTGTTTTCGTAAAACAACAAATGAAGAAATATGCCATCCGTGGGAACATTCAGAGAGTCCTGGGTAGGGGCTGAGTGGATTTGCTGAAGAGAAGCCTTGATCTTATCCTTCCACATATCAGAAACAGGAGCTGGGAGCCTCTGAGAAGAATCTGGACTTCCCTGTTGTTATGATACCTGGAATTCAGAGCGTTTATATCATTTATTTTTTATTCCAAAAGCCAGGTGTTGGGAAGTGTACAGTTGTTTTGCTGAGAGCTCACGCCTTTATTTTTTTTTTTTTTGCCCAGAAGAAAATAGTCCTAAGGAAGGACCTAAAGACAAATATTGTGTCCTCTGCTCAGAGGAAATTTCCCATGCTTTTCATTCCTATAGAGCAGATTGAGTCTGACACTGATATCGTGCTTCTAGTTGAGACTTCATGATCTCAGTCTTTCTACTAGTATTACTCTGACTCCCATTCCCTGAAGGTGACCCTTTAGATTTCTGAGACAATTGGTGACATTAACTTGCAGTTTTCCTTTCTTTTATTTCTTTCATTTTTCTTTATTTTTTACTAAATTTTATTGCTTTTTTTAACTGAATGTTTCTACATTTACATTTCAAATGTTTTTTTTTTCTTTCCCAGTTTCCTGTCTGTAAGACTCCTAACCTGTCCCCCTACCCTTCTTGTATAACCTCCCTTACTGCACCTTGACATTCCCTTGAACAGGGAGTCAAACCTAGTTTGGTAAAACGGCTTCTCCTTATTTTGGTGCCGAACAAGGCCATTCTCTGCTACATATGCAGTTGGAGTTATTGGTCTATCCATGTACAGTCTTTGAATATTTGTTTAGTACCAGAAAGCTCTGGTTTGTTGGCACAGTTGTTCTTATTTAGTTGAAAGCAACTTCATCTTTTGTTATCCTTTCAAAAAATCCACCAACAAGAGGTAAGTTTATAGTTCACTGGTTTGCCACTAGGATTCACTTCTGTATTTTACATGATCTAGCTGTGTCTCTCAGGAAAATTCTATATCTTGTTGCTGGCAGTTTGCAATTCTTAGCTTCATCAATCTTATCTATTTTTGGTGTCTGATTATACACACACACACACACACACACACACACACACACAGACACACACTTTTGGTGGCTCCAACAGGTATGATGTAAGGTGGAATTTTAGCATGGATCCTGGGAAACTAGGTCAAGAATGTAGAATCCACAAATGACAATTCCACATAGACTCTCTCCTGTTCTTATGAACTATTGAAGTTGAATTTTCACTAGACCTCAAGCCATTCCTCTCCCTGCCCATCCTCCTGAATCTTATGTTTGGCCTGAAGAAAGATCATGGTAAAACATCCAAAACTGTCAAGTCTGGCCGTGAGAACACAGGAAGGTAGATATTAGAAACTGATATCAAATGGGACTACAGTACTGCATTCTATAGTCTATGTTGTCCTCTGCTTTACTGATGTTGGTAATTTTAAGGAAAAATAAGGATTTGGGAGTTTATCATTTGAAGAGAGTACACAATATTTACACTGTTATATTCACTCTAAAGGTGGCCCCCTTTATTGCCAAAATCATTGCAAAAAAATGAATTGAAAATCAGAATTTTTAAGTTCACATTCAGGAATATATATAAAGTCCTATACCAAGGAATTACAATAAGTAAATATAGTACAATTTTCATTCAATTAAAGGTCTGCACAGAAAATCCTGACCTTTGGGAAACAGAAAACCTAGTAAATTGAACTGTATGTCACAGGAATGTACCTTGGAAAGAATTATTATCCAGAACAATCTCCTCCTCTCCATGTTCCTAGATCTTTTCTACCTATGCCAAGCCCCTGACTAACTTTCTCCATTCAGAGCATGTAACCACTAATAAAGAAAAGAGAAGTCTCTACCTTTAGAGAGTTGTAGTGTGTAAATATTTCCACTGGGTCACAGGAGACACACCTGTAAAGGGCACCCTCGAATCTGGTCAATGTAAGGAAAGCTGTTTCCCAGGTAGGCAATTACAGTTCTCAGTGACATTATCATTAGGCCCTGCCTGAAAAATCTCTTGTATCCTGGAGAGCCCTAGCTTCTTCTGTGATGTCAAAAGTCTTGTTGTGTCTGCAACTGCCTCATCGATATTCTTTCAGTACCTCTAGGGCTTACTAATTTGCGTCCAATTCAGAGTAAACAGCCATTTGGGAAAGAGAACAAAGAGGATGAAGAGATCAGACATGGGGAGAAGCAAGCTGGCCTTCTGTCTTGGTATAAAAAGAGGAAAAAATATGTCGACAATGGGAAAGCTCAGTGATTCCTGGGTAGGAGTTGAGGGGGTTTGCTGAAGAAATACCATTCATTGAGCCTTCCTCATATGGGAATCAGGAGCTTGTTATGGTTCCTGGAAGTCAGAGTGTTTATATCAATATTTTCTTTATTCCAAAAGCCTGGTTTTGGGAAGGGCACAGTTGTTTTCCTGAGAGCTAATGGTTTTATTCCTTTTGGCTCATGTTTGTAAAGATTTTAGTCCTTGATAACTTGAACCCTTCAGGTCTGTAGGAAGTCACATCCCTTTTGAAACAGTGTTAGAGTCAGTTGCTCACTGTTACTATTAGTAACACAACTCGCTGGGGACAGCACACATGACATCTTTACCTTTGGCCAACACTTGGTTTCCAAACAACATCCTTCATATTTTATCACTTACACATACAAGAAATCTTTTTACTGTGTCTTCATATTCTTTAAATTTTATCACTCTTCACTCCTGCCATTATTACTATCTTTGTTTCCAGATTTGTTTCTCATTTACCGTATGGCAGTGTGCATCTACCGTGAGCTTTTTCTAACCACAAGTCAGTGCAAGGTGGTTTTCTTCTGTTCCCCTTTCTTCATCCTCTCCCCCTCCATAGTAAACAATATGTTCAAGGATGTTGCACCTTAGTTGTTGGTTACTTCCAATCTTTTCTTAATCCCCGTGTTCATTCAGTTGAATTCATTTGTCTTTGAACACATCTGTTGCTTAGGGAGCTCTTTCCCAGAGTGTCTCTTTGCCTTTTCTTCCCCTTCATTTAGATCTCTGTTTAATGCTGTATTTTTAGTGACACATTCTGAGATCACACTACACTAAAATGTTCTCCTCTCTATTTTTTCTATCCCTTTAGCCCATATTAGTTTTCTTCAGATGCTTGTGATATGACAGTGCACCACATACTCCTGCCTCTACTTCCCACTAATATGTAAGAAATAGTTGGACTTCGTCACAAACACCTTTATGCCTGGACTTTTTTCTCTAAGCGCTAGAATACTACATGCAGCATAAGAGGAGTTTAGTAACATTTGGTGAGGTCTGAATGGATTGAAGAGAAAACCAGTTGAAATTAAATGATGTACAGAACTTTATTATTTCTTGGATGCTTTTTATTAAGAATTGTCATTTTATATCATAAAGTTATAAGCCTAGTTGCAAGGGCTTTTACATGAACTTACCAATTGACTGTATATTTTCTTTGTATTATTAGCGTTCTGTAGCTAGTAAGACAGGTCAACCATTACAACCAAAACTTCAAGGTTCTCCTTCCTACTTGTTGATAAAAAGTATTATGCACCCAACTCATACAATTTAATATTGCTGAGAGTTATGATAATTTTGTAACCTGTTTCTGTGCATATAGGGTAATTATAGTTTACATGTCGAGGATACATGAAATGTCTACAGTACACATGACCAACCAGATTACCAAGCTGCCATGAAAAGAGCATTACTCTGCCTGACTGTCAGGTCCAGCTCCACCATTGGTGGGTTGTTGTTTTGGTCATATGGACAAAACTTCATTTCTACAGCAGTTTCCTCATCTATTCAATGAACTTAGTACCTTAAATTTACAGGAGTACTATAAATTTATTTTTATTTGTTCATCTATAAGTAACTTAAAACCTGACGTGTTTGTATTTTCCATAAATGTATATGTGACCCCCTGCACAGGTAGAATATCAGAGGACCATGGCAGGCATTGTTTCATCTTGTATTGAGGCAGGGTTTCTATTGTTTACCTCGGCTCTGCCAGACAAGCTGGCCTATCAGCGTCTAAGATTCTCCTATCTCAACATGCCATCCAGTTACTGGAGCACAGGGATTACAGATTCATGTTATAAAATCTTGCTTTTTATGTGGATTCCTTGCACTCAAACTCAGATACTCACCCTTGCACCTCAAGCTCTCTGCTCACTGTGCTATCCCCCCAGTAAACCCACAAGTCACCTTGATGTGTCTAGTAACTGCCCTTGACCCCCATGAGTCTTCAGCCAAAAAAAGTGTTTGGGGGTGCTGAGGAAGGGGAGGGTTCTGTATCTCAGTAGCAGAATGGTTGCCTGTCTCAAATGGACTCCTGAGTTCAGGCCCCAGTACTGAAAAACCAGGAGAAGTCAAACCTTAAGAGTTTAAATAAGTCAGGGAAGAAGTAAGTCAGGAAAGATTTCTTTCTTTTCATGTGAATTAAAGGAAAAGAGGGTTTTTTTTTAAACATAGTTGACAAGCTGAGTTTTTAGTAAAGATAGACAGTATTACCGAGTTTTCTATTAAAGCATGTAATTTATATATCTAATATTGTGCATTACACTCTAACCTCAGAACCACATTTTGTTTGATTTTTGTGTGCATTGGTGAGGAGGAGGGTAAACAGATAAGACCAGCTGTCTGTCTTTATTTATCTCCCTCAGGTACTGAGAATATAGCAGTGTTGAGGGTCAGAGGGAAAAACAGCAGCTGTAATGCATATACAAGCATGATTCTTTAATTTGAGCATTCACATAAAAAAAATCTCCTTATCTGAAATCATTTATTTGACTTTTAAGTTGTGTTAGGATTTTAGTCAACCACTTGCCAATACATGTACCACTTACACTTAAAGAATTCTGCAGTTATATCTCAACATTCATATGTGTTTGTTGCTGCATCACAACGGCTCGAGCGCCAGCAACTTGTCCTCATAGAAATGCTCAGGATGCCATTATAGGTGCCAGTGGTCCTAGTACTGATTGCTTAGAATCAGGTCGGATGCCTAGAGAAAGAACATCCTAATCAATTCAGAAGTCGTGACCTTCTTCTGGCTCTTTACCCATGCTTAGGTGACACCAAGTTCATTTAGTTAGGAAGTTTGCATTAATAACAAAGATCTAATGTAGAGAGTTCTAGCATGTACTCAAAAAGATAATGATAAATTGGGTGTGGCAGGCCACCACTCCCCTGTAATCCCAGCACTGAGGAGGGTGAAGCCATAGGATGGTCGGTCATCCTGGGGTGCATAAATGAAATCCTGTCCCCAGAACAAAAACTACTGGAGAGCAGCAATAAAAAACAATAATGAGCCATAAGCTTTCCCTGATTATGAGGAGGCCATAGACCGCGTGCTCTGGGTGTATGTTTATAGTAACTTGCCACTTACAAAGCTGTCTCAGTACCCATGATATTTCTACGTTTTCCTATGTTTAAAGTGATTGAACAAAGCTGTTGATTTTCTTACTTTTATTCATAGATTCTTTTCCTATAGTTTTATTACACTTGAAAAAAGTACAAAATTATTTTAGTTGGTTCTAGGATATTCAGAAATCTCAAAAACCATTGCCCAGTAGCCCACCTCACCTTTTCCCGGTTTCTCAGCCACTAAAAGTTTGACCAAGTAGTGTCTGCATAGAAGAGAGTGACTGTGAACCCACGGGTTATGGTTTTATGGATACGCTGATGTGTAGTTGTACTGTGTGACTAAATGGTACAAACAGTTAATTTATTTGAATTGTGATATTGTTTTCCTTCTTCTTTGAAATCTTTACAGAACCAGAATTTTGCCACAGATATACTTTCGGAGTGCGAGCCACTGTTCAGTGCTTTCCTGCTTGGCTTGCTTCATCCAGTGCCTGTGCTGGTACTGTGACACAAGAAGAGCCTCTTCTCATCCAGTAAATGCTGCCTGGCAAATACTCTACGACTTTCTTCACCATGACATTTCCAGCCCTTTACAGCTCTCACAAAGGTAGGCTGAGGTCTACCATCTGAGCCCTTACTACTGCAATCTGTTGCCCTGGACTCTGCCATCCCTGCTGCTGGTTCTGCTGAGGCTCCAGAACCTGGTCAACTCATTTTAGCCTTGAATACAGTTTTAATCTCCTTACAATTAGCAGTTTTTATCAGTAAGACTTGCAGTCAGTTGGTAAGACTTGAGATCCTATTTCAATCCTGTCTGTTGCTCAGTGGCTTTAACTTATGAGTGCCTTGGGTTTTAATTTAGTGGTTTAGAGAGTTTTTTTGTTTTTGAAGTTTTTTTGTTGTTTTTTCTTGGGGGTGCTGGGGAGGTTGAAATTTCCTTGTTTATTAATGAGGTTAAGAAATGGTTAGGTGCACAAGAATCCCTCTCTCAACCAAGTATATTTTTAATCATTTTCTTTGACGAACTAGTAAGGATTGTCTACAGCCCATTTAACTGCAAATTGACTTCTCTCATCGCTCCACTTTCTCATCTCCATGGCATTCTGCTATGACTTGCTACTGCTCTTCTGTTGGAAATAGGAAAAAAAAAGCTTTTAAGTTCAGAACCACAAACAGATACACCTTTTTGAATTTTTAACATTTTCCCAAGAACTGTTAATCAGTGATTTCCCATCCTTGCACTAAAATGCATTCCTTCTTTGTCTGTTGAGAAGAGGGCATCAGCCCACACCTTACACAGTGCAAAGAGCTGTGACTCATGCAGATTAGTAAAGTGCTTTTTACATACTCACTTAAATTGTTCTCAGTAACCTTTTCTGTGTGGCTCTACTGGGAGATATATTCTGAAGTGCGAAACTGTTGGTCTAACATGTATCTGACGCCATGTCAGATGAGGGCCCTGTTAGTACCGTGATATTGGTGTCCCTGAACATTCACAGTATGACATAGGGTCTGTGAACATTCACAGTATGACATAGGGTCTGTGCTAGAATAGTATTGATCAATGTAGCCATTCTTTTTTTTTTTTTTTTTTTTTTGCTCCTTTTTTCAGAGGTGGGGATCGAAACCAGGGCCTTGCAATTCCTAGGCAAGCACTCTAACCACTGAGCTAAATCCCCTACACCTAAATGTAACAATTCCTGTTAAGTGATAGAATTTAATTGAGTACCTCAGTGAAGGAAACACATCCCCACGACTTCCATAATTTTAGTTCTTGCTAAGGAATTGCCAGTTGTCCGTCATAGGATGCACCGTGATTTATAGATTTGACAGTGGATTTGGTAAAAGATGCTATATGACTTCTTTTACTAAATTATCAGAAACATCTGCCTCCCATCTTAGATATAAATGAGTGCTGGGATAGACTATACTTGTAATATATTCATTAGGAAGTTAAAATTGCTAGTAGGTGCTATTGACACAACATACAGCACTCACCTCAGGAAATAAGAGATAGTTAATTCTTGTGAGAAAACTTAAGTGCTAGTAGCCTGGGAGCACAGACTCAGGTTATAACAACTGGAGGTGATCACATAATATTTTATTTGATACAGAACAAAAAAAACATAAATCAGTGCATTTATCACATTGGTGATCACTGCAAGTAAGCAGGCTACAGCAGAACAAGGGGAACTCTGTATAGATCTGGGATGTCTGATAACATGTTTAGCTTTCAGATTTGTAAGGGCTGGTGCCCTGCTAAACATACATTTTAGGGCTGTAGTGGATTTGGTCCCCAACACCCATGTAAAGCGTGTGGAAGTCAGCAAACACCTATAACTCCAGCTCTGTGGAGATAGACACTGTGACTTGCTTGCCAGTCACATTATGCTGTCATTGAGCTGCAGGTTCATTCAGAGACCTTGTCTCAAAAAATAAGGTAGAGTACTGGAGAGATTGCTCAGCGGTTAGAGAACCCGACTGCTCTTCCAGAGGTCATGATTCAAATCCCAGCAACCACATGGTGGCTCACAACCATCTGTAAAGAGATCTGATGCCCTCTTCTGGTGTGTCTGGGGACAGCTACAGTGTACTTATATATAATAAATAAAAAAAAAATAAAAAAAAAAGTAAGGTGGAGAACACCTGGGAAGACACTGATGCACAGCTCCCCACACACAGAGAACACATTTGACAGATTTGGATAGTCACAGGCACGTTCAGACACAGGTATGAACAGTGAGTGACTTTCAAAGGGACAGTCTAAGGTAGTCCAGGTTACGGTCTTCACACCATCTACAATGGTGAGAGAATCAGCCTTGAGGAACTTATGTTTACATAAAGACCATTAACAACACAAAAGGATTAGAAGTCCAAGGCCTGTCTTATTTACAGAGTAAGTTTAGGCAAACCTGGCAACATAATAAGATCCTGTCTCAAAATAAGTAATATATAGCTTGCCTGTCATACATGGAGCTCTGTGGTCAGTCCTTAGCATGATGTAAGAAGAAGTACAAAGAAGGTTGGGATGGGCCAGCAAAATTGCTTCCCAAGGAAAGGCACCTGAAGTAAAACTAGACAGCCTGAGTTCAGTCCCTGAGCACCCATGGTAGAAAAAAAGAACTGCCTCCATCAGGTTGGTTTCTGACCTCTTTGTTTGAACAGTTGGCTTATGAGGAAATGGATGCTATTTCCCCAGTATCACAGGGAGCTGGGGAATGTGAACAGAAGTTTGAGCCATCATAATTTATCTATAAATGAAGCAGTTCTGTACTAGTAAATACATATATTTCCTATTTAGCTATAGTTTAATGTGGTACAGTTTTGCATTGATATATTTGATGCATTATGACTTATCTGCTACATATATATATGTATATATAAACTGACAGTAAATTATATTCTTTTTCAAAAACAAAAAAATATCTGATTACATTATTATTATTTCATTATATCTGATTTAAAATTATAGAGCTTTGTTTAACTGTATATACTAAGGAATGGTTAAAGTGGTAAATTTATGGAGGTTTAAAACCACATATTTTGAAAGGCTTCTATTATACTATTTTGAGTAAGCAGTGATCAGTAAAACCCTTAGCACAAATCTCTCTCATAGCCTGCTAGGCCACAGATAAAAGATGACATTTAGACTACATGCAGCTGAAAATTACCATGAAGGTCTGATCCTCCTGCCATAACTACTCAAGCTCTGGGATTAGAGAAGTGAGTAACCATGCCTGGCTCCTTATTTTTATTTTGTGATACCAGGCTCTTGCTCAGGGACCTGAGTGTGATGTGCCATGTGGTCACTGTGCCACGGGGCTCATCCAGTCTCACCTTGCAGTGTAAGGGAGAAGTAATTCTGCTTCCTTCTTCTGTTTCCCTGGACCCCATTTGTCACAGCTGTTTTTGTCTTACACATAGCTATATCTTTAAAGTAGAGATAATAATACCTATAGCTATTTACTTCACAGAATCATTGTGAGAATCGTGCTGAAATCATGGTATAGACTTTATAGGTGGACTTGCTGCATGAATGCCATGGAGAGAAAAATGCAGTGGCCATTTATTAATTTTATCACATCCCTAAAGTTTTTAAAACATTTTAATATTGCTGTATATTGGATACATAAATAATTTTTGTACCAAAAAGTCTAGAACTCGCCCTGGCAAAATTTTGACATTGAATTGTGATCAGGTTTCATTTCCTTCCTTCCTTCCTTCCTTCCTCCCTTCCTTCCTTCTTTCCTTCCTTCTTTCCTTCCTTCCTCCCTTCCTTCCTTCCTTTCTTCCTTCTTTCTTCCGTTTTTTCTTTCTTTAGGATTGGGTGTCATGTCAGGAGGTATCACTACATCCCTTTAATCCCAGCAGGGGCAGGTAGATCTTTGAGTTTGATGCCAACCTTGTCTATAGAGAGAATTCCAAGATAGCCAGTGTCACGCATAAAAGCCCTGTCTTGAAGGAGAAAAAAAAAAAAAACAGAACAGAACAAAACAAAACAAAAAGTACAAGTCTCACACAAAAATTAAAAAAGGAGAGGGCTAGGCCACACATAGGTCTGACTAGCTTCAAATTCATTATGTAGCAAGCATGAGTTTGAACTTCTGACTCCCTTCTTTTTGTTTCCCTCTTAAGTGCTGGGATTCCATGAATGTGCAACAACAACAACCAGTTTTATGTGGTGATGGCCATCAAACTCAGGGATTCAGTTTGCTAGGCAGACGTCCTACCAGTTGAGCCATTGACCCAGCCCTAGTTAGGTTATTTTATTAGACAGTGTCATAAAAAACAAAGTCTTTAGAAATAATAACTGAGAAAAAAGAATCTCGTCACAATGACTAATTATGTAGATACTGTTTTATTGAGGCTGTTGCAAAAGAAACATTTGTGTGGAAAGAAGGGTAAAAGACCATGACATGGCCTTGTTTAGACTCTGATGTGATTCTTTCAAAGAACGAGTCTTCCTGGGTTACCATAGTAACAGCACTGTATTAAGTCGACTTTCAAAATTGTCACCGTGGTTGTTTTCATATTATGCTGCATGATGTGCAAAGATGGAGGCTTATGCATTAACTCTGCACCTACAATCATTGTAGGTGAGCATTTAGGCAGCCTATTTAGGAAGATTAATCATAATATTCATTTGGAATCTTGTTATATTAAAAAACAAACATATTTGAAATAAGTTATTTGCTTTCATTGATTTTTGGAGACAAAAGGATTCAGCTGGAAGCCAATCTCTGTGTTCAAAGATTCATATTTCATTCATGATAACATTTGAAACAACTCCTACAAGTGTTTTCTTGGAAATTTGTATTGGAAAATGTGTAGATTATTTTAAATGGGTTCTGTTTCCTTAAGGTTTCTCTTCTTTGCAAATAAAGGTATTTGGGAAGTATAGAAGTAGAAAGATGTGACGTTAATGCTTCTAGGAAATAGTAAGGAGAGAGTATTTCATTAGATTGTATGGCATTTGAAGCTTCTGACTTTTTTTTTTTTTTGGTTCTTTTTTTCGGAGCTGGGGACCGAACCCAGGGCCTTGTGCTTCCTAGACAAGCGCTCTAACCACTGAGCTAATTCCCCAGCCCCCTGACTTTTTTTTTTTTTTTTTTCGGAGCTGAGCACTGAAACCAGGCCTTGTGCTTGTTAAGCAAGCGCTCTACCACTGAGCTAAATCCCCAACCCCAACTTCTGACGTTTTGTGAAAGACCTCCGCAGAGGACCTTTCCCTCAGGAGGAGACCACAAGTGCCCAATGACCAACCGAGTCCACTCAGATGCAATCAGCAAGAGGGTTTATTGGAAAACACAGGTACCTGCTGGCACACAATCTCCTCAGAGGACTTGCTTTCCCAGCAGCTCCAGCATGGGGCTTTTATAGGGTTTGGGGAAGCAGAAGCGGCATACAGAAGCAGATGCATAGTTACAGGGATTGGTGGATTTAAACGAGGCATATAGACATCTTCACATATGATTGGTTATTTCACATGATAAGGTAATAAGGTATAGCTACATAAATTGGCATGTTTGAATCATATTCGAATGAGGTTGTAACATGGTAAAAGAGTACGTGCAGGCTGGGACGTCCTGAATGTCGGGGGCTGGGGGCTTATCCCTTCCTGCCAGATCCAGTACTTCTAGTCTGTTCTGTATTGCTTTCCTTTTATGGTCTGTTAGTTTTAATGGTGACTCGGCCCTAGGTATCTGAGCATGCCTGGGCTCGTTTAAGCCTGTTGCAGCTCTGAGTTTAGACTCATGAGGTGGGTGTTTCATTTTCCCCCATTTTCTTTTAGACTTGAGTAAAATCCTTTACTCAAATCGAATTCTAAGGAATCTCTTCCTGTCGTCTTACCCTCGGGTATTGTTGGGTGAGAACAAGCATCTGAATGACTGAGAGTCTGTTCTTTATGAACTGCATCAATCTATTTAGAATGCAGGGTCCAAAGAGGAGGATTAGGAAGAGGATGATTAAGGGTCCGATCAAGGTGGACACCAGGGTAGCAAACCAAGGGGATCGGTTAAACCACCCCTCGAACCAGCCTTGTTGGGAATCAAACAGCTTCTGTCTCTGGGCCAAGTATTCTCGGAGCTTAACCATGTTATCTCTCACTAATCCTGTATGGTCTGCATAGAAACAACATTCTTCTTTTAGAGTTGCACATAGCCCTCCTTCACGAAGGAACAGCATGTCTACCCCTCTCCTATTTTGTAAGACTGCTTCAGACAAAGATGTTAAGGACTCTTCTAATGCACTCATAGATTCCTTGATAGCTTTTAGATCTGCATTCATGGCCGCTTGTAGCTGACGAAAGTGACTCGTCTTGATGAGGGCGGTGGTCCCTGTCCCTATACCTGCAGCCATTCCTCCTAAGGTGATTCCTCCTAAGAGTAGAGCTAGCGTCATGGTGACGGGTTCTCGCCTGAATCGAGTCAGCCCCTCAAAATGTGAGTATATGTACTCGGGCCCATGGTAGGTGACCTTAGGCCAAATTTCTACCAGTACACATTAGTCAGAGGATCTGCGGAGGATTGCAGCGGAGATACAAGGAGTCAATCTGGTGTTACAGGCCTAATAGGTGCCTGTAGGAGCTGCTAGGTAGTAGCTTCCAGTGGGGATCCTCTTGGTGATAGCACAGAGGACCTGGTGAGTTGGGGGTATGGTCCCTATACAGTGTCCCTGTCCTGAGACTTCCAGCAATGTCAGCCTATGGCTAGGGAGGGTTGTGCACCTGGCCGGGGCCATGGTCTGATTAGTTTAATTCTCCATGACTGCCACACCCTCATAATAGGACGGGCTAGAGACCAGGCACAGCCAGCATTCTTGGGTCTTGTCTGGTTCTGAATAATTGAGTGCCAAGTATGCCCTGGTCACTAAATTGATTAGCTGGTCTCCCGTTCCTAACATCCGAGGGGCCAGTATGGAAGGGTCCCTAGTCGGGGAGGGAGTTTTCAAGATATCCCCAGAGTTCTGAGTGGTGTTTAGCCACAGTGGGGGTTCGACCGGGGGCAATGCCGGTGCTGGTCAGGAAATGGGCTTTTGATCCATGAGGACTGGATTTGGACCAATCTCTTGTGTGAACAGGAGTCCTGGGTTAGTTTGGCCAGGGGTGTACAACCGTATCCCCCACCTACGCCCCACCTTCCAGTCTGTGTTTTTGCCTTGATCCGTGAATTCTATTGTAATTCGAGATTCGCCTGGAGTCTCAGGGGAGAAGGCCACTAAGTTACCCTTCTTGGTTCCCCACCATCCTCGAGTGTAAGTCTCACACCGCCATTTAGCGCAGTAGAAGGTCTCAGGACCTCTGCACTCACGTGTCCTCTTACCTCCGGGACAAATATACCAATCAGAGTGTCTGCAGGGTGGGTATGAGTTGTGGGGAGTCCGCTCATTATGCTCCCAGGAGTCCTTAGCCAGTTGACAAAGGTCGAAAGTCAAAGGGGTCTTCCAGGTTCCTTCAACATGCTTGCCATTAGCTAGGACTTAAGACCAACCCATCTCTAAATTAGTTATTATCCAGGACATATTATATACCTGGTGGGGGCTAGCCCCCAGACTCGCCCCACCCCTAGTCCATAAGACAGTTAAGAGCAACAACGTGAAAATCTTAGCTTTAGGGGGTTTTGAGTTTGTTGAGACTTCCATGTCTGTGGCGCGATGTTGTGATTGGCCGTTTCCTCAGGTCGGGCTTCCTTGGCGTGAGACACGTGGATCCAAGCCGTAATTCCTTCTACCTTCAAGGCTGTCGGGGTAGTCAGGAGAGCTGTATAGGGTCCTTTCCACCGAGGCTCGAGATTCTTGGTCTGATGTCTGCGCACACACACGGAGTCTCCGATCTGGAACAGGTGTGGCACCGTAGGTCGTTCAAGCCTGTCTTGGTAGGTCATGGCTAGAGGTTTCCAGATGTGTCTCTGCAAGATTTGTAGGGCCTGAAGATGTGCTGCCAAGGAAGGGATATTAGTGAATTCAGCGATATTTGAATCAAAGTAATTGATAAATGGGGGTGGGGTCTCGTATACTATTTCAAAGGGAGTCAGGCCATGGGAGCCCGGTGTATTCCGGGCCCGGTATAGGACTAGGGGTAGTAGGGACACCCAATCCTTTGAGCCAGTTGCAAGCGTTAATTTAGATAAAGTCTCCTTAATTGTTCTATTCATGCACTCTACCTGTCCTGAACTTTGGGCTATATAAGCACAATGTAACTTCTAATCAATCCCCAATACTTGGCCACCAACTGACTTACCTGGGAGACGAAAGCGGGTCCGTTATCAGACCCCAATACTTGAGGCATTCCATACCTGGGGAAGATTTCTTCGAGGAGCTTCTTGGTCACCACCTTGGCCGTTTCATGTTTCGTGGGGAAAGCCTCTACCCATCCGGAGAAGGTATCTATGAACACTAAGAGGTATTTGTGTCCATACATACCAGGCTTGATTTCAATGAAGTCAATTTCCCAGGGGGTACCAGGCCGATATCCTCGAGGACGGACTCCTTGTCCAATTTTAGCTCTTCCTGGGTTTACCTGAGCACAGGCTCTGCAGCTTTTAGTCACCTCCCGCAAGGCCTTATCTCACCCCAGGAGGTAGGTGTCAATCTCTTCTCGTCTTAAGAGGGTCTTCATCTTCTTGAGTCCCAGGTGTGTTAATTTATGTAGGTAGGAGATTAATTCAAAGGTCATCTTCGTAGGCATAACTGTTTTCCCTGTGTAGACCCACCGTTTTAGTTGTGGGTACCAAACGGACCTCATTTTCTGTAGGAGCTTTGTGTCCTCTGTGGTGTAGAGCCAACCGGTCTGTTCTGGCTGTGGAGACGTGGGTTGATCTTGGTCTTTTAAGGACAGAACTTGGGTGCCCATGCGGCCTCACGTGCTGAGACATCAGCTAGCCGATTTCCCCGTGCCTCGGGGCTATGTCCCTTCTGATGCCCTGGGCAATGTATAATGCTCAGTCTTTTTGGTAGGAACAGAGCTGCCAGGAGGGCCAGAATTTTAGTCTTGTTCTTAATGCCCTTACCCTCAGATGTGACCAGCCCTCTTCTCTAGTAGATCTCTCCATGAATGTGTGCCGTAGCAAAGGTGTAGCGGCTGTCTGTATATACATTCAGCCTCCTACGTTCTGCCATTTTGAGTGCCTGAGATAAGGCATTGAGTTCTGACCGCTGTGCGGAGGTACCAACAGACAAGGCACTTGCCCAGATCACTTTGTCCTCCATAGTGACCGCGGCTCCAGCTTTCCATTCCCCGTTCACCAAGTAGCTCCTACCATCGGTGTACCACGTATGGTCAGCATCCTGGAGAGGTCGGTCCGATAGGTCTGGTCTGATTCCATGTACTTCTGCGAGGATCTTCAAACAGTCGTGCTGTTCTGCCTGCTCTGGCAAAGGAAGCAGAGTGGCTGGGTTTAGAGTGAACACGGGCCCAAACTGGACCCGTACCGCATCCAGTAGCAAGGCTTGGTATTGGGTCATGCGGGAATTAGAGAGTCAGTGGTCAGGGGACTGTTTTATCAAAGCCTCAACTGCATGGGGTGCCAGGATGGTGAGTGGCTGCCCCACGTTCAACTTCCCAGCATCTTTAGTTAGGACGGCAATGGCTGCCACCATTCTCAGGAATGGTGGCCAACCGGAGGCCACAGGGTTTAATTTCTTAGACAGGTAGGCTACCGGGTGCTTCCAGGGTCCCAGTCTTTGTGTTAGGACCCCCTTAGCATACCCTTGCTTCTCATCCACAAATAGTTCAAAGGGCTTGGTGATGTCTGGGAGACCCAAGGCAGGGGAGGACAGCAAGGCCCGTTTAATATTATCAAATGCCTCCTGTTGTTCTGCTCCCCCCACTGGAAGAGCACCCCCTCTTTAGGGAGAGGGTACAAGGGGGCTGCCATTTTGGCAAACCCAGGAATCCATAGGCGGAAGAATCCCGCTGTTCCTAGGAATTACCGTAGCTGTCCGCCATTTCTTGGGGATGGGATGTTGGCCACGGTCTGTTTCCTAGCCAGAGTCACCCATTGCTGTCCGTCCCTTAGTTGATAGCCTAAATAAGTAACCTGGGTCTGGCAAAGTTGAGCCTTTCAGGCAGAAGTTCGATAGCCCAATAACACCAAAGTCTGCAAGAGGGATTCTGTTCCCTGGTGGCATGCTGTCTCAGAAGTGGCCCCTAGAAGAAGGTCATCAACAAACTGAAGTAGTATAAGAGTGCAGTGCTGGCCTCGAAAGTCAGACAAGTCCCAGTGTAAGGCCTCATCAAAGAGCGTTGGGCTGTTTTTGAAACCCTGTGGTAACCTTGTCCAAGTCAACTGTCCCGAAAGCCCAATTTCAGAGTCTTTCCACTCAATAGCCAATAAGGGCTGGCTTTCTGGGCTCAGCCGGAGGCAGAAGAAAGCATCCTTCAGATCTAAGACCATATACCAAGTATGGGTGGGAGCCAGGGTGCTGAGTAGGTTATAAGGGTTTGGGACAGTTGGATGAATATCTTCTACTCTTTGGTTGACCTCTCTCAAATCTTGTACCGGCCTATAGTCTCCAGTGCCGGGCTTCTTAACAGGTAGCAGAGGCGTATTCCAGGGTGACCAGGAAGGGACTACGATGCCTTGATCTAAGAGACTCCTGATATGGGGCTTTATGCCCTGATAGGCTTCCCATGACATGGGGTACTGTTTAATGGAGACAGGAGACGCGGTGGCCTTTAATTGGATAATTAGGGGAGGCTGTTGGAGCGCCAACCCCGTCCCGCCAGTCTCCGCCCAAGCCAGTGGGAATTTCATGACCCAAGAGTCTATTTCTAGAGATTTTGGCTTGTCCTGTTATGGTTCATATAATCTATATTCATCTCACTGAAGGGTTAAAATCTGAAGAGGAGTACCGCGGGGCCCGGTTACTCGGGTACCTCCTTCTAAAAAATGGATCTGAGCTTTTATTTGGTAAGCAAGTCACTGCCCAGCAGAGTGTATGGGCAATACGGAACATGTAAGAAGGAATGGGTCACCTTACCAGTAGCCAGCTGAACCCGTCAATCTGTAGTCCAACGGTAGCTCTTGCTGCCAATGGCTCCTTGTACCCAGGCCATCCGGTCCCTGAGTTGTCCAAGGGCCTGGGTAAGGACTGAGTGCTGGGCTCCTGTGTCCAGCAGAAAGGTGACTGGCTGCCCCCCAACTTCAAGAGTTATCCTGTGCTCAGGGGGGGGGGTCCTGGCCCTGACCTCCCTAATCTTCATCTAGGGTGAAGAGGGAAGTCTGTGGGCGGGGTCTTCGAAGCCCGCTGGGTTTCTTAGGGCAATCACTGGCCCAGTGTCCTCTTTCTTTGCAATAAGCACATTGATCCTTATCTAGCTTTGGCCCCTTTCGAACTCCCACCCTCTCTCCCCTTTTCTCTTGACCCTGAACTATGGCGGCTAAGATTCGACTCAACTATCTGCTTCTTTTTTGGTCTCGCTCATCCTTTTCTCTACGTACTCTACCTTCCTTTTCTTCTTGTGTCTCTCTCTTGTTATAAATTCCTTCTGCCTCCTTAAGTAAATCCTGCAATGTATACCCTTGTAAATTTTCTAGTCTCTGTAGCTTGGCCGTGATATCTGGTGCTGCCTGCCAGATGAAGGACATGGAGACTTTGTCATTTGTCCTGGATCATCTGGATCATAAGGGTTATACATGCGATAAACTTCCTTAAGTCTCTCTAGGAAGGCTGAAGGAGTCTCCGCAGCCTCTTGCACCACTTGTTTCACCTGAGCCAAATTGGTGGGGTGTCGTGCCGCCCCTCAGAGACACGCTAGGAGTAACTGGCGATAAAGGTGTAGGTGTCTCCTAACTTCAGCCATGGTGAAATCCCAATCAGGTCTCGTAAGTGGGAATGCGTCATCGATCTCTTCTGGCAGAAGGTGGGGCGTCCATTGTCCCCCAAAGCATGTTTCCTGGCCTCCAAGAGCACTCTCTGCTTCTCCTCAGAGGTCAGGAGGGCCTGGAAAAGTTGCAGTATATCATGCCAAGTGGGCTGATGGGTAAGCAAGACAGATTCTATCAGGTCGGTGAGAGCCACCAGATCCTTAGAAAAGGGGGGGTTTGTGTTGTTTCCAGTTATATATGTCGGCCACCGAGAACGGCCAGTATTGCATCTGGCCACCAGCCCCTTCTCTAAGTGGAAAGGCCTGGGAGGTGGAGTCTGGCACCACCTCGAGTTGTCCCCGCAGTCTTGCAGCCACAGGAGAAGGGGCCGCCTCATGTCTCGGTCAAGCAGGAGGCTCCACTTCCTCTTCTCTGGGCGGGGCTGTAGGTACAGGGTACGGAGGAGGTTCTTCCAACAGGAGATCTATAAGGGGTCAATTTGGGTCCGCTGAGAGGACAGGTTTCGGGGGAGGGACTTTGGGAGACTCTTCCTTAGTTAGAGCAGGATAGAGAGAGGAAGAAGCAACCAAAGGGTCAGGTGGGCTCAGGGAAACAGGTTTAGGGGAAAGAGGAAGCCAATTCGGGTCCACAAAGGGTTCTGCCCAAGGAGGAGGGCTAAATGCCAAGCTCTCCCAGATGACAATGTAGGTCACCTGGTCAGGGTGTCAATACGGCTTCTGGTGGAAATCAGGTCCTTAACCTGCAAAATAGTGGTCTTGTTAAAAGTGCTGTTTACCGGCCATTCCACATCGTAAGTGGGCCACTCGGACTTGCAGAGGGTCTGCCATTTTCCTTTCTTGATCTCGACCAACTGATCATGTCCTCAGTCTCGGACTTCCTTCCAATGGTCTAGAGTGAGAATCAAGGGGGTTGTTAGCGATTGTCCCATGGTAGCTTCAAAGAAAATCAGGGCACAAATTAGACAGACAAATCCAACGATCGGACAAACAACAGACCGACGGGCACCGCGGATTCGAACTGAAACCCAAAACAAAAAGTCAGATGGAGGTGCCGAGGGTCCTGGACCCTCTCCTCCAACCAAAATGACATATCCCTCCGATACGGGCTGAGCCCCAAAGAACCAGGCTCCAAACACCCTTGGAATGTCTTCCAGGGCAGCAGGGGGAGAAGTCCGAGCTCGTCAGCTCCTTCTCTGACCCGCCCAAATGGAGGTGCTGAGGGTCCTGAACCCTGAGACACCGAAGGCCTTCGGCCTTCTCCTCCGAGCAAAACCCAGATCTGAGTCCAAAACTGAGACGAACTGAACACGCGCACAGGACAAGACAAGACAAGACAGGGCAAGACATGACAGATGCTGGCCGGCTTTCTTCCCAGTGGGTGGTCGGTGATCTCTGGGCGGAGGATCTCCAGGTCCCGGGCGAGAGGTCCTTTCCCTCAGGAGGAGACCACAAGAGCCCAATGACCAAGCCGAGTCCACTCGGATGCAATCAGCAAGAGGGTTTATTGGAAAACACAGGTACCTGCGGGCACACAGTCTCCTCAGAGGACTTGTGCACCCAGCAGCTCCAGAATGGGGCTTTTTATAGGGTTTGGGGAAGCAGAAGCGGCGTACAGAAGCAGATGCATAGTTACGGGGATTGGTGGATTTAAACGAGGCATATAGACATCTTCACAAATGATTGGTTATTTCACATGATGAGGTAATAAGGTATAGCTACACACATTGGCAGGTTTGAATCATATTCGAATGAGGTTGTAACATGGTGAAAGAGTACGTACGGGCTGAGACGTCCTAAATGTCAGGGGCTGGGGGCTTATCCCTTCCTGCCAGATCTGGTACTCCTAGTCTGTTCTGTATTGCTTTCCTTTTATGGTCTGTTAGTTTTAATGGTGAATCGGCCCTAGGTATCTGGGCGTGCCTGGGCTCGTTCAAGCCTGTTGCAGTTCTTAGTTAAGACTCATGGGGTGGGCCTTTCATTTGTAATACACATAAAATCCTAGTGAAAATAGAAACTTAATGTTCACAAAAATAATCGGGATTGGTGCGCGAGAGGGTGGGGGACTTACATGTCATGTTTTCTGAGAATTCTTAGGTTGAGGTAGGTTTCAATATTGCTTTTTGAGGGAGACCCTCTGTAGAGCTCACTCACATCCATGTTATTGGTGCCCAGTTCTTGTCTGGGTCTCTTAGTGCACTTTGAAGGCTGATCCTCTCAGAGAGGTTTCCTTGGCTCACATCTGGACCTCTGCAGAAGTAGCTGCTCCATTATTATGAGGGAGCACATGTAGTCTTTGTAGGGAGCAGCAGAGCAAAACAAAGATGGCGGGGACAGTCAGCCCTGTCTGAATGTAAACAATTTATCCTGCATGCACAGGCTTGTCCCCTCCTCAGGGCAGCTGTATTATCTGGCGCCCTCGAGTGGTGAACAATAGTACTGCACATGTGCAGGTTTTGCACCTGGTGTCAGTTGGCCGGTAATATGCTAATGAGGGGGCGGTACCATTCTGGTGGGGTGATTTGTTCTCCGCCAATCCCTGGAGGATAAGTAATGGGGTGATAGTGGGATGATAGTGGGATGACCCGTTCCCCGCCAATCACTGAAGGATTATTAGCATACTGCTGTGTATATAAGGCGAGCGAATTTGCCATTCATGGTCCCCATATCAGCAATGAAGGTGTCCTGCAGTAAAGGCTGTTAACAAGGATTCAATGGTGTTGCTTCTTCCTTGCCGGAAGAGGTGGGCGCGACATGTCCTACAGCGCTGCTTCTCTGGTGTTCAGCCCCTTGCTTCTCTTTTGCTACCCTGAATAATAGGCTTCTGGTCCACATTGTAATCTGCTTATACTATAATAAAAATGATAATTGTGGTTTTTAATTTTCTCAGGAAATTTTTGTTCTATTAATATTAAAAAATTATGTGCTATTACCAAAAAAAAAAAAAAAAACTCATTTGGATAAATGTTCTCATTTCTGCCTTACTATTGGAAGTAGCTCAAAACATTAACTCTTTTGGAAGTTATTTCATTCTGTTGCAATGCCCTCACATGGGGAGAAACTGATTTACAATCTGTCTCAAAAAAATTGGCTGAACACCTGTTGATACCAGGAAACCAAAATATAAATATACTGGTTTTTTTCCTAATTAGTAATTGACATTTACTGCTGTTTTTATGCTGATTTTTAAACAGGTATAATTGTTTTTATATATAAATCATGTATAGATAAATAATTTCTCTATATAATATGAATTATGGCTTTGAAAAAATTGAAACCTTTACCTTCTTTTTCACTGAAGACTTGTAAAAAGTCTTCACACCTGAGTTGACACCTAAATTTTGTTTTGATTCTTTTCTCTTGTCACATTGAGTTTCTTAATTCTTCATATAATAAAAACAGCATTTCAACTGGATAGTGGTGGCTCATACCTTTAATCCCTACACTTAAGAGGCAGAGGCTCGCTGATCTCTGTGAGTTCAAGAAATTCCTAATTAAATAACTAAATTCCAAATTAATCATCTAGCAGAGTGGCACCTGTGCTTGCAAATTGCTCTGCAGAGTGACAGATGAGAACTGAAGCGACCTCTGATCTACTGAGGTTCTCCAGAAGTGTGCTAAAAACAAGACAAAGCTCCATTCTGGGACTTGGTCAGGGTTTGAGATGGCGGGCTGTTCTTCCAGAGGACCCAGGTTTAATACCCAGCATCCATATGGTTGTTCACAACTAACTAAAACTCTAGTTACAGAAGGTTCCATACCCTCTTCTGACCTCTAAGGACATCAGGCTCACACATGTTGCAGACATACATGCAAGCTCAACGTTCAGATTCATAAAAATGTTAAAAGGAAGAGAGAGACATTCTCTAGTACTTCACTTGTGCTTTCTACATGCTTCTGTCCCACCAGGGAGGTCAACCAACCAAACTCAGACACAGGAGTCTTACACAGAAGGTAAATCTTACAAGTAGCAAAGGAAGGGTATTTCACACTTATAAACATATAATTTAGATGAGCGCCTCTTTCAGGGTAGCACAGTTCATAAGGGAGTAAAGTAAGCCAGGCCCACTCTGTCTATATTCCCAAGACCATGTTCCAGCTCTTGACACAAGGGCTTTTCACTCAAATGCTTCTTTAAAATTCTTTCTTGCAGAGGAGTTGGTTAAATTGAAAGAGGGAGGTAATGAAACCTTACTGAAGGCAATACAAAATTAGGTGGGAGATTAGAAAAAAAAATTACAATCTTTTAAGTAATGTTTGTTTGAGGAGGAAGACGTGGGTGGGGAGGTATTTGAGACAGGGTCTTGGTGTGTAGCTTTGCCTGTCCTCAAACTCAAAATCTTCCTGTCTCAGGCTCTCAAGTGGTGGAACAGTGTTGTACAGTAAGGTCTCTTAGGACTTATTTGGTAGTGACAAAGATTGACCCCAAGGCTTTGTGCATGCCAAGTAGCCCTCTAGTGTTAAGCTAAATCCTCGGCCCTTGGACTTTTGAGACAGGTTGCCTTACAAAGTTTCCCAGATTGGTTTTGATCTCAGGATCTTCCAGCCTCTGTCTCCTGCACCACCACTCCAAGTTTAGTTAAGTTTATTCTGCTTTCCACACCCTGAAATGGACATGCTAGCACACAGGCATATGTTAGTGTCTTTGCTATTGGGATGTGTCATAGTCAGCTTCGATTATCATGCTGGACTTCCAGAGCCCTGATTTTTTTTTTTTTTTTGGTTCTTTTTTTCGGGGCTGGGGACTGAACCCAGGGCCTTGCGCTTCCTAGGCAAGCGCTCTACCACTGAGCTAAATCCCTAACTCCTAGTATTTCTCTGTATAGACTTGATTATCCTGACCATGCCTTTAATACCAGCACTAGGGAAGCAGAGGAAGGTGTATCCCTGATTTTCAGCTCAGTCTGGTCTACAGAGAGTTCCAGGTTGGCCAGCGATATACAAAGAAGCTTCTGCTACATCGTTTCATCCTAACGTGTTCTTTAACAGGCAAAGTTTAGTTTATTAATATTTCCTTGTATGAATGAAGTTTTCTTGTCTTTTCTTTTTTTTTCATCTCGGTCTTCACGTTTTTAACTATTTTCTTATTTTACAGGTAGCTCCATGATCTATTTTGATTGTCTTTCTATGTAAGTTTTGAAATAGTCAAAGTTTCTATTAGATATCTGACTGTCAGGTTTGTGTAACACTACTAGTGTTATTGCAAAGAGCTGTCTCTGCTCTATTGAATGTCAGCTTTCAAGATCAATTAGGCATTTTGGGGGCTGTGAGATCCATTCCTAGATTCTTCCTTTGTGTTTTGTGTTTGCCAATACTGTTACTGCACATTAAATCTCAATTTGGTAAACAGATTCTCCCTGCCTTACTACTCGTTTCCAGGTTGTTTTGCCTCTTTTAATTTCTTTGCATTCTTTTCCTAGTTTTAGAATTATATTATATTTAGAATTATATATATATATATATATATATATGTTTTTCCCATTTATTATTATTTATTTTAACTTAATTCACTTTACATCCTGCCCACTGCCCCCTCCTGGTCTTCCCCTCCCAAATTTCTTCTTCACATTCCCAATTCCTTCTCCACTGACTAGGTAGGGTTCTTCCTGTATATCCCACGACCATTACACATCATGTCTCTAAAAGACTAGGCATATTCACTGCCCCTGAAACCAGACATGACAGCCCATTTATAACATATCCCACATGCAGGCAACAGCTTTTGGGAACACCCACCCCAAGATGTTCAGAACCCAAATGAAGTCCAGGCTGCATTTGTGCAGGGAGGCCTAGGTCTAACCTGTGTATGTTCTTTCATTGGTTGTTCAGTCTCTGAGAGCATCAAAGATCCGCGTTTGTTGATTCTGTTAGTCTTTTTATGGTGACTCAGTCCCCTCCTGGTCCCCAAATCCATCCTTCTAATTCTTACATAAGAGTCCTCAAGTTCTGCCTGCTGTTTGTCTGTGGGTACCTATATCTGTCTGAGTCAGCTGCTCAGTGGAGCCTCTCTGTGGACATCCATGCTAGATTCCTGTCTGCAAGCACAACAGAGCATCATTAATGGTGTTAGGGATAAGTGTTTGCCCATGTGATGCACCTCTAATTCGACCAGTCATTGGTTGGCCATTTTCTAAATTTTGATCCATCCCCTGTCCCGGCATTTCTTGAAGACAGGAAAGATTTTGGGTCAAGTCTCTTGGATGGGATTGTGTCTTTGTTGTTCCACTGAGGTTCCTGCCTTAGCTACAGGTGGTGGCCTCTTTGAGTACCATATCCCCAGTGCTGTGAGTCACAGCTAAGGATGCTCCCATTGATCTTGGGCACTTCCCTTATCCCATTTCTGTCTCATCTTGGAGTTGCCCACCCCTAACCCTGTCAGTTGCAGATTTCCACTCATTCTCATGGCCATTTGGCCATCCCTTCTTTTCCTCCCCACACCAGTTCCTGAATTCCCCCCATTACCTTTCTCATCCCCTCTTCCAACCCGTCCCCTCCCTCCATCTGACTCTAATGAAATTTTTATTCCCCCTCTATGTGAGTTTCAAGCATTCTCAATTGTGCCTTCCTTCTTGATTAGCTTCTTTGGGTCTGTGGAATGTAGCATGAGTATCCCGTGTTTTATGGCTAATATCATTTATTAGTGAATAAATACCAGGCATGTCCTTTAGGGATTGGGTTACATCACTCAGGATGATGTTATCCACCCATTTGCCGGCATAATTCATGATGTCTTTTTTTTTTAATAGTTGAATAGTATTTCATTCTGTAGATGTACCATGTCTTCTGTATCCATTCCTCAGACAAGGTTGTTTTCAGGTTCTGACTATCATGAATAAAATTGAGTAAGTGTGTGTGGGATGGTAGAGCATATTTTGGGTATATGCTCGGAGTGGTATAGTTATGTCTTGACTTAGAACTATTCCCAGATTTCTGAGGAACCCCCAAATGGCACTCCCACCAGCAATGGAGGAATGTTCCCATTGCTCACATCCTCACCAGCTGAGTTTTTATTGATGTGAAGGTCAAGTCCAGGTCTCACACAGGGTGAGCTTTGCTCTACCACAGAGCTGCTCCCTTAGCCTCTATGTATGGTTTAAAATAATTTCCCTGCATTATTGTAGAAATATTTTTATTGGTACTCCATACACCTAGGACTTCTTTTTACTTTAAATGTCAGAGAGGATCAGGGAAGCATGCTCTGAGATACAAAAGTGTCTAAATAGCATTGCTATTTCCCTATACCTCTTTTATTCTTAGGACTAGTTAGCCATTCTATTTCCAAGAATGTAAGAAAACAAGTCTCCTGTAACCATAAGGTTCGAAGTGACAGAGTCTGGATTCCAACTCAGATCAAAACCAGTTATTTTTGTACCTCCTGTCTCCAGGATTGTAATATCTTTAACTGTGAATGAAAATGAGAATGGCTGCTTTTCACACTCTAAGATAAAAATTGTCATAACCTAAAGAGTACCATGTGCAATAATATGTGCACTAAAACTTACTGAAGACCAGTGACTGAGCACCCATACTTCTGACAGCTGAGAAAGTTGTGTCCTGTCACTCATGAGCACTGAGAATATTGTCAGTCCGAGTGGATTTAATGCACTTTGCCGACCACACATCATAGCTTTTGCAATGGGGAGTACCAGCTGCTGGAAGTCATGAACTCATGACTGCTGGAGCTGTGCTCACTGTTGATGCCTGTCACTGTGAGAATATCATGCAGCATATAACTAGTCAGAGTACAGGCTATAATTTCTTCTGATGCCATACAGCTTTTACATTATTATATTTTGCAGATTTTCTGTCTATTCATATCGCAGAGAACAGTAGTACTCTCAAAAATCAGTTTGATCTGATGGATTATAGGAATAAATGCAAATATTTTAGGTGCAAACTTCCGGCATAATTCAGCTTACTCCACAGTTTGGATTTTGAAAACAATATCTGCTCCGTTTTGCTTTTTATCTAAATTTGGATTGAAAAGTGTAAATTATCAGAGTAGGTGACTTTTGACACAATAGACACCCTTCACATGCTGCCCCATTAAGCACCCTTCAAAAAGAGATGGATTGCTCTTTGGTGCTCTGGTTTCCTGCTTTTCACTCCTCTCCCTTCTTATTTCACTTTCATTCCTATCATGGCTGTGGCTCCACAGCTCTTATGAAATTTATTTTTATTTTAAATTCAATAGATGTCAGTTCTATAAATTTGTCCCGTATATTCTGCTTCAAATTGTAGATGTGTAAGAGAGAGACTCCTCTCGTAGAATAGCAATGACTTGATTTTCTGTCATTCTTACCATTACTAAAGTGGACTAGGAGGGTAAGCCAAGAGAGAATAAGTTGTAATTGCTTGACTAAAGTGCTGGTACTATCCTTCCAGTATGTCCTCTGAATACCAAAGAAGGAGGAGGACTTAAAGGAGGAACATTCTTTATTAGGGAAATAGGGAAGATAAAAAAATGAGACCCAAATGTAGCATGGGTGCATCATTGAAATCTGAGATAAAATATTACCTACTCTGGAATAGTCTGTGTAGTTATTTAAAAGTCAGTACATCTACATTTGTTTCCTACAAGTTTCATAGAATAAATGGACTTAGAGGAAGCTGCTCTCACCATCTTAACAATTGTATTATTAAGAAAAGGCAAAAATCAGGAAATGGAGGAAGATTAGTAAACTGTGTTTGTTTCAGTATTAATTTACTTTCCTCTGACAATAATTTATATTTATTTCTTCAGTATCTAATAAAGAGCATGCACTTTCATTAATAAGACTTGATAATTCTTATGCACACTTGACAAACACCAGCGTGTGACTTACTGAATATATGCCTGTTATTCTGTGCAAGTCCTCACTTACTAGTAAGCTAGTAAATTTATTAATATTATTATTATTATTACTATTAAAAATAAAATAAAATTTTAGTTTACATGGTTTATCATAAACATTTCATTTTAAAAGTTGTGAATTTATCATCAAATATCTTGTCTTTTAATCTCTATATTCATTTTGTTTTTTAAATATTGAAGACTGGATTTCATTCCATTCCTGAATTTCTTTATTTTTGCAAACCTTGGTAGATAAATTGTGAGTGGGTTTTAATGACCTGTGAAGCTGATAATCTCTACTACTTAGCTGACCTCTGAACAAATCCTAATGTACCTAGATAACAAATTATGTGTTAGACACTTAGAATTCAAATTCATTGTTCTAATACAAATATTTAGACCAATATGATTCTGAAGAAAATTCTTATTACTTTCTCAGTACTTTATTGCTGTGAAGAGACAATATCATCACAGCAATTATAATGAAGAAAAACATTTAATTGGGGCTGGCTTACAGTTTCAGAAGTTTAATCCATTTTCATGGTGTGAAGCATGACAGTGTACAGGCAGATTGATGCTGAGAAGGAGGTTAGAGTTCTACATCTTGATCCACTGGGAACATAAGGAAACTGTATATTACACTGAGCCTAGCATGAACATATTAGACCTAAAAGCCTGTCTCTTCCTACAAGGCCACACCTCTTAATAGTGGCAATCTCTTTGGACCCAGGTTTCAGTCTTTTGGGCCAAACCTATTCAAATAACCACAGTGAGTATAGTTTAAACCTGTAGATTGTTTTCTATCCAAACAGAGCCTTTCTGTTCTGTTCTCTTCTTTCTTTTCTTCCTCTTCTTCTTACTCCTTTTTTCTTCTTCCTTCTCTTTCTCTATATTCTTCTTTTTTGATAGATCCAATTAGGATCACTTTCGTTTACCTCCTACTAACTGCCTAAAGGAAGCTAAGTAAGTCATATGCTGGTGTATATTTATTTAATAAACCAGCTCTGGGGTGGGCATATAGATTGGGAACACTGGCTTGTAGTGTCTCTTGATTTCCATAACATAAATTTTTCCATCAGACCCAGTTTTTGCCACTGACTGCTGCATGTGGAGTTGAAAGAAGATGTGCAGTGGAGCAGCAATGCACAGTGTTTCTGTAATGTAGATAGAAGTATGCAACCTAGGAAGGGTAGAGAAAAACAGTTTAAAACCACGAAGAAGTGATATATTCTGAGTGTCTATTATTTTAACATATACCTAGCTGTAAGTTTATGTGCCTTACCATTTAATAATGATTGTGTCAGCAAACAGTTATGTATCTTATGAGATAAGACATACTGACTCCAGTTGTTCTAGACCTGCAAGTTATCAGTTCTTTCTGACTGGGCAATTCTGGTGTCAGTAAATGTCTGAGCATTTATTTTACTAAAATAATGATCCTGAGGCCCAAGAAGGCATTCAGAAATCAAGACCTATGTCGTTTCCAATGTTATTTCAAGTGGTTACAAACTATCTTGTGTTTTGTCTTATGTCTTATAAACCCTAAATATAAGCAACAATTTTTTAAACATAACACAATTTCATACCTAAAGCCTTTTCAAAAACGTCTTCAAACTTTAATGACCTCACTTTATCCTCCTAGCATTCGTAATACTGTTTATTTCTTTTTCTAGAAATATCACAAATGCTGTGGGCGTGCATTTCCTTCTCTGGGAAACTCCCATTCTGCTTGATGTTTTTGCCGCTCCTTGTACTTCATTTGAACTCAGATTCACTTATGTAGCAAATGTCAGTTACTCAGTAAATTATCAGTTACCTTTGGATCATTCCATACTCAACTCATTAATAACTTTAAAATGATCTGTAAATACTTGTTTAATAGGACAAATTGTGGAGAATGCATGAGACAGTATGAGAAACTGACCACAATTTAAAAGTTTTTGAGGTTAGATCATGTGTACCATTATTTTTCCTGGTAATTCAGAACCAGCTTATTGGTTATCTAGCCATATCTTGAAACTGGAGAACATCATTGGGACTCAGGAAGTTACCAGAGGAGGATTTCAGAGAGCAAATGTCACTCAAAACCAAAAAGTTTAAATTGTATAACTATGTTTACAAATTATTTTTATTCTGATTTGATGTGCTTTATTGTGTTTTCAGAATAAAGCCAAAAGTTTCCAGCGTAAAGACAGATTAGCCTTTGTATGGGTGATGCCTCAGTTGGGGGAGGCGGGAGGGAAAATCATGGATCTCTGTAGCTTGAGGGAAGCTCGGCTCCATAAATATAAAGGACAAATAAGTGCCTCATCACAGCCTCTGTTGTGTTCTCAGCACTTTCTCTGGAGTCCTCTGTGCTCCTGAAGGGTAAGAATTGATGATCCAGTGTGTGGAGGAGGCTCTAAAGTAAAAAAAAACACCCCAGGTGCTGTTGGAGAGAAAGTTGTGCAGGCCCTTCCTGTTGTTTCTGCATTGTTTACCCCCCCACATCTTTATCCTAAACTGTCACCTAGTGGTAGAAGTTTATATTTCATGTTTAGACATCCAAAAAGTACACTGAACTGTTACAGACCCCTAGTAAACATTTGTATATTTTTGTATACGGTTAGTACAATGATTGTTGTGGCACATCAAAGAAGTGATATTTGTTATTAACCACTGTTTGACAATGATTCTTTTAAGGAGGATTATTTTAACAGTTTTATTTCTTTATGCCGTTATGAAGAATCTACCTTTACTAAAGAACTGTAATTCAATCTAGTAATCTTTTTTTTCCTTTTCCTCTTCTCTCCTCTTTCTCCACAACGAGGTCACTCTGACACCATGGTGGTCTTTTTCCTGTGGTCATCTTTTGCATTGTCATTTCCTGCTATACCCTCCTCTGGGATCTCAAGATGGACTGGGGTCTCTTTGATAAGAATGCAGGAGAAAATAAATTCCTCTGGGAAGAAATTGTATACCCTCAAAAAGCATGTATGGAATGTTTACACTTATCTTAGATATATCTGTAGTTAGGTCATACAGCAGTACTGACACAGGTCTAGTTAACTAATATGATTACAAAACAATTATCCCAGATAGCAATCTAGTCCACAAAACACCTTATCTTGTTTGTTTGCTGTGTGGTAGATGCACTTGGAATAGAATTGAAGACCCAGAAATGAACCCACACACCTATGATCGCTTGATTTTTGACAAAGGAGCCAAAACCATCCAATGGAAAAAAGATAGCATTTTCAGCAAATGGTGCTGGTTCAACTGAAGGTCAACATGTAGAAGAATGCAGATTGATCCATGCTTATCAACCTGTAAAAAGCTTAAGTCCAAGTGGATCAAGGACCTCCACATAAAACCTGATACACTCAAACTAATAGAAGAAAAACTAGGGAAGCATCTGGAACACAAGGGCATTGGAAAAAATTTCCTGTACAAAACAACAATGGGTTATGCTCTAAGATCAAGAATCGACAAATAGGATCTCATAAAACTGCAAAGCTTCTGTAAGGCAAAGGACACTGTGGTTAGGACAAATCGGCAACCAACAGATTGGGAAAAGATCTTTACCAATCCTACAACAGATAGAGGGCTTATATCCAAAATATACAAAGAACTCAAGAAGTTAGACCGCACGGAGACAAATAACCCTATTAAAAAATGGGGTTCAGAGCTAAACAAAGAATTCACAACTGAGGAATGCCGAATGGGTGAGAAACACCTAAAGAAATGTTCAACATCTTTAGTCATAAGGGAAATGCAAATCAAAACAACCCTGAGATTTCACCTCACACCAGTGAGAATGGCTAAGATCAAAAACTCAGGCGACAGCAGATGCTGGCGAGGATGCGGAGAAAGAGAAACACTCCTCCATTGTTGGTGGGATTGCAGACTGGTACAACCATTCTGGAAATCTGTCTGGAGGTTCCTCAGAAAATTGTACATTGAACTGCCTGAGGATCCAGCTATACCTCTCTTGGGCATATACCCAAAAGATGTCCCAACATATAAAAAAGACACGTGCTCCACTATGTTCATAGCAGCCTTATTTATAATAGCCAGAATCTGGAAAGAACCAAGATGCCCTTCAACAGAGGAATGGATACAGAAAATGTGGTACATCTACACAATGGAATATTACTCAGCTCTCAAAAACAACGGCTTCATGTAACTCACAGGCAAATGGTTGGAACTGGAAAATATCATCCTGAGTGAGTTAACCCAATCACAGAAAGACATACATGGTATGCACTCACTGATAAGTGGCTATTAGCACAAATGCTTGAATTACCCTAGATGCCTAGAACAAATGAAACTCAAGACGGATGATCAAAATGTGAATGTTTCACTCCTTCTCAAAAAGGGGAACAAGAATACACTTGGCAGGGAAGAGAGAGGCAAAGATTAAAACTGAGACTGAAGGAATTCCCATTAAGAGCCTGCCCCACATGTGGCCCATACATATACAGCCACCCAATTAGAAAAGATGGATGAAGCAAAGAAGTGCAGACCGACAGGAGCCGGATGTAGATCGCTCCTGAGAGACACAGCCAGAATACAGCAAATACAGAGGCGAATGCCAGCAGGAAACCACTGAACTGAGAATGGGACTCCTGTTGAAGGAATCAGAGAAAGAACTGGAAGAGCTTGAAGGGGCTCGTGACCCCATATGTACAAAAATGCCAAGCAACCAGAGCTTCCAGGGACTAAGCCACTACCTAAAGACTATACATGGACTGACCCTGGACTCTAACCTCATAAGTAGCAATGAATATCCTAGTAAGAGCACCAGTGGAAGGGGAATCCCTGGGTTCTGCTAAAACTGAACCCCCAGTGAACTAGACCGTTGGGGGGAGGGCGGCAATGGGGGGAGGGTTGGGAGGTGAACACCCATAAGGAAGGGGAGGGGATAGGGGGATGTTTGCCCAGAAACTAAAGAATTATTATTAAGTATTAAATAAATAAAAAAAACTGAAAAATAAAGAAAAAAAAGAAAAAAAAGTGAGTGCCAACCCAATCAGAGTGGGAGAAAAAATATATGTGTTATATATTGTATATAATATATTTTATATATAATATATTATTTTGATTTTACTGGCATATTAGAGTTACAGGGCTATGAGATGCTGAATTTTAAATGAAAAGAACAAGAATCCTTACACAGATGATTTAGTAATGGTTAAGTTGGTGATTAGAGCTTGAAAACATTAAGCCATGAACTGGGAATCTAGCTGTCTGTATCCAATCCCAGATATACATCGACTAGCCCATTCAGACAGCAAAAACCGCAGAAGATTATCAAAGTAAGAGTGTTAGATTACATTAGCTCTTGATATTTTTATTGGCCTAAAGTTCTTCTGTGGATAGCATAGAGATTGAATTAATAATTTTTAAGGATTTATATGTTTATTTCATGTATATGACTACACTGTACCTGTCTTCAGACACACCAGAAGAGGGCATCAGATCCCATTACAGATGATTGTGAGCCACCATGTGGTTGCTGGGATTTGAACTCAGGACCTCTTGAAGAGCAGTCAGTGCTCTTACCTGCTGAGCCATCTCTCTAATCCTGAGTTAATGTTTTGACTTATACCACAATGTCACCATTATGTCAGATTTGTGTTTTGAAAATTATGTGACTGTGGGGTGAGGGGTAGAGAATGCTGCCTGCGGGGATTGGACAGCATGTGTGAGCAGAATGCTGTGTGTATAGGGGCCTCGGATGAGCCCTTGCAGGGAAGCAGTGATCCTCACATGAGAATTTAGGAAACATCACTGAGCATTGAACATACTTTTTATAATTTTCACCTAAAGAGAAACAAGGGGCAGGGCTAGGTGACAGCATGCAGGCACAAGCAGGCACATGATACAGATTTCAGTCCCTAGTACTGGGACTAGGAAAGAAAGAAAGCAGGGTCAGGTAAAGCTGCTTCATATTCACCATATGTGTGCTTTTTATAACTGTGGTCGTGTTTGGTAAACACTGTGGCACATTTGTTTCCTGTGCTCACTGTGTAAGGTCAGTGTCTCTATATCAGTGTTAGTTTGTTTTCTGTCATAGACTTCTCATTTGTAGACTTCCATACAGTTAGATTGACAAATAGATTCTGTCAGTCAGTTTCTTTTTCTTTTTTTTGGTTCTTTTTTTTCGGAGCTGGGGACCGAACCCAGGGCCTTGCTAGGCAAGCGCTCTACCACTGAGCTAAATCCCCAGCCCCAGTCATTTTCTTTATTATTACATATTTTAAAGCTTTAGAAAATAATGTTATACTGTTTGAAAAATAAATGCAACATCATAAGAAAAAAGTGAAGAAGCCATTGTGCAGTCCAGTTTACCTTCATTCTGAAATCCTGTTATAGTGTCATACAAATTCTGCCTGCCTCCTCCCAATGGGGAACTTAGGTTGGGTGTGCGTGTAATGAAACTGGGAAAGGGACCATGAAAGGGTTAAAAAGAGGCCTTAAGGCAGGAGGGGATGGGAGTGTTCGCCACACGTGTCATGAAAATAGAAGAGGAGCCACTGTGAGGCAAGAGGAGGGGTTAGGGCAAGTTAGCAGGAACGAAAATGAAGAATTCTGAATGAAGACTGATGAGATGCCATACGGAATCCTTTTGCTGATTTTTGCTTGCATAATTTTTTTATTTAAAAGCTAATTATCAGCTCATTGATAATGTTTAAAACTGACTAATCAAAACATTTAAAATAATGGAGGCAAATGGGATGGATAATTACAAATATTTTTCTCTAGGGAGTGGAGAAAGAGAGCAGTAAAAGGGGACCTGTTGTAGGTTCTTGTTAACCTTCTAGTGGTGATGAATACTCTTGGCTAAAGTTAAAATAGGTCTGGAGGAATGGATCAGTACCTAAGGAAACCTGTTGATCTTGGAGAGGAACTTGTTCAGTTCCCAGTACACCTTGATCGCTCACAGCCATCTGCAATTCCAATGCCAGGAACTCATTGTCTTCCACTAGCTTCTGAAGGTAAGAGGGGCACACAAGGTACAGACACATATATGTATATAAGCCAGCAAACACTCACACACATAAAAGAAGAATACTTTTAAACAGTAAATTAAAAAAAAAATACTACAGCTTAGTACTTAGGAGTTCTAGTTACCAAAATGTCACAGCCTTGAAATACATTTTAAAGTGCTAATTTTGCTTAGTAATAAAGAAATTCTGTGTTCTGGGATCTGTTGGCAGTTGTGTATTTAAGAATCTTGGATAAACTGCATTAGAGGAATACTATGATCAGTGATGCTTCTTCAATCCAAGCCTTGATGTATTTTTTAACAACAAAAATAAAGGCAACAGTTATGTGTGGGATGAAGAAATTACAGTCTACACATTGTGTCTGACTCTGATATCTGGGAGAGAGAAGTGCTTCTAGTTGAGATTTCAACATCTCAGTCTTTCAACTAGTATTACTCTGACTACCATTCATTGACCGTGACTCTTTATATTTCTGAGTCAATACATGTGATTAGAAGGCAGTTCTCTTTTCTATAACTTCTTTCATTTTCTCTTATTTTTAACAAGGTTTTTGCTACTTAAATTGGATATTTCTGTACTTTCATTACAAATGTTATGTACTTTTCCAATTTCCTGTCCATAAGATCTATAGGCGATCCCCATCCAATTCCTTTATAACCACCCTTACTGCACCCTGACATTCCCTTGAGTGGGAGTTAGTTAACCTAGGGATGAAACCAAAGGGTTTCTCCTTCCTTTGGTGCCCAACAAGGCCTTCCTCTCCTACATAAACAGTTGGAGCACTAGGTCTGTCCATATGCATTCTTTGAATATTGGTTTAACCTGAAATTTCTGGTTCCACGGCATTGATGTTCTTATGGTGTTGTACGCCTCTTCAGCTCTTGTAATCTTTTCTCAAAATCTACCAGCAAGAGGTCCATTCTCAGTTCACTGGTTTGACACTAGCTTTTACTTCTGTATTCTACTTGCTCTAGCTGTATCTCTGGAAACATCTATATCCTCTTCCTGGCAGCATGGCTTTCTAAGCTTCAACAGTCTTATGTAGTTTTGGTGTCTGGATATATATGTATATATATATATATATATATATATATATATATATATAATCATAATATAATAGATAACATTCATATATATATATATATATATATATATATATATATATATATATATATATATTGGTGGTTCCTACACCCATGAGATTAGTTATAATATTAACATTGATTCCTTGTAAAAAGCTCACTTACTTAGAATACACAAATGACAAGGCCAAATGGACTCCCTCCTGTTCTTATGAAACTAATAATGTTGAGGTGTCCCTGAACCTGAAGCCATTCCTCTCCTTGACCATCCAAATGAATCTCATGTTTTGTCTGAAGAAAGAACCATGATAAAATATCCAAAACCCTCAAGTCTGTCACTGGGAAAACAGCATGGTAGTTATTAGAGAATTGACATCTAATGGGACTACAGAACCACATTCTATTGTCTATGATGTCCTTTGGTCTACTGATGTCTCGTAATTTTTTGATAAAATAAGGATTTGGGAGTTAATCATTTGAAGTAGGTACAGAGTATTTACACTGTTATATTCATTCTCTAGCTGTGCCACCTTGGTTGCCAAAATCGTTGCAAAAAAACAGAAAAGGAAAACAGAATATTTGAATACACATTCAGGAATATTATAAAGTCCCCTATCAAGGAATGTACAATAAGAAAATGTAATAAAATATTCATTAAATTAAAGGTCTATAGGGAAAATATGTGCCCTTGCGAAACAGAGAAAAACTAGGAAATTGAACTGTATGTCACAGGAATGGACCTGGGAATAAAATTATTATCCAAAAGAATCTCTTCCACTCCATGTTCCTAGCTCTTTTGTACCCATACCAAGCCCCTATCTTTCTCCATACAGAGCATGTAACCAATAATGAAGCAAAGAGTATTCTGTAGCTTTAGAGATATGTAGTATTAAAGTTTTCTCCTGTGTAACAGGAGACTCTCTTGTAAAGTGCACCCTCAAATCAGGTCAGTGTAAATATAGCAGTTCAGCAGGTACGTCACTGTAATTCTCGGTGATATCATCATTAGGTCATCCCTGAAAAATATTGTATCCTGCAGAGACCGAGCTTCTTTTGTGGTGTCACAAGTGTTGTCCTGACTGCAATTGAATCGCAGATATTCCTTCAGTACCTCTAGGGTTTACTAATTGGCTCCTAATTCAGAGTAAAGAACCATTTGCGAGGGAGAACAAAGAGGAAGATGGTATCAGAGATGGCAAGAAGGAAGCTGCCCTTCTGTCTTTTTATAAAAAAAGGAAGAAATACTTGGTCTATGGGAAAGCTCGGTGAGTCCTGCGTAGGGGTTGAGTGAATTCTCTGAAGAGATAGCCTTGATCTGATCCTTCCACATATGGGAATCAGGAGATGAGAGCCTCTCACAAGCGTCTGGACTTCCCTACTTGTAATGGTTCCTGGATGTCAGAGAGCTTATATCATTAATTTCTTACAAAATCCAAGAGTTAGGATGGGCATTGTTGTTTACCTGAGAGCTCATGACTTTTTTTCATTTGCCTTGTTGTTCACATGCGGTTAAAGCCCCTTCACCTCTTGTAATACTTTGTCAAAATCTACCAACAAGAGATTCATTTTAAGTTCACTGGTTTGCCACTAGCACTCACTTCTGAATTTTTTCTAAGGAAACATCTATATCTGGTTCCTGGCAGAATGCACTTCTTTGCTTCATCAATATTATCTAGTTTTGGTGGCATGCATATATGTGTGTGTGGCTCCTGCAGTGAGGAAGTAAGGTGGAATTTTAACATGGATTCTGCTCAACTAGGTTAAGTATATAGAATCCGGGTTGGGGATTTGGTGCAGTTTAAGAGCGCTTGCCTAGTAAGCCCAAGGATCTGGGTTCGGTCCCCAGCTCTGAAAAAAAATGTAGAATTCACAAATGAAAATGCCATATAGACTCCCTCCTGTCCTTATGAAGTTATTGAAGTTCAGGGTTCCTTGGACTTCACTCATTCTTCTCCCTGCCCATCCTCCTGAATCTTTTGTTTGGCCTGAAGAATGAATCATGGAAAAGCATCCCAAACCCTCAAATCTGTCCGTGGGACACTGGAAGATTGATACCGTAGTACTGATATCAAAAAGGTCTAGAGAAACAAATTAGATACTCTATGAGGTCCTTTGCTTTACTTATGTCTGAAAATTTTTAAAAAAAAATAAGGATTTTGGAGTTTATTATTTGTTTTTTTTGTTTTGTTTTGTTTTGTTTTGTTTTGTTTTTTGGTTCTTTTTTTTCGGAGCTGGGGACTGAACCCAGGGCCTTGCGCTTCTTGGGCAAGTGCTCTACCACTGATCTAATTCCCCAACCCTGGGAGTTTACTATATGAAGTACGTACACAATATTTACACTGTTATACTCACTATGTACCTAGGCCCCTTTTTTTGCTATAATCATTGCAAAAAATTGAATTGGAAAACAATTTTTGAGTACACATTCAGCAATATATATATAATGTCTCCTTTCAAGGAATGTAGAAAAAATATTAATACAATATTTCATCAATTGAACATCTGTAGGGAAAATACTTGCCTTTGAGAAACAGAGAAAACCTAGGAAATTGAAGTGTATGTCACAGGAATGGACCTGGCAATAAAATTACTATCCAAAAGAATCTCCTCTGTTCCATGTTCCTAGACTTTTTCTACCCATTCCAAGCCCCTGACTAACTTTGTCCATTCAGAGCACGTAAACACTAATGAAGCAAAGAGAAGTATCTAGCTTTAGAGAGATGTAGTATATAAAGTTTTCCACTGTGTCACAGGAGAAACAGCTCGAAAAACTACTCTCGAATCTGTTCAATGTAAGGAAAGCTGTTTTGCAGGTAGGCCATGGCAGTTCTCAGTGACATCACCATAGGTCATGCCTGAAAAATCTCTTGTATCCTGGAGAGCCCCAGCCTCATCTGGGATGTCACAAGCGTTGTCCTGACAGCAACTGCCTTTCAGATATTCCTTCAGTACCTCTAGCGTTTACTAATTGGCCTCTAATTAAGAGTAAATAGCCATTTGGCAGTAAGAAGAAAGAGGGTAAAAAGAACAGTGACGTGGAGAAAGAAGTTGGCCTTCTGTATTTGTATCAAAAACGAAGAAATACTTGGTCCATTGGAAAGCTCAATGTGTCCTGGTTGGGGGTTGAGTGGGTTTGCTGAATAGATATCCTTTATCTGAGCGTTCAACATATGGGATTCAGGAACTGAGAGCCTCCCAGAAACATCTGAACATCACTGCTTGTTATGGTTCCTTGAAGTCAGAGAGTTTATATCATTAATTTCTTTATTCCAAATCCAAGGGTTGGAAAAGGCCCATTTGTTTCTTGAGAGCTCATGGCTTTTATAAGTTTTCCGAGAAGAGAAAGGTCCTAAGGAAGAAGGGAAAAACAAGTATTGTGTCCTCAGCTCAGAGCATATTCCTCCTTGCTTTGGATTCCTATAGTGCAGTTTGTGTCTGACACTGATATCTAGGAGAGAGAAGAGCTTCTATTTGAGACTTCATCATCTCAGTCTTTCCCCTAGTATTACTCTGACTACCATTCCCTGATAGTTACCCTTTAGATTCTGAGTCAATAGGTGTGATTAGCTGGCAGTTAACTTTTCCTTTTTTCTCTCATTTTTTTTTATTTTTTAGCAATATTTATTGATTTTTCTAATTGGATATTTTTATTTTTACATTTCAAATATTATTTCAAAGGTTCCTGTCCATGAGATTCCTAAACAGTCCCACAAACCTTCTTCTATAAACCCCATTACTGCACCTTGACATTCCCTTGAACTGGGAGGCAAACCTAAGGAAGAGCAAAGGCTTCTCCTTCCATTGCAGCCCAACAAGGCCATCCTCTGCTACCTGTGCAGTGGGAGCCATAGGTCTGTCCATACACAGTCTTTGAATATTGGTTTAGTACCAGAAAGCTCTGCTTAGTTGAATTGTTGTTCTTATGGGGTTGAAAGTCCATTCAGCTCTTGTAGTCTTTTCTAAACATCTACAAAGATGAGGTCCATTTTCAGTTCTTTGGCTTGCCACTAGCATTCACTTCTGTATTTGACATGATCTAGCTGTGTCTCTCAGGAAAGATCTATGTCCAGTTCCTGGCAGCATTCTCTTCTCTTCTTAGCTTCAACAATCCTATCTAATTTTGGTGCCTGATATATATATATATATATATATATATATATATATATATATATATATATATATATATTTGATTGCTCCTTCTACTAAGAATTTTGATGGAATATTTACTTAGATTCTGTGTAACTAGGTCAAGAATATAGGATCCACTAATGACAATGCCAAATAGTCTCCCTCCTGTTCTTATAACCTATGGAAGGTGAGGTTTCACTGGACTTCAGGCCATTCTTCTTGCTGACCATCACCCAGAAACTGAAGTTTATCCTGAAGAAAGAATCATGGTAAAACATCCAAAATCCTCAAGTCTTGTACTGGGACCACAGGAAGGTCGATATTAGAGAACTGATCTAAAAGAACTACAAAACCACATTCTATAGTCCATGTTTTCATTTGCTTAACTGATGTCTGGTAATTTATGGATAAATTAAGGATTTGGAAGTTCATCATTTGAAAGAGGTACACAATATTTACACTGCTATATTCACTCTATAGCTGGGCCCCATTTGTAGCCAATTCATTGCAAAAAATGGAATTGGCAAAATTAAAATTTTGAGTACATATGCAGGAACATATATAATGTCCCCTATCAATGAATGTACAATAAAAAATGTAGCACAATATTCACTCAATTAAAGGTCTGTAGGGTAAATACTGGCACCTGGGAAACATAGAACACCTAGGGAATTGAACTTTATGTCACGGGATTGGACCTGGGAATAAAATTAATCTCCAGAAGAATCTCCTCCTCTCCGAGTTCCTAGATCTTTTCTGCACATTCCAAGCCCCTGACTAACTTTCTCCATTCAGAGCATGTAACCACAAATGAAGAAAAGAGAAGTCTGTAGCTTTAGAGAGATGTAGCATATAAAGGTTTCTACTGCGTCACAGAAGAAACGCCCGGAAATGGCTCCCTTGAATCTGGTCAATGTAAGGAAAGCTGTTCAGCAGGTAGACATGGCATGTCTCAGTGACATCATCATTAGGCCATGCCTGAAAAATCTCTTGAATCCTGGAGAGCCCTAGCTTCTTCTGTGACATCACAAGTGTCGTCTTGACAGCAACTGCCTCTCAGATATTCCTTTCTTTAATCTATGGTTAATAATTGGGCTATAATTCAGAGTAGAGAGCCATTTGGGAGGGAGAACAAATAGGAAGAAGTGATCAGTGATGGGGAGAAGGAAGCTGGCCTTCTGCATTGGTATAAAAGAAAAGAAGAAATATGTGGTTCTTAGGAAAATAACATGGGAAAATGGCTTTAGTTCTTTTTTTCTCTAGGTGCACCGAGCTCTTGGAGAAATTGGTGAACATCCTTAAGAACTTTGGGCAGATGGTTAAGTATCTCGATACCCCTTTTTCGATTTTGATGGTCCTGGTGATTGTATGGCTGATGATAAATGTTTCCCAGGAAGAGTTTGAGAGCCAGATTGATTTTTCGATGTTTTAGAAGACATGGAATTTTTCTGATATACAATATCTTTCTACATATCCAGTAATAAAAAGGACACTAACTGGCAAACCCCAACACAAGAAGGCAAGTAAAATCATGGATAAAGGAAGAAATTAATCTTTTCACAACAAAACAAAGAGAAGAACACAAACATAAACTAACCTCCAATTATGAAAATAAAGGAAAGTGACTATCACTAATACATAATATCTCTCAACTTCAATGGACTCAATTCCCCACTAAAAAGACCCAGATTGACAAACTGGATATGCAATGAGGACCCAGCATTTTGCACTACAGGAAACACACTTCAGACTCAAAGACAGACACTACCTCAGATTAAAAGGATGGAAAAATACTTTCCAAGCAAATTATCTGAAGAAGCCAGCTGGAGTAGCCATTATAATATCCTATAAAATCGACTTTCAACAAAAAGTCACCAAAAAGCATAAGGAAGGACACTTCATATTCATCAAAGCAAAAATCCACAAAGATGAACTCGAAAACATGAATATCTATGTGCCAAATACAAGTGCATCTACATACATAAAAGAAACCTTACTAAGGCTCAAAGAACATATTGCACCGCAAATAATAAAAGCAGGGGATTTCAACTCCCTACTCTCATCACGAGACAGATCATGGTAACAGAAATTAAACAGAGACATAGACAGACTAACAGAAGGTATAAACCAAATGGACTTAACAGTTGTTTTAGAAAATTCTATCATAAAACTAAAGGATATAACTTCTTCTCACACTTCATGGCACTGTCTCCAAATTTTATCATATAATCAGTCAAAATGCAGGCCTTCAAGGATACAGAAAGAAAGAAATAATCCAATGCATTCTGTTAGTCAATCATGGGCTAAGGCTGTTCTTCAATAACAATGAGGAAAGAACACCCACATATACATGGAAGATGAACAATGCTCTACTCATTGATAACTTGATCAAGGAAGAAATGAAGAAAGAAATTGAAGACTTATTAGAATTTAATTAAAATGAGGGTACAATATACCCAAAATTTTGGAACGCAATGAAAGCTGTGCTAAAAGAAAAACAAATACCTCTGAGTGCCTGCAGAAAGAAATTGGAGAGAGCATACATCAGCAGCTTGACTGCACACCTAAAACCTCTAGAACAAAAAGAAGCAAATACATGCAGGAGTAGTAGAAGGCAGGAAATAAACTCAGAACTGAAATCAACCAAGTAGAAAAAAGGGGACCTTATAAATAATGAACAGAACCAAAAGCTGTTTTTTTGAGGAAATCAACAGATTGCATTAACCCATAGCCAGACTATCCAGAGGACACACAAAGTGTGTCTAAAAATAAAATCAGAAATGAAAAGGGAGACAAAACAGCAGAATTAGAACAAATTAAAAAAGTCATCAGGTCATCCTACGAAAGCCTATATTCAAAAAAACTTGAAAATCTGGAGAAAAAGGAAAATTTTCTTGATGAATGCCAAATACCAAAGCTATACCAGGAACAGAAAAACCGTTTAAACAACCAGTAACTTCTAAAGAAATAGAAGCAATCAATAAAAGCCTCCCAACCAAAAAGAGTCCAGGATCAGATGGGTTAAGTGCAGAAATCTATCCAAAATTCATAGAAAATTTCATACCAATACTCTGCAAACTATTCCACAAAAATGAAACAGATAGAGCACTACCTAATGCCTTTTATGAAGCCACAATTACTCTTATACCTAAACCACACAAAGACCCACCAAAGAAAGAGAACTTCAGACCAATTTCCCTTATGAATATCGATGCAAAAATACTTGATAAAAGACTTGCAAACCGAGTCCAAGAACACATCAAAACAATCATCCGTCATGATCAAGTAGGTTTTATCCCAGGCATGCAGGAATGGTTTTGTATATGGAAACCATCAACGTAATCCATTATATAATCACACTCAATGTTAAAAACCCAATGATCATTTCATTAGATGCTGAGAAGGAATTCGACAAAATTCAACAACACTTCATGATAAAAGTCCTAGAAAGTACAGGAATATAAGGCCCATTCCTAAACATATACAGCAAACCCGTAGATAACATTAAACTAAGTGGAGAGAAACTTAAAGCAATCACACTGAAATCAGGGACTAGACAAGGCTGCCCACTCTCTCAAAACTTATTCAATATAGTTCTAGACATCTTAGCCAGAGCAAGCAGACACTGAAGGAGGACAAAGGTATTAGATTGGAAAGGAAGAATTTGAAATAGCACTGTTTGTAGATGATATGAAAGTATACTTAGAGACCTCAAAAGTACCACCAGAAAATTACTAAGCCTGATTAAACAATTTCAGCAAAGTGGCTGGGTATAAATGTAAAACTGCAAAAAAGTAAACAAGTGGAGAAAGAAATTAGGGATATGACACCCTTAACAATAGCCCCAAATAATACAAAATATCTCAGGGTGACTCTTTCCAAAGAAGTAAAAGATATGAGCATATAAGCAGAACTTCAAGTCTCTGAAGCAACTGAAGGTGATTTCAGAAGATGGAAAGATTCCCCATGCTCATGGACTTGCAGGATTAATACAGTAAAAATGGCCATTATACAAAAAGCAACCTACAGCTTCATTCCTATCCCCATCATAATTCCAATCCAATTCTTCATAGAGTTAGACAGAACAATTCATAAATACATCTGGAATAACAAAAAACACAGAATAGCTAAAACTGTCCTCAACAATAAAAGGACTTCCTTGGGAATCAATATCTCTGAACTCAAGCAGTATTATAGAGGAACGGTCATAAAAGCAACATGGCATTGAGATACAGGCAGGCAAATAAACCAATGAAATAGAAGTGAATCCCTGAAATGAACCCATACACCCATGGACACTTAATTTTTGAGAAAGGAGCCAAAATCATCCAATGGAAAAAAAAAGATAGCATTTTCAGCATATGGTGCTAGTTCAACTGGAGGTCAGTATGTAGAAGGCGGCAAATTGATCCATTCTTACTGCCCTGTAGAAACCTTAGTCCAACTGGATCAAATACCTCCACATAAACCTGATACACTCAAACTAATAGACGAAAAGTGGGGAAGCATCTCCATGGGCACTGGAGAAAATTTCCTGAAGAAAACACCAATGGCACATGTTCCAAGATCAAGAATCGACAAATGCAATCTCATAAAACTGCAAAGCTTCTGTAAGGCAGAGGACTCTGTTGTTAGGAATAAATGGCAACCAACAGGTTGGAAAAAGATCTTTACAAATTCTAGAACTGAAAGAGGGCTAATATCCAAAATATACAAAGAACACATGAAGTTAGACTACAAGGAGACAAATAACCCTATTGAAAAAAAGTGTTCAGAGCAAAACAGGGATTTCACAGTGGAAGAATATAAAATGGCAGAAAAATACTAAAGAAATGTTCAACATCTTTAGTCATAAGGGAAATGTAAATCAAAAGAACCCTGAGATTTCACCTCACACCAGTCTGAATGGCTAAGATAAATATCTCAGGTGACACCAAATGCTGGCAAGGATGTGGAGAAAGAGGAGCACTCCTCCATTGTGGGTGGGATTGCAGACAGGTACAACCATTCTGGAAATCAGTCTGGAGGGTCCTCAGAAAATTGGACATTGAACTACCTGAGAATCCAGCTATACATCTCTTAGGCATATTCCCAATAGATGTCCCTACATATAACAAAGACATGTGCTCCACTATGTTCATAGCAGCCTTATTTATAATAGTCAGAAGCTGGAAAGAACCCAGATGCCCTTCAACAGAGGAATGGATACAGAAAATGTGGTACAACTACACAATGGAATATTATTCACCTATCAAAAACAATGCCCTTTGTGAAATTCATAGACAAATGGTTGGAACTAGAAAATATCATCCTGATTGAGGTAACACAATCACAGAAAAACACACATGGGATGCACTCATTAATAAATAGCTATTAGCCCAAATGCTTGAATTACACTAGGTGCATAGAACACATGAAACTAAAGAAGGATGATCAAAATATGAATGCTTCCCTCCTTCTTTAAAAGAGGAACAAGAATACCCTTGGTAGGGAATAGAGAGTCAAAGATTAAAACAGAGAGAGAAGGAACACCCATTCAGAGCCTGCCCCACATGAAGCCCATACATATACAGCCACCCAATTAGACAAGATGGATGGAGCAAAGTAGTGAAGGCCGACAGGAGCCGGATATAGATCTCTCCTGAGAGAAATAGCCAGAATACTGTAAATACAGAGGCGAATGCCAGCAACAAACCACTGAACTGAGAACAGGACCCCCGTTTAAGGAATCAGAGAAAGAACTGAAAGAGCTTGATGTGGCTCCAGATCCCTTATGAACAACAATGCCAAGCAAGAAAACCTTCCAGGAAGTAGGCCACTTCCTAAAGACTATACATGGACTGAACCTGGACTCTGAAGTCATAGGTAGCAAAAAATATCCTAGTAAGATCACCAGTGGAAGGGGAATCTCTTGGTCCTGCTAAGACTGAACCTCCAGTGAATGTGATGGTTGGGGGGATGGCAGCAATTGGGGAAGGAAGGGGAGGGGAACACCCATAAAGAAGGCGAGGGGGAGGGACTAGGGGGATGTTTGTCCAGGAACCAGGAAAGGGTATAACATTCGAAATGTAAATAAGAAATACTCAAGTCAATAAAAAAGAAGAAGAAGAAGAAGAAGAAGAAGAAGAAGAAGAAGAAGAAGAAGAAGAAGAAGAAGAAGAAGAAGAAGAAGAAGAAGAAGAATAAATATGTGGTCCAAGGGAAAGCTCAGTGAGTTCTGCATAGTGGTGATAGGGTTCGTTGAAATGATAACATTTACCCGTTCCTTCCTCATATGGGAAACAGTTGTGGTGAGCCTCTCCGAAGCATCTGGACTTCCCTGCTTGTTATGGTTCCTAGAAATCAGAGAGTTGATATGATCAATTGCTTTATCCCATAGCCAAGTGTTGGGAAGGTCACAGTTGTTTTTCTGAGAGTTCATGGGTTTCATTATTTTTGCCCAGGAGTAAAAGTCCTAAAAAAAAAAAAAGTGAAAGACAAATATTGTGTCCTCAACTCAGTGTAAACTCCTCCATGCTTTGGATTCCTATAGTGCATTTTGTGTCTGACACTGATATCTGGGAGAGAGAAGTGCTTTTTGTTGAGATTTCATCATCTCAGACTTTCCACTAGTATTACTCTGACTACCATTTCCAACAGTGACTCTTTAGATTTCTGAGTCAATAGGTGTGATAAGCTGGCACTTCTCCTTTCTTTCATTTCTTTCACTTTCTTTTTATTTTTTAGCAAAATTTATTGCTTATTCAATTGGAAATTTCTATTTTTTTCATTTCAATTGTTATGTCCTTTTCCAGTTTTCTGTAAGTAAGATCCCTTACTGATAACCTGCCCTTCCACTACAACCCCCCCTTTACTGCCCTTTGACCTTTACTTGAAGTGGGAGTCAAACCTTGTGATGACCAAAGATTTCCCCTTCCATTGGTGCCCAAGAAGTCCATCCTCTGCCACATATGCAATTGGAGCCATAGGTCTGTCCATGAACAGCCTTTGAATATTACTTTAGTACCAGAAAGCTATGGTTCATTGGCATTGTTGTTCTTATGGGGTTGAAAGCACTTCACCTCTTTTAATCCTTTCTCAAAATCTACCAATAAGAGGTCTGTTTTTTGTTAACATTTTTGCCACTAGCATTCACTTCTGTATTGACATGCTCTAGTTGTGTCTCTCAGTAAAGATGTACATCCAGTCCATGGCAGCATGCACTTCTTAGTTTCAACAATCTTATCTAGTTTGGGTGGCGGATATATGTATATACTTTTAGTCGCACCTACAACTAAAAGGCTAGGAGGAATATTAACATAGATTCAGTGCAAGTAGGTCAAGAATGTAGAATCCACAAATGGCAATGCAATATAGATTCCCTCCTGTTCTTATGAACGTATTGATATTGAGGGTTCTCTGAACCTCAAGCCATTCACCTTCTTGAGCATCCTTCTGAATCTTCTGTTTTGCCTGAAGAAAGAATCATTTTAAAACATCAAAAACTCTCAAGTCTGGCCATGGGAACACAGGAAGGAAGATATTACAGAACTGATATGAAATGGAAGTAGAGAACCGCATTCTTTTTTTTTTTTTTTTTTTTTTTTGGTTCTTTTTTTTTTTTTTCGGAGCTGGGGACCGAACCCAGGGCCTTGCGCTTCCTAGGTAAGCGCTCTACCACTGAGCTAAATCCCCAGCCCCCGAGAACCGCATTCTATAGTCCATGTTGTCCTTTGCTTTACTGATGTATGTTAATTTTTTGATAAAATAAGAATTTGGAGTTTGTCATTTGAAGTAGGTACACAATATTTACACTGATGTATTCACTCTATACCTGGGCCCCCTTTCTTGCCAACATAATTGCAAATTTGGAATTGGAAAACATAATTTGAGTTCACATTCAGGAATATTTATAAGGTGCCCTATTAAGGAATGAAGAATTAGAAAATGAAATACAATAATCACTCAATTATAGGACTGTAGGGAAAATACTGGCCTTTGTGAAACAGAGAAAAACTAGGAAATGAACTGTATGTCACAGGAATGGACCTGGGAATAAAATTATTATCTAGAAGAATCTCCTCCACTCCTAGATCTTTTCTACCCATGACAAGCCCCTGATTAACTTTGTCCATTCAGACCATGTAAACACTAATGCAATAAAGAGAAGTCTCTAGATTTAGAGAGATGTAGTACAAAAGTTTTCCACTGTGTCATAGGAGATTCTCCTGGAAAAGGCACAGTCAAATCTGGTCAATGTAAGGAAATCTGTTTAGCAGGTAGGCCATGGCAGTTCTCAGTGACTTCATCCTTATGCTCTCCATGATATTTTTCTTGTATTCTGGAGAGCCCTATCTTCTTCTGTGATGTCACAAGTGTTGTCCTGACAGCAACTGCATCTCAGATACTCCTTCAGTACTTCTTGTTTTTACTAATTGACCTCTAATTCAGAGTAAACAGCCATTTTGGAGGGGTATCAAAGAGGACGAAGGATCAGACATGAGGAGAAGGAAGCTGCCCTTCTGCCTTGGTACCAAACAAGGAAGAAATACATGGACTTTGGGAAAGCTCCCTGAGTCCTGTGTAGTGGTTGAGTTGTTTCATGAAGAGATAGTTTTGATCTGAGCCTTCCACATATGGTAATCAGGAGCTGGGAGCCTCTCAGAGGCATCTGGACTTCCCTGTTCTTATCATACCTGGAAATTAGAGAGTTTATATCATTAATTTTTTTTATCCCAAAACCCAAGTGTTGGGAAGGTCCCCATTGTTTTCCTGAAAGCTCATGGGTTTTATTCTTTTTGCCCAGAAGAAAAATGTCCTAAGGAAGAAGTGAAAGACAAATACTGTGTCCTTATCTCAGAGTAAACTCCTCCAGGCTTTGGATTCCTACAGTTCAGTTTGTGTCTGACATTGATATCTGGGAGAGAGAAGTGATTCTGGTTGTTTCTTCATCATATCAGTCTTTTCACTAGTATTATTCTGACTACTATTCCTTGACACTTACTCTTTATATTTCTGAATGAATAGGTTAGATTACCTAATAGTTTCGTTTTTTATTTCTTTCATTTTTTACTAAATTTTATTGCTTATTGAATAGGATATTTCTATATTTAGATTTCAAATGTTACTTTCTCACCAAATTTCCTCTCCATAAATGTCCTAACCGGTCCCACTCCCCTTCTTTTACAACCCTCTTTACTGCACCTTGACATTCCCTTGAACTGGGAGCCAACCTGAGAAGGACCAAGGGCTTCTCCTTCCATTGGTACCCAAGAAATCAATCCTTTGCCACATATGGTGTTGGAGCCATAGGTCTGTACATGGACAGCCTTTGCATATTGGTTTAGTACCAGAAATCTCTGGTTTGTTGAAGTTGTTGTTCTTATGGGGTTGAAAGTCCCTTCAGTTCTTGTAATAATTTCTAAATATCTACCAAGAAGAGACCTGTTTTCAGTTCACAAGTTTGCCACTAGCATTCACTTCTGTATTTAACATGCTCTAACTGTGTCTCTCTGGAAGGATCTTTCTCCAGTTCTTGGCAGCATGCACCTCTTAGTTTTCTCAATCTTATGTAGTTTTGGTGTTTCCTATACCTATGAGGTTAGGTGGAATTTTAACATGGATTATGCACAACTAGGACAAGAATGTAGAATCCACAATTGACAATGCCAAATAGATTCCATCATGTACTTATGAAACTATTGAAGTTAAGTTTTCCCTGGACCTAAAGACATTCCTCTCACTGCCCATCTTCCTTAACCTTATGTATGGCCTGAATAAAGAATCATGGTAAAACACCCTCAACCCTCAAGTCTGAACCTTGGAAATAAGGAATGTAGATATTAGAGAACTGATTACCTTTTGGAACTACCGAACCACATTCTAGAGTAGAGGATGTCCTTTGCTTAACTGATGTCTGTTCATTTTTGAATAAAATAATGATTTGGGACTTTATCATTTGAAGTAGGTACACAATATTTACACTGTTATAATCACTCTATTGTTGGGCCCCCTTTGTTGCCAAAATCATTTCAAAAAATGGAATTGTAAAAAAAATATTTTTGAGTACACATTAAGGAATATTTATAAAGTCCCCTATCAAGTAATGTACAATAAGAAAGTGAAATACAATATTCATTCAATTAAAGGTCTGTAGGGAGAATACTGGACTTTGGGAAACAGAGAAAACCTACAAAATTGTTCTGTATGTCACAGGAATGATCCTGGGAAAAATATTATCTAGAATTATCTCATCCATTCCATCTTCCTAAATCTTTTATACCCATTCCAAGCCCCTGGCTAACATTCTCCATTCAGAGCATGTAACCTCTAATGAAGCAAAGAGATTTCTATATCTTTAGAGAGATGGACAACATAAAGGTTTCCACATTGTCACAGGAGAGATACCTGGAAAGGGCACTCCAAATCTGGTCAATGTAAGGAAATCTGTTTAACAGGTAGGACATGGCCGTTCACAGTGACATCATTACTAGGCTCCCCCTCAAATATATCTTGTAACCTGGACTCCCCTAACTTCTTCTGTGATGTAACAAGTGTTGTTGTGACTGCCACTGCCTCTCAGATATTACTGCAGTCCCCCTAGGGTTTACTAATTGACCTCTAATTCAGAGTAAACAGCCATATGGTAGAGAGAAAAAAGAGGATAAAGACATCAGTGAAGGGGAGATTGAAGCTGGCCTTCTGTCTTTGTATAAAAAAAGGAAGAAATATGTGATCCATGGAATAGCTCAGAGAGTCCTTAGTCGGTATTGAGTGGGATCTCTTAAGAGTTTGCCTTGATGTGACCTTCCACATATGGGAATCAGTAGCTGGGAGCCTCTCAGAAGCATCTGGACATCACTATTTTTATCATTCCTGGAAGTCAGAGTGTTTATATCATTATTTTTTTTTATTCCAAAACCAAGTGATGTGCACAGCATAGTTGATTTCCTGGTAGCTCATAGCCTTTATTCTTTATGTCAAGAAGTATAAGGTCCTAAGGAAGAAGGGAAAGACAAGTATTGTGTACTCCACTCAGAGTAAACTCCTCCATGCTTTGGATTCCTATAGTGCAGTTTTTGTCTGATAACTGATATCTGGGAGAGAGAAGTGTTTCTAGCTGAGTCTTTACCATCTCAGTGTTTTCACTAGGTATTACTCTGACTACCATTCCCTGAGAGTGACCCTTTAGATTTCTGAGCGAATAGGTGTGATTAGCTGGCAATTCTCTTTTCTTTTATTTCTTTAATTTTTTTAATTTTTATACCAACTTTTATTTCTTTTTTGAATGGGATATTTTTATATTTACATTTCAATTATGGTTTCCAATCACAGTTTCCTGTCGGTTAGGTCCCTATCCAGTCTCCCTCCCATTATTCTATAATTCTACTTACTGCCCCTTGACATTCCCTTGAAATGGCAGTCAAACCTAGGAAGGACCAAGGGCTTCTTCATCCATTGGTTCCCAAAAAGTCCGTCCTCTGCTACCTGTGTATTTCGAACCATAGGTCTCTCCAAGTACAGTCTTTTAATATTGGTTTTTAACTGGAATGTTCTGGTTCATTGCCATTGTTGTTCTTATGGGGCTAAAAGCCCCTTTAGCTCTTGTAATCCTTTCTCAAAAGCTACCAACAAGAGGTCCGTTTTCAGTTCACTGCTTTGACACTAACTTTCACATCTGTATTTACCATGCTTTATCTGTGTTTGTCAGGAAATATATATATCCGGGTCCTGGCAGCATGCACTTCTTAGCTTAAACAATCTTTTCTAGTTTTGGTGGCTGATATGTTTATCTATCTATATCTATATCTGTATCTGTATCTGTATCTGTATCTGTATCTGTATCTGTATCTGTATCTGTATCTGTATCTGGATCTGGATCTGGATCTGTATCTGAATCTGGATCTGGATCTGTCGCTCTCGCTCTCTCTCTCTCTCTCTCTCTCTATATATATATATATATATATATATATATATATATATATACATATATATATATATATATATGTATATATATATAGTGGCTCCTTCAACTATGAAGTTAGGTGAAATTTTTACATGGATTCTGCACAACTAGGTAAAGAATGTAGAATTCACAAATATCTAGAATATAGAATCCACAAAGGACAATGCCAAATAGACTTCCTCCTGCTCTTATGAACCTATTGAAGTTGAGGTTTCTCTGGACCTCAAGCCATTCCTCTCACTGCCCATCCTCCTGATTCTTATATTTCCTTGAAGTAACAATCATGGTAAAACATCTAAAACCTGCAAGTCTAGCCCTGGGAAAACAGGAAGGTAGATATTAGAGAACTGATATCTAATGGGACTGCAGAACCGCATCATATACACCATATAATGTGCCCTATCAAGGAAAGTACAGTAAGAAAATGAAATACAATATTCACTAAATTATAGGGCTGTAGGGAAAAGCCTGGCCTTTGGGAAATAGAGAAAACCTAGGAAATTGAACTGATTGTCACAGGAAAGGACTTTGGATTAGAATTATTACCCAGAAGAATCTCCTCCCTTCTGAGATCCTAGATCTCTTCTACCCATGACACGATCCTGACTAAGTTTCTCCATTCAAAGCATGTAAACACTAATGAAGCTAAAAGAAGTCTCTAGTTTTAGAGAGATGAATACATAAAGGTTTCTACTGTTTCACAGGAGACACTCCTTGAAGGGGCACCCTCAAATCTGGCCATTAAAGAAAGAAATTCAGCAGGCAGGCCATGGCAGTTCTCAGTGACATCACCATTGGGCTCTCCCTGAAAAATATCTTGTACCCTGGAGAGGACTAGCTCCTTCTGTTATGTCAAAAGTGTTGTTGTGTCTACAAATCCCTCTTGCATATTCCTTCAGTACCAAGAGTATTTACTATTCGGCCACTAATTCAGAGTAAACAGCCATTAGGGAGGGAGAACACAGAGGATGACAATGTCAGAGATGGGGAAAAGGAAGCTTGAATTCTGTCTTGGTATATAAAAAGGAAGAAAAACATGGTTCATGGGAAAGTCAGTGGCTCCTGTGTACACATTGAGTGGTTTCACTAAAGAGATAGACTTGAACTGAGCATTCTGCATATGGGAATCAAGAGTCAGGTGCATCTCAGAAGCGTCTGGAATTCCCTGCTTGTTATGGTTGCTGGAAGTCAGAGAGTTTATATCATTCATTTCTGTATTCCAAAAGCCAGTTGTTTGGAAGGGTTCCATTGTTTGTCTGAGAACTCATCGCTTTTACTTTTGTTGCCCTTTATAAAAACATCGTAAGAAAGAAGGGAAAGGCAGTTTTGTATCCTCAGCTCAGTGTAAACTCCACCATGCTTTGGATTCCTAGAGTGCAGTTTGTGTCTGCATTGGTATATAGGAGAAAGAAATGCTTCTAGTCGATATTTCATCATCTTACTCTTTCCACTAGTATTACTCTGACTACCAATCCATGACAGTGACTCATTAGATTTCAGAGTCAATAGGTGTGATTTGCAGGCAGTTCTCTTTTGTATTATTTCTTTCATTTTTTTTTAAATTTTTAACAATTTTTTTGTCTTTTCAAATTGGGTATTTCCTTTTTTCTATTTATTTATTTATTTATTTATTTATTTATTTAATGAATGTGCGTACATTGTCACTGTCTTCAGACACAGCAGAAGAGGGCATCAGATCCCATTACAGATAGTTGTGAGCCACCATGTGGTTGCTGGGGATTGAACTCAAAACCTCTAGAAGAGCAGTCAATGCTCTTAACTGGTGAGCCATTTCACCAGCCCCTCTTTATTTCTTTTATTTTTTTCAGAGTTGGGAACCAAACCCAGGGCTTTGCACTTGCTAGGCAAGTTCTCTACCACTGAGCATATCCCCAACCCCTAATTGAATATTTATATATATTCTTTTCAAGTGTTATGTCTTTACTTAGTTTCATTTCCATAAGATCCCTAAGCAGTCCACATCCAATGCCTCTATGACCACATTTTTTGCCCCATGACATTCCCATTCACTGGGAGTCAAACCCATGGATGACCAAGGGCTTCTCCTTCCTTTGGTGCCCTACAAGTCCATGCTCTGCTACATATACAGTTGGAGCCATAATCTGTCCATGTACAGTCTTTGAACATTGGTTTAGTAAAAGAAAGCTCTGGTTTGTTGGCATCCTTCTTCTTATTGGGTTGAAAGCCCCTTCAGCCCTTGTGATCCTTTCTCAATATCTAAATCTAACAACAACAGTTCCGTTTTTAGTTCACTAGTTTGCCACTGGCCTTCATTTTGTATTTGAAATGCTCTAGCTGTGTCTCTCAGGAAATATCTATGTCCAGTTCCTGGAAGAATGCACTTTTTAGATTCATCTATATTATCTAGATTTGTTACTCTCTCTCTCTCTCTCTCTCTCTCTCTCTCTCTCTCCATATATATATATATATATATATATATATATATATATATATATATATATATATATACACATACACTTTGGTGGCTTCTATAATTATGAGGTCAGGTGGAATTTTAACATGGATTCTGCGCAATTAGCTTAAGAATGTAGAATCAACAAATGGCAATGCCCAAATAGACTACCTCCTGTTCCTATGAACCTATTAAATTTGAGGTACACATGGAACTCACTCATTCCTCTCCCTGCCCATCCTCCTGAATCTTATGTTTGGCCTGAAGAAAGAATCATGGTAAAACATGAAAAACCCTCAAGTCTGGCCGTGGGAACACAGGAAGGTACATATTAGGAACTGATACCTATTGGGACTACAGAACTGCATTCTATAGTCTATGTTGTCATTTGCTTTACTGATGTCTGGTAATTTTAGGAAAAAAATAAGGATTTGGGAGTTTGTCATTTGAAGAGAGTACACAATATTTACACTGTTATATTCACTCTAAAGCTGGCCCCCCTTTGTTGCCAAAATCATTGCAAAAATTGAATTGAAAAGCAGAATATTTAAGTTCACATTCAGGAATATATATAAAGTCGTATACGAAGGAATGTACAATAAGAAAACATAATAGAATTTTCATTCAATTAAAGGTCTGCACAGAAAATCCTGGTCTTTGGGAAACAGAGAAAACCTAGCAGATTGAACTGTATGTCACAGGAATGTACCTGGGAATAGAATTATTATCCAGAAGAATCTCCTCCACTCCATTTTCCTAGATCTTTTCTACCCATTCCAAGCCCCTGACTAACTTTCTCCATTCAGACCATATAATCACTAATGAAGCAAATGAAGTCTCTAGCTGTAGAGAGATGGAGTGCATAAAGTATTCCACTGTGTAACAGGAGATACTGCCGGAAAGGACACCCTTGAATCTGGTCAATGTAAGGAAAGCTGTTCAGCAGGTAGGCTATGGGAGTTCTCAGTGACATCATCATTAGGCCCTGCCTGAAAAATCTCTTGTATCCTTGAGATCCCTAGCTTCTTCTGTGACATCACAAGTGTCATCTTGACAGTAACTGCCTCTCAGATATTCCTTCCTTATATCTATGGTTTACTAATTGACCTCTAATTCAGAGTAAACAGCCAATTTGGAGAGAGAACATATAGGATGAAGAGATCAGAGATGTGGAGAAGGAAGCTGACTTTCTTTCTTGGTACAATAAAAGAAGAAATATGTGGATCTTGGGAAAATACCCTGGGAAGATGGCTTTAGATCTTTTGTTCTCTAGGTGCACCGAGCTCTTGGAGAAGTTGCTGAACATCGTACAGACCTTTGGGCAGATGGGAAAGTTTCTAGATACCACTTTTTAGATTTCAATGGTCCTGGAGATTGTATGGATGATGGTAAATGTTTCCGAGGAAGAGTTTGAGAGCCAGATTGATTTTTTGATGCTTTAGAAGACATGGATTTTTTCTGATATACTTGGGGTAATTGCACAAGGTCTAAAAGATTTTTTTTTGATGTGGACTTTCCCTCAGACCTTTGGGAATATAAAAACACTTTTTGTATTTTGAAGTCTAAATTTCACAATGACAAATTACTTTGAAGACAGAGAACACTTTCTGGAGCCCTAGAGATGGGTGAAGAAATTCCCTGAAATCCTAGGCCAGACGGTGAACATGCCTTTTTGGTAGAAGGAGAAGGTACTTTATCATCTTGTGACAATATGGAATGTCCAGCATGCCCTTGTAAGGATTGGCAACTCTCCACAATTCCTTCATCATTTTTGGAAAATTTCAAGGCCCTTTGGACAGATGGAGAAGGTGTGGGACTCACCTGAGGAATAGTTGTAGCTTTTGGTGTCTCTTTTGCAGCAGAAGATAGCAAAGGGTCCCTTTTGGCAGAAGGGTGAAGATTGAAACTGTTTCCTTAGAAGAGTAATTTCTCAAGACACCAACAGAAGGGTCAAATATTAACCCTTTGTTTCAAGAAACTGGATGCCTGTGGTCGACTTTGGTAGAGGGAGAATGTCGACTATTTCTCCCCAGAGTGGACATGTGTAATAAATCTACTTGTGTAGATGGGGATAGTTGTAAATCATGCTGATCAGATGCAGTAGAACCTAAGACATCCCTCTCAGATGAGGAAGGTCTTAATGAACCGTGTATATATGTAAAAGTCCTGACTGTGACATCAGAATGGGGTAAGTGTATTAGAGCTACCTCTGAAGATGTGACTTCTCCTACAGTATCATGGACATGTGTGAGAGGTCTGAGAGCCTCATGAGCAGATAATGATGTTTCTAGATATTGTTGTGTAATTGTGGAATTTCCAAGAAAAATTTCTTCTGCTGGAGAAGTGGAAACAGACTTTCGTGTAGAAGTGTCAGGTTCCATAGCCTGCTGTATATGAAAAATAGGATCCAAGGCCCCTTCAGAATATAAGATAAAATCCAGAGCCTTTGATGAATTTTGCAGATGTTCTGAGCCCACTTGTGGGTATAAAGAAGGACTGGAAACTCTTTGTGCATATTTGGAAGAGTGTGTAGCATCTTCTGTATTTGGGGAAGACGGCCTGATCTTGAGGAGATAAGGAAGTTCGAATAGCCTCCTGTGAAGTTTGCAGAGGTCATATGCACTCTTTTGCACAAATGGAAAACAAAGGATCCCTTTCCTCAGATATCAAGGATGGTACAGACACTGGTGTTTGCATATCATGTTCCCCCAATAATGGTTAACATATGGTTGGATCCATAACTTTCTCTAAGATGCAATATGTCCTAGAACATCTTTTTTACTTGTGTCACATCCACAAGCCATTTCTAAAGATGTGGCTGTGCGTAGATATCCTTTTGTATATGTTTCTTGTCCCACAGTCTCTTTATGAGATAGAGTATCACTCAGAGACCTCTGTTCAGTTTTGGGAAATTCTAGCATCTCTGATGTGTATGTGGAAAATTTTGGAGCCCCTCCTTTCAGGACAGAATGACCTAGAGTCCCCTGAGGAGGTAGTGGATGTTTTATCTTCTGTACATTGTATAAATATGGACTGTGCATGGCTCATGGACTGTGTGTTGAAATAAACTTGGCTCCTTTTGGGCCGGATGACAAGACAAGAGGGTCCTTTTCGGTGGTAAAGGATATTTGAATAATTCTCTGTATAGGGACATTGGAAGTACTGGGGGAGATGAAGAGTGTGCTAATCATATTTTCTATATACAGAATGCACAAGAGTCCCTTGGGTGGATTCAGAATTTTCTACCACATCTTGTGTGGGTGTGGAAATCTCAAGAGCACCTTCTGAAGCTGGCAATGATCTTTGATCTAATGGTGTACATGCAGAAAATTTTGTCTCTGCTAGGGCTGGTATGTGTGTTATGAAGTTCACTTGGAGATTTGTGACTGTATTTTGTCCCCCTTGGAACATAAGTTATAATTTAAGGCCATTTTTAATAGTGGAGGACTTTGAAGGTCCTCTAGGTTTAATAGGGTAGTTCTGAAATCCCGTTTCTCAGAAGAATCAGGTTTCAAACTCATTTTACACAAAGCAGATTGCATAACGCACTTTGGTGGAGATGGGGGACACATTTGACTGTCTTTGTGAGTGGACATAGCTCTCTGCCCTACTTTGGCAGATGGAGAAGGTATGAGCGTCTCGTGTGGAGAGGGGGTAGCACTTAATCCATTTGTGAAATATGTGAAATCACTGAGATTACCTTTAAGAGAGGAAGTTTTGCAGCCCTCTTTGTATTATGGGGACTGTTGTACCTCCCCTTGACCAGAGTTATCTTCTTCAACACATTTGGAGGAGAAGTGCAAAGACTGGAGACCTGTAGGATAGGGAATGAACATTTGAAACTTCTTTGGGAACTCTGTGGGACAGAGACATGATCACTCAGTAGAGTGGCAATATTGAAACATTAGGGAAGGAGAGACTGCCACTTCCGTCCACCTGTGCCCACATCCCTAGCCCAAGAAGAAACTGCATAGGCCTCTGGACCTATGAATATAGGAGTTGTCAAGCAGCAGCAGCCCTGTAGTCCAAACGGCACCTTGATCTGAACTCGTCCAAACAGCATCCTACTACCAATTCTCCTGTCGGGTGGGGGAAGATGTAGACTGTCTGAGAGGCAGGAAACCTTGAGAACACTGCTCACATTCCTGACTCAAAAAAAAAAAAAATACAAAAAACACCTAGCTCCATCTGGGCCTCCTGGGCATAGGGACCTAGGTGCAGTAGTGGAAGGACATTTCTAGTTGTGGTTCTCATAGAGAGCTGAAAGTCAGCCCAAGAAGCAACTTCAGGCCTCAGACCAGAGATGAATCCAACTTTTTTGCTCTAAGTGACCTGTCTGTTGGACTAAGGACAAGTAAAGTCACAACTTCTCTGGGACCAGGCACTTCCAGTTCCTAGCTGGCTCCTGAACCTTGCTGAACCCAGCCCAGAGTTCCCTGCTCCCAGACGTTGTGGGAGAGAGAGATGATCATTCAGGAATGTGGGAAATACTGAGCCTACAAGGCCTAGAGTCTGCCACGTCTGCCCACCCAAACTGTCACTTCTGGCCCAAGAAAAAACTTCATAGTGCCTCTGGACCCAGGAATATAGGAGGAGTAAAACTGCAGGAGCACCATGTCCCAGACTGTGAACTTGTCAAACAGCTCCCTGCTCACAAATCCTGAGGGTGGGTGAACTAGACCTTCAGAGGAGCAGACATTCCTGGGAAACCAGAGGAGACTACTCTCTGCCCAGATTCCTGACTAAAGAGGAAAACACCCTGTGCCTTCTGTTCCCTCTCCCACCACAGAAGGACCTAGGAGAAGTAGGTCCTTCTGGCTCCTGCCCAAAGGGAGAACTGAAAGCCAGTGGACAGGAGGAACTGCATGCATGAGAGCGGAATACTCTGTTCCTATGACTGGGGGAAAAAAAGGAAAACAGGTCTACAGCAGTCCTGACACATGAGCCTAAAGGACGGTCAAGCCACTGTCAGAAAGTGCAAGACAAGCTAACTCCAGAGACAGCCTGTTGGCTAGAAGCAAGCACAGGAACTCAAACAACAGAAATCAAGACTACATGGGATCATCAGAGCCCAAATCTCCCCCAGAGCACACACTGGATATCCAAACACACCAGAAAAGCAAGATCTAGATTTAAGTTCATATTTTATCATGACGATGGAGAATGTTAAGAAGGTCATAAATAATTCCCTTAAGAAAATACAGGATAACAGAAAATACAGAAGAAAACATGGAGAAACCCATAAAGAGGGAACACAAAAGTACCTTAAAGAACTACTGGAAAAATAGCAAAAAGGAAAAGGAAGTGAATAAAACCACCCAGAAGTTAAAAATGGAAATATAAACAATAAAGAAATCACAAAAGAATACAACCCTGGAGTTGGAAAATCTAGGAAAGAGTTCAGGAGACATAGATATGATAATCACAAACAGGACAAAAGAGATAGAAGACATAATCTAATGAGCAGAAGTTTCCATTCAAAACATTGAGACAAATGTCAAAGATAATGTAAAAGAGAAAAAGTTCCTACCCCAAAACATACAGGAAATCCAGGACACAATGAGAAGATCAAACCTAAGGATAACAGGTATTGAAGAGAGTTAAGACTGCCAACGTCAAGGGACAGTAATATTTTCAACAAAATTAAGGAAGAAAACTTCCCTAATCTAAAGAAAGAGATGCCCATAAACATACACAAAGCCTACAGAACTCCAAATAGATTGGACCAGAAAAGGATATCCTCCCATCCCATAATAGTCAAAACACCAGATGCACAAAACAAATAAAAATATTAAAAGCAGTAAGGGGAAGATTAAATAACATATAAAGGCAAACCTATCAGAATTACAACAATTTCTCACCAGAGACTATGAAAGCCAGAAGATCCTAGACTGATGTCATAAAGACACTATGAGAACACAAACGACAGCCCAGGCTACTGTATCCAGTAATACTGTCAATTAACATAGATGAAGAAACCAAGATATTCAATTACAAAACCAAATATACACAATATTTTTCTACATATCCAGTAATACAAAGGACACTAACTGGCAGGCCCCAACACAAAGAGGCAAGTAAACTCATAGATAAAGCAAGAATTAATTTTTCACAACAAAACAAAGAGAATCACACAAACATAAACTAACCTCCATTTATGAAAATAAGAGGAAGTGACCATCACTATTCATTAATATCTCTCAACTTCAATGGACTCAATTCCCTACAAAAAAGACACAGATTGACAAACTGGATATGCAATGAGAACCCAGCGTTTTGCACTACAGGAAGCACACTTCAGAGACAAAGACAGACACTACCTCAGATTAAAAGAATTGAAAATTCTTTCCAAGCAAATGGTCTGAAGAAACAAGCTGGAGTAGCCATTCTAATATCATATAAAATCAAGTTTCAACAAAAAGTCATTAAAAAGCATAAGGAAGGACACTTAATATTCATCAAAGCAAAAATCCACCAAGATGAACTCGAAATTATTAATATCTATGCTCCAAATACAAGGGCACCTATATACATGAAAGAAACTTTACTAAAGCTCCAAGATCATATTGCACCTCAAATAAAAATAGCAGGAAAATTCAACTACCTAGTCTCATCACTAGACAGATCATGGAAACAAAAATTAAACAGAGACATAGGCAGACTAACAGAAGTAATAAAACAATTGTCTTAACAAATATTTTAGAACATTCTATCATAAAAAAAGGACATGGGGGCTGGGGATTTAGCTCAGTGGTAGAGCGCTCACCTAGGAAGCACGAGGCCCTGGGTTCGGTCCCCAGCTCCGAAAAAAAAGAAAAAAGAAAAAAAAAAGGATATAACGTCTTATCACCACTTCAGGGCACTTTCTCCAAAATTGATCATATAATCAGTCAAAATCCATGCTTCAAAGGATACAGAATAACAGAAATAATCCAATGCATCCTATCAGACCACCATGGGCTAAGGCTGTTCTTCAATAACAATTAGGAAAAAACACCCACATATACATGCAAGTTGAACAATGCTCTACTCAATAATAACTTGGATAAGAAAGAAATGAAGAAATTATAGACTTCTTAGAATTTAATGAAAATGAAGGTACAATACACCCAAACTCTTGCTACACAATGAAAGCTGTGCTAAAAGGAAAACTCATAGCTCTGAGTGCCTGCAGAAAGAAACAGGAGAGAGCATACATCAGCAGCTGGGAAACATACCCAAAAGCTCTAGAATAAAAGGAAGCAAATATGCACAGGAGGAGTTGAAGGCAGGAAGTAATCAAACTCAAAGCTGAAATCAACCAAGTAGAAAAACGGGGGACCATAGAAAGAATGAATGGAAGCAAAAGCTGTTTCTTTGAAAAAATCAACAGGATACCTTAACCCATACCCAGACAAATCAGAGGGCACACAGAGTGTGTCCAAATTAAAAAATCAGTAATGAAAAGGGAGACAAAACAGCAGAATAAGAGGCAGATTAAAAAAGTCATCAGATTGTCCTACGAAAGCCTATATTCAACAAAACTTGAAAATTTGGAGAAAAATGACAATATTCTAGAGAAATGCCAGGTACCAAAGCTAAATCAGGAACAGTAAAATCATTTAAACAACCAATAACTTTTAAAGAAATACAAGCGATCATTAAAAGCCTCCCTACCAAAACGAGTCAAGGATCAGATGGGTTTTGTGCAAAACCTTATCCAGAGTTCATAGAAAATTTCATACTAATACTGTCCAAACTATTCCACAAAAGTGAAACAGATGGAGCACTACCAAATTCTTTTTATGAAGCCACAATTACTCTAATACCTAAACCACACAAAGACACAACAAAAAAAGAGTACTTCAGACCAATTTCCCTTACGAATATCGATGCAAAAATACTCGATAAAAGTCTTGGAAAAAACGTCAAAGAACACATCAAAACAATCATCCCTCATGATCAAGTAGGTTTTATCCCAGGCATGCAGGGATGGTTTTGTATATGGAAACTATCAATGTAATCCATTATATTATCACACTCAAAGATAAAAACCCAATGATCCTTTCAGTAGAAGCTGAGAAAGCATTTAACAAAATTCAACACTTCATGATAAAAGTCCTGGAAAGTACATGAATTTAAGGCCCATTCCTAAACATATACAGCAAATCCACAGCTAACATTAAACTAAGTGGAGAGAAAATTAAAGCAATCACACTGAAATCATGGATTAGACAAGGCTGCCCACTCTCGCAACTTATTCAATACAGTTCTAGACATTTTAGCCAGAGCAAGAAGACACTTAAGGAGGTCAAAGGGATTAGATTGGAAAGGAAGTATTCGAAATAGCACTGTTTGTAGATGATATGAAAGTATACTTAGAGACCTCAAAAGTACCACCAGAGAATTACTAAGCCTGATAAACAATTTCAGCAAAGTGTCTGGGTATAAATATAACACTCCACAAAAGTAAACAAGTGGAGAAAGAAACTAGGGATATGACACCCTTAACAATAGCCCCAAATAATACAAAATATCTCGGGGTGACCTTTCCAGGTCCCTGCAACTTCCTAGAGATGGACAACCCACACTTGTAATTTCCATTCTGTTTTCCCTGCTTCCCTATACCTAATTCCTCCAAAGCCCACTTCCTTCCCTACCTCCCCTCCCATTCAGTTTCCTCCTCCCTCTACCCTCCTCAATATCTATTCTGCTAAATGCATTTTAAAGTCAATATTTAGGAAAAAACACTGAGTAAGTATAGGAAGTATCCCATAAGTAATTGTGGTGGATGTTTAGGCAAGATATGAACATATTAAGTTTTATAGAGGTCAAAATTGCTACATGTATTGTTAGAAGAGACACTGTCTTCATTACATACAACATGAAGGAAAACCATTCATATAATCTTTTAAGTTATACAAGGGGATCTATTAAATGAGTTACACACATCACACACCTTTATTACTTTTAAAGCTCTCTTTATTACAAATATTTACACAATGTAAATACAAAGGCTTAAAATCATGTGAGTGTACTTTGTTTCAGAATATAGTTTAGATATACAGGTTGATGACAACCTTCATCTCAGATTCAGAGGAAATAAACACATCAGGGAGTCCTCTATTACCTTACCTGTCTTCTTTCCTTTATTCCTGATGAAGTCTCCTCTCATTTGCAGCCCCTACTGTGAGATGGATCAGAAAATGCCTTAGAGTCTACAACCCAGAATCCATCTATAGGAAAAAAAAATCTCCAAATAGTACACGCAGTCAAAACTTTCTTGTAGATCTTAAAACTTGAAACAAAATACAAAGAGAAAACCCATTTCCTAGGATATTACAATATCCAGGAATGGAAGCACTCTCATGGGATTTTAAACTTCTGGACCTAACAATGAAACTGCCTCCATGAAGCTGAAGATTTATTTCTTTGGCAAGTAAGTCAGTTTGTCTCTTGACGGTTGTGCCCTCTGTCCATCACTAGAGCAACGACCATGCTTTATGAATGTGAACAGATAAACACATACAAGTTTTCACTTCTTCAAAGAATTTTAAGAAGAAATTTAAGAAGAACCTGAAAGAGAATATATAATGTTCCAGAGATGAAATATGGATATTTAAATTAGCCAGCATAAATATTTTTTTAAATTTTCTGCCTTCTATTAATAATTTTGACTATTCCTGTTATGAATAAAAAGATGGTTATGTATTGTCTACCAGTCCCCAAAGCCTGAAACATTGTGGAAAACTGTTATATTTCTCCCTAACTTGGTCTTTGCTCACCATATTTTCATTGCTCATCTAAATTCTCTGTTTCTCAAGTAGATCAAAGGACTATGTAAGGGTATCACTCTCAGGAAGAAGACCAAGGAACTTTCTGTACTTGCATGTATTTGCTATTGGAAGCTTGCAAATAAATCTTTAAGTTCTAAGAACAAAAACATGGACTCCAATGGGACCCACATCAAATAAAATCTTTCTTCGTGCCGTCAGTGAACTTTAGCACACTGGTAACAATGCAGATAACAGTATAATGGAATAATCCGGTAATAATAATAATAATAATAATAATAATAATAATAATAATAATAATAATAATAATAATGGAATAATCCCCTCGAAGGATCACGGAATAAGGAAAGTAAATGCTGAGATTTTTTTTCCAGTGATATTGTATCCATGAAAGCAATTTTCAATAGGACAGACTCCTAACACATGAAAATCATTCAACCTGTCATGGCTTCACAGAGAGAGTTGAGAACCAGAGTGGTGTTTTAGGACAAGAGAAAGATTTGCCAACCTTCTAAAAAGAAAAGCAATCCAGAGACTCTGTGTGAGGATGGTGAGCTTATGCATGACTAACACACACACACACACACACACACACACACACACACACACACATGCACACACACATGCACACACACACACACATATGCACACACACTGATACACAGAGACACACACAAAGAGACATAGACAAACAGACATATACACAGAGAGACACAGACAGACATACACAGACAAACACACAGAAACAGACACACATGCAAATACACAAATACACAGACACACACTTGTATACACACACAGAAACACAAAAACACATGCAGACACACACACACATAAACACATATACACAAACTCAGACACACAGACGGTAACCAATATACAGATAAACACACAGACACAGAGACACACAAACAGACACACACACACACACACAAACACACACACACACACACACACTCATCTCTTGTCTCCTTCCTAGAGTGTCCAGGTGCACAACAGGTGTGAACGGATGAAGTGGCCCAGGAAACAGTCAGTCAGCAGAGGATTGGTCTGCGTCCAAGTGAATTTTGGTTTCTTCCAAGGATTTCCGTGTCACAGCTGTGTTAGAAGGTATTCAGGAACATGCTAGGGTTGTGTGCACATATTTTACACAGGGTGAACAAGGGCTAAACAAACCTTGGAGAGCAAGAAGGGGTTTTCCTGTGCATTTACATCAGTCGCTGTTCTAAGGTACCAGGAAGTACTCATTTGCTACATCTTAATAATCTCTGTCCCAGCATCGGTCTGTTGTTCAGGGATCTCCATTTGACCTCCTCAGTAATCGACTCCACTGAATGTACCCCGTACCCACCCCTGACGACCTACTTGCCCGATTTCAAAGGATTGCAGGTTCGTACTCTGCATTCTCTGACAGATTAAATCCTCAGGAACGTGGCCCTCTAGACACCATGAATTAACGAGTGATTCCATCGAGTTTCCACATTAACCCGTATGTCCCCTATTTGTGGACGGTTCTCTCTGCACCACGCTATCCCTCCATCTTCCCCGCTAACCCTCCACTCCTGTCCTCAGTCGCCCTCACTCACTCACAGAATCTGTTCCAATTTTCCTTTCAGATAGGTCGATGCTTTTCCCCTTCTCCTTTCCTTTGTCCTCTCTGCATTTGTGGATTGTAGATAGAATATTATTCATCTCACAGCCGATATCATGCATAGGTAAACGCCTGCCATGCTTGTGTCTCTAGGTTTCAGTTCCCTCTTGTACTGATTTTTTTTTTCTGGTTTCCTCTATTTTCTCTTAAGCTTCATGATATCATGCCTCGATCACTATGATGTCATTCCCCGACCCCTATGATGTAATGTCCCACCCCCATGATGTCATGCCCCCGTCCCCCTGTTTCATGCCTTCGCCCCTTGCCAGAATGGTTGTATCTATTCACCAGGTAACATTCTGAATGCTGCCCTGTCTCCAAACTCCTCCAAGCTCCAAACATTTACACTCCCTCCTCCTATGCTCTCCCCTTCTACTCTTATAGAGTAGAGGACCCCTCTGGGTGCACCCTCTCCCCTGGCACATCAAGTCTCTTAAGGACTAGATTCATTGTCTCCCACCAGACCCTGAAAATGCAGTCCAGGTAGGAGAACAGGATCCACAGACAGGCAAAGGGTTTAGTGATCCCACGTGAGGATCATTGTGCTCCTCTGCCTCTCTCAGTCCTTCCTTCAGTTCTTCAGTGTGACTCACTGAGCTCTGTCTGATACCAAGCCCTGTGCCTGTGCATCTGTATCAATTGCCTCCTCGGTGGAGCCTTGCAGAGGAAAATAATGCTACCTTCCCATATTCAAACATTAGAAAGGACCATTAATAATGTCAGTGTTTGTCTTTTGCCCATAGGATAAGTCTCGCATCCGGCCACTTTTACTTTGGCCATTTCTTCATTTCCTGTTTCTTCTCTGTCCCTGTGTTTATTATAGAGGGGAAATTTTCTGGGTAAAAATTTTGGAGGTGGGTTTGGGTCCTTATCCTTCCACCTTGGGTCCCATGAGGCTACAGAAATTGACCATTGCACTCTCTGTATCCCCACTGTAACGAGTCTCGGCTAAAGTCACCCTCATGGACGCCAGGGTACCCTCACCCATCCCAGATTGCTGGCAAATCATAGAGATAGCGCCTACCCTGGAAAGTCACTCATTTCAGTTTATTCTTTTGGCCCTCTGTCCCTCTTGCTCGTCTCTCCCAAGAAATGATTCTCAAACCCCATTTCCCTTCCCATCCCTTTAGGCATCCAATCCTTTTCTTCCATCTGCATCTTCTCATTAGTTTATTCCTCCTTCTGAGTGAAATTCAAGCATTTTTCTTGGCCCTTTCTTCTTGTTTATCCTCTTTGGTTCCATAGAACTTAGTGTGTGAATTCTGTACTTTATGGCTAATACCCTCTTTTAAGTGAATATGTACATGTTATTTTGGGTCTCAGTTACTTCATTCAGGATAATACTTTCTCATTCCATCTACTTGACCACAGCTTCTCAATATCCTTATTTTTCATATGTGTGTAGTATCCCCTTGTGTAAATGAACCACATTATCTGTAGCCATTATTTGGTTGAGGGTCATCTGGCTTATTTCTATTTTCTGTTCATTATGAAGAAATCCACTAGGAACATGATGGAATACATGTCCTTGCAGTATGGCAGAGGTCTTTTCAGATATAAGACCAGGTGTAGTATAACTGGGACTTTAGGAAGAATATTTCCCATTTTCTCAGAATCCACTGGATAGATATTCAAAGAATTATATGGATTTGCTCTTCCCCCAGCAAATGCAATTTTTATCCTGATACTTATCTGCTTCCTCAAAGTAGGTTCCCCCCGACTTGCCCTCTATCATGGACTCAGGTGATCACATATGAACCTTCTTCACATTTTAACTGGTCAGTAAATGCTAGAGCCTTTGTCAGGGAGCCAGAGGGGAAAGTTGGTACTGGAAGTTTGAAGGTGGGGTTAGGTAGAGAGGCAGAAGAGGGTAAGAGGGGAAGGGAGAGGGCTGAAGAAAAAGAGGAGGAAGTAATGATGGAAACAATCCATATGGCCTGGAGAATGCACATGTAGCAAGGGGTTTTATGGTTGGGGAATAAGTTATGATAACATTAGATCTACCCAATACACACTTATAGATTATAATTTTAATAACCAGATTGTGTGTTTTCTTTATGGGCCCATTGGGTTTGGAAATTACAACAAGCTTTCCTCAACAGTATTTCTGGATCAAATTTTGTGTTAATAGAGATCTCCTCTTGTAGGGGCTCTAACCAATACTCCATAGTCCAGTAGACAAAGCTGTTTCTTCCTCAGTCATGTCTCTTGTATTTTCTATGGACATCTGTGTCTTCAGTGACCCAGACCCAGTGTTCCTTTTTCTCGAGGTCTTCAAATATCTCACCCAGAGGAGTTTCAGGTTTCTCAACTCGTTCCATCTAGTTGACCGCAGCTTCACAATGTCCTTATTTTTCATAGCTGCATAGTATTCCACTTCAAATATTTCCTGATAATAGTAAACCATCGCGAGCAGGCTAAAAATTCCCCGGGAAACATTAAACATTCAGTCTCTAAACCTAGATCTCCTCATCCCAGGATGCTTGGGTTGACTGAATGACTGTGGCATAAGCAGATTGTTCTAATGGACATCAAAGCAATTTCCTTCTCCAGTAATGGCTGCCTTCCCGCTGTCAGAGATTTTTACCCTGGTTATTTTTGTTGACTGATGTGATTTAGAAACTGTGAAACCATCTGCATGGTAGAAGGCCAGAGATGTTTCAGGTTGATCCTGCTTCCACAGCAAATGATGTCACATGTGCCCATTGGTCAACCATGTCACATCCAAACAGCAAGATGTCATCTTTGACTCCACAGGTGACTGCAAGAATGCCTTTTTTCGTGCATGCATGTTGGCAACTATGTCATAAGTGACTGCAAGATAGCAACTTTGCATCTTCACCCAAAAGTAAGATGGCCTATTTGACTCTCTTGATCCTACCCATCCATGAGCATAGGAGGTCTTTCTGTCTTCTGCTACCTTCCTCTGTTTCTCTCTTCAGAGACTTGGAGTTCACACCAGACATGTTTCTGACGTGCTAGGTTATATATATATATATATATATATATATATATATATATATATATATATATATATATATATATATCCCGATTGTGATTGGCGTTGCTTCCATAAATCCTCTTCTTTTAATTTTTATTCGTCCACTTGGCTGAAGGTGTTTTTCATATGTTGGTCATTTCTGGTAAAACTTTGGGATCACATATGTTCACTATTATACGATGTGTGAATGGCAATACACTGAGTTCTCCTTTTCTGATATCATCCCCTTGACCTTCTTTGGTTGTTACTGCTCTAGCTGGGAATTTAACGACTTTACTGAAAGGATGCTGCGAGATGAGCAGTCTGTTCTTCTTCTCCAATTTAGTCAAAGTACCTTTGCCTTCCCCCCTCCCCTTATTTTGATATTAACTGTTGGCATGCTATATTGCATTTTATGTAATATTTTTGTATTTATTTTAGTATTTTATTGCATTAGGTTTGTGCCTAACATCCCTGGTCTTCCTGAGACCATAAATATGGAAGGACGATGGATTCTGTTAAACGCTTTTTCAGCATCTAATGAGATAGTCTTGCATTTTTTTTTCCTTGTTTCCTCTATTCTACACCTTCACATCATTGTGTAATAGTGGATATTAATAATTCATATTAAATATATTCATAATTAATATATTAATTTTGATATATTAATATGATATATCAGTTACATTATTATATCACTATATATTAATTTAATATATAACATATATTAATATTAATTATATTTACATTATTAATATAGTTTAATGTTATTAATTATAATTACCATATTAATATGTTAATATTAATATCATATATTAATATTAGTTATATATTATAACGTTAGGATATAAAATTTTAATATGTTAATATATATGATATGCAATTACCCCAAATTTAAATCCAAGGGGAGCTCCCACATTAATGTAAAATGATGAGAGCTGAATTTTTTTTTCAGTTCAGTTTTATAATATGTTAGATCACTTTGATCCGTTTTCATAGATTGATCCACTCCTGCATCATCAGGAGAAAGCCTAGTACATGGCGCTGGATAGCGGATTGATATGTCATTGGATTTTGTTTTCGAGCATTTTACCTAGTATTTTTTCCACCAATGTTCATAAGGGAAATTCGTCTGAAATTCTTTCTTTATTGAATCATTTTGCAATTTCGGTGTCAGGGCGACAGTGGTGTTATAGAATCAGTTTGGCGATTTTCCTTCTGTTTCTGTGTTTTGGAGTAGGTTGAGAATTCTTTGAAAATCTGGTAGAAGCCTGCACTCAATCAATCTGGCCCTGGGGATATTGCAGTGAGGAAACTTTTAATTACTGTTTGTGTCTCTTTATGGGTTGTAGAGCTATTAACATAGTTTATCTTACCTCAGAATACTTGTGGTCAGTGTTGTCCATCTACACAATCATCCAATTAATTCAGAGATCCTAATTTTGTAGACAGCAGGTTTTTGAGACCTAATGATTCTGTGACTTTCATCAGTGTCCATTGATGTGACTCCCTGTTCATTTCTGATTTTGTTATTTGGATGTTGTCTTACCTCCTATTACATTATCTGTTTAAGGGTTTGTCTGGTTGATTTTCCCAAGGAACCAGCTCTTGTTTTTGTTAATATTTGTATTCTCTTTGTTTCTGATGGATCACTCTCATCCCCAGTCTGATCATTTCTTTTTGTCCCTTCTTTAATATGTATTTGCTTCTTTTTATTCTAGAGCTTTCAGGTGTGTTGGGAAGTTGCAGTGTGGGGTCTGTCCGGTTTCTTTATGAAAGCGCTCTGTGCTGCATGTGCATGTTCCTCTTAGCACTGCTTTCCTAATGTCCCTTAAGTTTGGAGAAGCCATGTCTTCACTTTCATTGGTGGTTCTTCATTTGCAAGCTATTTAATATCCATGAGTTTACAGACTATTTGTCCAGTTTAAATCCATGGCATTCTGAGAAGATCCAATGGTTAGCACAATTTTTCTGTATCTGCTATGGCCTGTTTTGAGAGGGAGAACATGATCAGTTTAGGATCAGGTTCCATGAGGTACTGAAAAGAAAGTGTGTACTTTTGTGTTCATGTGAAATAATCTGTAGATATCAGTGAGGTCAGATTAATTGAAACCTGTGTCAGTTACATTTTCTATTTTTATTGTTTTCTTTTTTAGTTTCTGTCTCAATGACATGACCTTGGTGACATGGGACATTGATGCCCCCCACTATTAATATGTGAGGTTCAATGTGATATTTAAGCTTCAGCAATATTTCTCTCACCTATGTTGGTACTATTGTCTTTGGGATATAGACATCCAGAATTGAGATCCCATTTTGGTGGGTTTTTCCTCTAATAAATATGAAGTGTCCTTCCCTTTCTCTTTTGATTACTTTTGGTTGAGAGTCTGATTTGTGGATGTTACAATGGCTATACCACCTTGTTTCTTGTTTCAATTTCTGGGAAAATATTTTCCAACACCTTAGTCTAAGGTTGTGTCTATCTCAATTGCTGGAGTGTGTTCCTTGGATACAACAGAATGAAGGATCCTGTTTTTACATCTATTGTATTAACTTCTGTCCTTTTATTGTTCAATAGAGACCATTAAGGCTTAATGGTATTAATTACCTGTGATATTTACTTCATGCTATTTTGATGTTGGGGGGAAGGGTTTTCTTGCTTGTATGTATTGTGGTTTTTTTTTTTTTTTGGGTGGGATGTTTGAATGGTTATGTTAGTATAAAATCTGTTCTGTAGGGAGAATGTTTTTTTTTTTTTTGTTTGCATGTTGTTTTTGTTTTTGTCGGGGGAGTTGTTAGAGTATGCAGGCGAGTATGTGATCCCTTCCGTAGGTTATGCTGTGTAATTCATAATTTCTAGTCGGAGGTTGGGATGGTTCAATTTCTGAAAGTTCATTAGTATAATCCACTATAAATTTAACTGAAAGAATAAAATCACATGATAATCTCATTAGATGCTGAAAAAGCAATTCCAGCCCTGCTTAATGCTAAAAGAGTAAGAGTGATAAGGGAGACCAGTCCTATGGAGAAAAATAGTAAAAGCAATGGACAGCAAACCTGTAATGAACATCAAGCTAAATATAAAGATACTTAAAGCAATTCCTTTAAAGTGAAGGACAAGGTAAGGCTGCCCACTCTCCCTATTCAGTATAGTATTTGAAATACTATCCAGGGTAAAAGCATAGTTTAAAATTGGTTCTGACATGGAGTATTGCCAAGTGCTGTGAAGGAGGAATGGCACAGCATTTTAAAAACCCTGGGGTATGGCCCACTCTTTAGCACAGCATCATTGCACCTTAGTGAGTCATAGCCCCAAGGACCAAGTGTACTGAGAATTTCATGCAGCATTTCGCTCGGTTTTCCCCCTCATATCTCTCTAATTCTAAGAAGTACATAAAAATCCTCATGGAGCTTCCCACCACTCAGGGAGCAACATCACTGGCATTTGCAGTGATAATGGTCGAGGTCTTTTAGGAGTTTCCTCTGTGGCAGACCAATGCTTCCACCATCACCAAATGAAATGTAGAATAATGAGCAATGGCTGCCACCCGTATAAAGCATTAGGAAATATAAAATTGTTCGTTAAGCTGGCTAACATGATTTAACTACTGGATCAGATATTAAAAAAAACAAAAAAACAAAAACAAATTAGGGAACAATTTGAAGTTCTGAAAGCCTGGGAATGTTTAAGGTCCGGCATCAAGAACAATGGTGAGACTGGCTAATGGTGTGACTGTCACAGAGGCTGGACAGTCGAGGACTGATTTCTGTCCCAATTTTACCCTCAGCTTCCTTATAGGATTTAATAAGGATTGACAATCACAAGTGTACATTCTGATCATTTAAAGTAGATACAACTTTTTTATACAGATGTTTAGATTTGTGCTTTTTATAAGATTTTAATAGAGTACATTTAAAGATAGATCATACGATATTAAACCATTTCTCTCTATATTCAAATTGCTGCCTACAGTGAAGGGAAACTGACTGAGAAAACTACTTTGTTTACTCTTTGTTTCTCTATAACAAATTGCTTACTTATGAAACTATGTTGGCCTTGGGAGTAATTTGTTTTCTTTATATGTACTATGTAATATTTGTTCTCATAGAGTATTGGTTATCGCTTTTTCCAGCAACAAGCACGAGAAGAAACTAAAACATTATCACATTTGCAATTTTACATGGCTTGAAAGATTGCATTATGATATCAAAGCTGCTTGTTGTGGTTTGTCCTGAAGTTATCTGTATTTTGATTCTAATTCCACTACCCCAAGGACAGCTGCCTAGTCATGTACTTAGGTGACTTCACCAGAACCACCTCCCCATTGAATTTGTTAAGCACAGTTGAGGGGCAGGTACAGGATAAGAGGAGGCCTGTCATTGGAGGAGAAGAAAGGATGGGTGAGAGAGATATTTGAAGGAAGAGGAGGAGACTAGAGGAAGAAGGAGAAATAGGAAGAGGAGTGGGTGAGAAACCATGGTTAAGATTTTGCTCTGTGTATTTACAGGTTGTTATTAATGTTCCAAAGGAATGGATGGTAAATCACATTGCATATTTAAGTCGGAAATTATATCTTATCAATTGGGTCAAATTTTTTTGCCTTGTGTGTTCTTCTACGTGAGGGTCTGATTTTAGGAAAGTGTGTGGCGGCAAGGGACACTGGGCCAACATGGAGAAGGGATGTGTTTTCACCAAGATATCTACCAGATATATTGGGACACTATGGTGCTAGGGATAGCAGGGTAAAAGACAAGTTTTCTTTTTTCTTTTTACAATAACAGATGGCAAACCAAGGTGATCAGCAAGAACCCACTAGTAATCATAAAAGATGAGAGAACCTTTTTATTTTCTAAGTAAGAGGACACCGGTGCCATATTAAGTCATGTGATAACTTAAAGGCTGGAAATCAAACAAAGAATGCAGCCTGAGCTGACAGGCTGTTGGTCCCCTGCTCTGTGATAAGAAATGGCAGCTCAGAGAGTTAAGAAATTAAAGCTGCTTTTTAAAGAAAGTTGTTTAGAAAGTCTTTCAGGATACTCATATTCTTTTTAACATGGGCTTCATGGGAATTTTGGGGGGAAATCCTAGTTAAACAAAATACGTCTTTTTATTTTTCAGGTATTATTAACAAGTGATTAGTGTGTTTTGAGAAAGAAGAGAGTAGAGAGATTATCTGAATCAGTTGGGAATTTTCATCTACTTTTCAGAACTTAGAAAAAAATTAGTCACTAGCAAGTAGAGAGTTGTGATGAAATGTCTGTAACACCAGGGAGAGTGAATTCAGACATATATTGTAGAAGTTATAAGAAAAATCTGTGGCTTCGGGTAGAGAGGTTAACAGATATTTTGGGAAGAAATCCTGGTTTGATGTGTTGCTTATTGATATTAGAATTGATAAAATGTATTTGGTTAGTTTTATGAATTACCCCAATATATGGCTTGCTGATGACGGCTAGCGATGGTTTGTGGTTACTTTTGATATTTACCACAATAGAATGCTCAAATTCTCTTAACGTGAGCGCCACGGGAAATTTGGGTTAATTTCCTGATATCACCGAGTACAGAGTGATATCAGGCTCATTGTTTACATAAATTCCTTTTTAAAAAATTGTTTAATCTTCATGATGGGTGTGACTGTGAGTTTTATGCTTTTATTATTATTCTGGGAGATAATGCAAGATACAAGCTTTTCTGGTTTCAGTCTAGGGAACAGAGTATTTTGGGAGAAATATTTTGTCCTTTTAAAATTGCGATTAGGCTCTGGAAACCTCACAGAGTGATAGTGATCAGATTTGATAGTGGTAGACCGCGTGAAAAAATATATTCAGGAGAATCAAACAAAAAGATATCTTGATTCTAAACCTTTGTCTTGAGAGTTGTATGTTGCAGAGTGAACCTACTTGGAATCCTGGTCTCAGTGCCTTTCAGTTGGGTCCAGTCAGGACATATCGGCTATCGCATTTGTTTCATTCTCCCTACCGCCTACCCCTAAGGATATCTCAACACCCATGTACACCTTGAAGAATTTAGGGAGCACAAAGTCCAGGATGAGATTTGCTTACCTCTCTCCACACGTTTGGCCATTTAGTCGTTAAGGGAATTGAAAAAGAAATGGCAAATGGGCGACTACCACATGAAGGGGCAGTGAACGTACTTGCCAGTGGTGAGTCAAGGCCAACATCAGTTAAGCTGTATCCTTTGAATATGGCTCTCTCTCCCAAGCACCATGGACCCATCCTGAACGGGAAGCAGGCCGAACTCGAGTGACCATTGATCTCAAGAAACAAGCAAAGCTGGAGAGGGGCTTTCCTTGAGACTGCAACGGCCCGTCAGGGGCTGCCTCACTTGTCAGTTCTGCTTTTAGTAGCGGGTGATCATCCAAGCTTTCTGAATGAGGAGGAACCCTATCAACTCTCTTCCTTTGAGTCCAGAGTACTATCTGCTCTTGTGCCCACTTCAGGGGCCATGACAATGGATTCTGGAAGTACCAACATGAATGGAAAGGGCAAGGGGTGCTTAAGAGTCTGTGCGGTCAAGCAATTCTTACAACAGGGTAGATCCCTCTAACCAGAGGCCATCAGTGGTGCACTGATGTGACTTGGAGCCTCATAATCGAATGGGAAAGACTGATCCAACCCTTGCTCCTCATAGACTGCAGGGTCTAGAAAATCACTGGAGAACTGTGTTAGGGAATAAACATGTGATAGGATGTGAATAGAGCATAGAATGCATGGAATTGATATTAGAATTCCATTTGACTTCCAAGTGTTACTATGATACTTCTGCCTTGATGTCTCACTTACTATTTTTTCTTGTCCTAAAGCTCTTAATATTCTTTCCAAGATGTTAGTTTTGAAAGATTGAGTATGCTTCACAATGGAATGTATTTTCTCTAGTAACATATATTGAAATTCTAAATGTCTCTTCATATCTTACTCAGTTGCCTGGCTAGAAATCCTGGGATGCTTTCAATACTGGTAAGTTGATTGAACACAACTGTTTGCATTACAAGTTTTTCATATAAATAATTCTTTTGGTGACCCCCAATTAGATTGTACATCACACTTGCTTGGAGAAAGGAGTTAAGTGTTATGCCTTCTTGAATGAAGAGGAAGATCTAAGGCTACACTCCTCAGAGAAACATGATATCAGGTATTGTAGAAAGAAATATGAATCTAGGCAACAATAAATGTTCCAAGCTAACCTGTGAAGTAAAATAATGTTTGGAAAATAGCACTCCTTTATTAGCAGTATGATTAATCATTGTATTTGTTTTCATTTCAAATTTTTACCCTTTCCAGTCCCTGTTAATACATCCCACCACCAAGTACTCCTCCTCTTTTTCTCTAAGAGGGTGGCACCCAACTCTCCCACTCATTCTTGCCTCACCCCTCTAGAATCACTCTTCTTTGAATTGCTTTTCTCTGGGACATCAAGAATCTAAAGGACCAAGTTCTTCCCTTCCACTGATGTGAGATGAGGCAGTTCTCTGCTACATATGTAGGGTACCATACCATGTTTATTCTATGGTTGTTGGTTAGGGATATTGGAATTCTAAGGGGTCTGGATAATTGATATCATTGTTCTACCTCTAATTATAATCCAATTCAGCTCTTTCAGCCCTTCCCCTACATCTTTCATTGGGATCTCTAGGCTCAGTTCAATGGTTGGCTGTGCTGGCAAAGCCTCTCAGAAGACAGCCATATCAGACTCCTGTTTGCAAGCACATCTCAGCATCAGCAACAGTGTTCGGTTGGGTGTCTGCAGATCTCTGGACGGCCTTTCTTTCAGCCTCTGCTCCATTTTTGCCCCTGCATTTCCATTAGACAGGGATAACTCTGAATTAATAAGAGATGGGTGAATGGTCCCATCCTTACACTGGGGGCCATGTCTATATACTGCAGCTGGTGACTTCAGGTTCAATTTCTCTGTTGTTGTGTATGTTGGCTAATGTCATAATTGTTGGGTACAGGGAGCCTGTCACATCCCTAGTATCTGTGACATTCTAGAGATTACCTCCTTACCAGAAAGTTCATGCTATGTGGCTTTATTTGTGTTTGGGTTACTTCACTCAGGATGATATTTTCTAGTTTCATTCATTTGCCTATGAATTTCATGGAGTCATTATTTTTAATAGCTGAGTACCACACCATTGTGTAACTGGACCACTGTTTGTGAATTTGTTCCTCTTTTGAGGGACATCTGGGTTATTTCCAGCTTCAATCTTTCAGAAATAAGGCTGCTATGAATAGAGTGGAGCATGTGTCCTTGTTGTAGGTTGGAGCAAGTTTTGGGTATGTGCCATCGAATGGTACAGCTGGGTCCTCAGGTACTAAATACTATGTTCAATTCTCTGCAGAAGCTCCAGCCTGGTTTCCAGAGAGGTTTTAAGAGCTTGCTATTTCAACAGTGACAGAGTGTTCCTTTCTCTCCACATCCTTGCCAGAGTCTGTTGTCACCTGACTTTTTATATCAGCCATTCTGACTGGTATGACGTAGAATCTCGGGATTGTTTTCATTTGCATTTTCCAACGGGTAAGGATGTTGAATATTACTTTAGGTGCTTCTCAGCTGTTCAATATTCATCAGTTGAGAATTTTTGTTTAGAACTGTAGCCCACTATTAATAGTGTTATTTGATTCTCTGGAGGATAGCTTATTGAGTTTTTTTTTTGTAAATATTGGATATTAGCTCTCTATTGGATGTAGGATTGGTAAAAATCTTTTTTCAATTTGTAAGTTGCTGTATTAAACTAATGACAGTGTCTTTTGCCTTACTGAAACTTTGAAATTTTAAGTACTTCCATTTTTCAATTATTGATCTTAGAACAAAAGCCTTTGGTGTTCTATTCAGGAAATTTTCACCAGTACCAATGACTTCAAGGCTTTTCTCTCCTTTTTCTTTTTGTCTTTTTTTTAAATCATAGTTATTTTAACAGTAATGAAATTTCATGAACTACTGACAGGAGGAAATCATTTGTCAGTGGTCAGTGCATTCTTTCTGTGAAAAGGCATCATGACCATGATGACACTGTTTTTTCTTATTTCCTTTTTGGTTTGTAAAGACTGCATTTCTGGAGATAGTCCAATCATTTCCCTGTCCTTCCATATCTGCTTTCTGTCCTTACAACCTCCCCCTCAAAAGAAAACAAATAATAATATAACAAACAAACAAACAAACCCAACTGGGCCCATGCCAATTCTTTAAAAGAAAGCATTTAAGTCGGGGCTGGCTTACGGTTTCAGAGGTTTAGTCCATTATCATCAAGGCAAGGGGCATGGTGGCACCCAGGCAGACATGGTTCTGGAGAAGGAGCTAAGAGTTCTACATCTGTATCAGCAGGCAGCAGTAAGAAAGTGACTCTGGGTTTGGAATGTTTTTTTTTTTTTTTTTTTTGAACTTCATAACCCACCCTCAGTGACACACTGCCTCCAACAAGGCCATTCCTTCTTTTTTTATTTTAATTTAGAGAATACTTTAATAGTTTTTGTAATCAAACCCACGTAGATAAGACGTTACATATTTAATATAGTTTGTTACCCCTGTACAAATGGAAAAAAAAAACTTAAGTTCAAAATTTCTAGACCCATATGGCTGTTAATTTCTATACAGTGCCAACTCAACACAGTAACCGGGGATACTTTTTCCAAAGTTGACAGCACTGCTAAAGTTTCAGAAAATTCAAATAATATATCTTTATATATATATATATATATATATATATATATATTTACATAAAAAGACCAATAATAGCAGTGTGCTATGCATCAACAGCAGCAACAGCTTTTCCAGGTTCTGGAGTCATCTGAACAAAACTGTAGAGACATCCAGCACACTCCATTAAAAAAAAAAAAAGTAAAAAAAAAAACAAAACCCGAGAAAACAGCACAGTTCTGTTACTCTTGTGGTACCTGGCACCATTTTTTTTAAATTAGCTTCTCAATCATCATCTGGAAAGAAAACATTCTGAGCAACATCAATAAAAACAGCTCTGATAAAGCACAGTCACTACTTCGTATCATAAAGCAGGTACAAGCTATTTTACATCCACAGAGGTATGATACAGTACTGTCCTACATCTATAATACTAGAGGATACAATTTAAAAGGCATTATTTGAGACTTGATATTACTTTTCCAGCAGAGGGCCCAAAGGATGGTGTGACACAGCTTTGTAAAGAAACATACTCTAGACAGGATTTCCTTTCACTAGTGGCACAGTTCTAAGGATTCATTCTCTCCATGAATGTCAGCTAAAACCATTATTAAAAAAATGAAATATCCCTAAAACAAAACCGTATAACCACAGGATTCACATGAAGATGACCTAGTGGAGACAAGCTGGACCTCACCTTACCAACAAGCTATCAAATCTGTTATGTTTAAACAGTGAGACCTCCAAGGAAGGAGATGCCAAGTAGTGCTTCAAAGCTTCGGACCACAATCAAACACAGCATCCTTTTCAACAGAAACAGAAGCTCATCTGAATATGCTCAAGGATGCTTACATCAACATTTAATCATCTCCTCACTCATCCAGGAAGAAGGGCAGATCAGATATTACTGTACATTATTGTGTTCAACCACATCACCATGTTACAAAAATAGCAAGCTGCCATAATAAAAAATAAGGCTCCTCTATCCAGCACCAGATAGCATCATTTTACTTTCAAGCCTAGAAATTGCACACTTGAATATAAACCAATCGAAGATGACAAATGAGAGTTCATCTTGGTGGATTTTTTATTTGATGAATATGAAGTATCCTTCCTTATCTTTTTTGATGACTTTTAATTGAAAATTGATTTTATTTGATATTAGAATGGCTACTCCAGCTTGCTTCTTCTGACCATTTGCTTGGAAAGTTGTTTTCCAGCTTTTCACTCTGAGGTAGTGGCTGTCTTTGTCTCTGAGGTGTGTTTCCTGTAGGCAGCAGAATGCAGAGTCCTCATTGTGTATCCAGTTTGTTAATCTATGTCTTTTTATTGGGGAGTTGAGGCCACTGATGTTGAGAGATATTAAGGAATAGTGATTATTGCTTCCTGTTATATTCATATTTGGATGTGAGGATATGTTATGTGCTTTTCTTCTCTTTGTTTTGTTGCCAAGACGATTAGTTTCTTGCTTCTTCTAGGGTATAGCTTGCCTCCTTATGTTGGGCTTTACCCTTTATTATCCTTTGTAGTGCTGGATATGTAGAAAGATATTGTGTAAATTTGGTTTTGTCACGGGAAGATCTGTGCTGCTCTTTCCGGGAGCCTCCGTGAACCAGGGTTACAGATGAAGTTTGGTGTTTTCCTCTGGCGTCTGGATGTGCGCAGAGTGCAGTCTCTTCTGGTTTTCCAGGCGTGTCTGCCTCTCTGAAGGTTTTGCTCTCCCTCCCACGGGATTTGGGTGCAGAGATATGTTTATCCGGTCTGTTTCCTTCAGGTTCCGGCGGTGTCTCAGGCGCAGGGGTCCTGCCACTCCTGGACCCTCCCCTACGGGAACCCAGAGGCCTTATACAGTTGCCTCTTGGGCCAGGGATGTGGGTGGGGTGGGCAGTGTTGGTGGTCTCCTCCGCTCTGCAGCCTCAGGAGTGCCCACCTGATCAGGCGGTTAGGTCTCTCTCCCACGGGGTTTGGGAGCAGAGAGCTGCTGTGGGCCAGGCTTTCCCTCCTTTTTCATCACTTAGTTTCAATGTATCCAGTTTTATGTGGTGATCTTTTGTCAATTTTCAAGTAGCCATAGCTGTGTGGGTTCATTTCTACGTCTTCAGTTCTATTCCATTGATCTATCTGTCTGTCTCAATACCAATAGAATACAGTTTTTCATTACCATTGCTCTGTAATACAACTTTAGCTCAGGGATGGTGATTTCCCCAAAAATGCTTTTTACTTTTCAGAAGAGTTTTCTCTATCCTGGGATTTATTTTATTCCAAATAAATTTGAAAACTGCCATTTCTATGTCTGTGAAGAATTGATTTGGAATATTGATGGGTATTGCATTGAATCTGTAGGTTGCTTTTGGCAAAATGGCCATTTTTACAATATTATTCCTGCCAATACACGAACATGGGAGTCCTTTCTAATTTCTGAGATCTTCAATTTCTTTCTTCAGAGACTTGTGTTCTTGTCATATAAATCTTTCACTTGCTTGGTTAGAGTCAAACTGAGGTATTTTATATGCTTTTTGAGTATTGTCAAGGGTGTCATTTCCATAATTTTTTTCTCATCCTATTTCTCTTTTGAGTAAATGAAGTTTACTTATTTGTTTGAATCAATTTTATACTCTGCCACTTTGCTAAAGTTTTTTTATCATGCTTAGAATTTTACTTGTGGAATTTCTGGGGTCACTTAAATATACTACCACATCATCTGCATATAGTGACATTTTGAATACTTCATTTGTAATATGTGTCTCTTTATATCGATTTGTTGTCTAATTACTCTGGCTAGGACTTCAAATACTATATTGAAAATATAGGAGAGAGTGGGTGTCCTTCTCTAGTGCCTGATTTTAGAGGAATTGCATTAAGTTTCTCTCCATTTAGTTTGATGTTAGCTACTGGTTTGCTGTATATTGCTTTTTTTTCAGTTTTGTATGGTCCTTGAATTTCTGATATTTCCAAGACTTTTAACATAAAGGAGTAGGTTCTGTAAAATGATTTCTCAGCATCTAATGAGATGATTGCTTGTTTTGTTTTCTTTGAATTTGTTTTTATAGTGAGATTAGTTTGATTAGTGATCAGGTTCTTTATATTGAACTATCCGTGTATCTCTAGGATGAAGCCTACTTGATCATGATGGATGATTGTTTTTATGTGTTCTTGGATTTGGCTTGCAAGAAATTTAATTCAAACTGAGAATTTTTACAGGGATATTCATGAATAAATTCGTTTGAAATTCTCTTTATTTCTTGGGCCTTTGTTTGTTTTAGTTATAAGCATAACTGTGGCATCACAGAAGGAATTGTGTAGTGTACCTTCTATTTCTAGTTTGTGGAATAGTATGGAGAATATTGGTGTTAGGTATTCTAAGAAAGTCTGAGAGAATTCTGTACTAAACCTTTCTGGTCCTGGTATTTTTGTTGGGAGACATTTAATGACTGCTTCTACTACTTTACAAGTTATGGGGGTATTTAGATGGTTTATCTGATCGTGATTCAACTTTGGTACCTTATATCTGCCTAGAGAATTATCCATTTAATCCTTACTTTCCAGTTTTGTTAAGTATAGGCTTTTATAGTAGGTTCTGATAATTTTGTAGTTTCCTCATTTTCTATGGTTATATCTCTATTTCATATCTGATTTTGTTATTTTTAATTTGAATACTAAGGATTTACATATCTTCTGGATTTTTCAAAGAACCAGCCCCTGGTTTTGTTGATTCTTTATATAATTCCTTTTGTTTCTTCTTGGTTTCTTTCATTCCAGAGTTTGATTATTTCCTGCTGTCTAGTCTTCTTGGTGTATTTGGATTTTTATTGGTTCAGAGATTTCAAGTGTTTGGTCAAACAGCTAGTGTATCATAGCTCCTGTTTCTTTGTGGAGGCTCTCAGAACTATGAGTTTTCCTTTTAGCATTGATTTTTTGTATTCCCTATTTATGCCTTCATTTTCATTAAATTCAAAAATATCTTTAATTTTTTTCTTTATTTCTTCCTTGAATAAGTTCTCATCGAGTAAATCATTTTTCAGCTACCAATATATGTGAGACTTTGGTTGTTCTTGTTGTTATTGAAGACCATTCTTAGTCTGTAGTGATCACATAGGATGCATGGGATTAACTCAATCTTCTTCCATCTGCTGAGGTCTATTTTGTGATGGATCATATTGTCATTTTTGGAGAAGGTACCATGTGGAACTGAGAAGAAAGTGTCAGGAGCCATAACGGGACAAGCTAATAACTAGCAGGTGATTATCCTCAGATGAACAGCCTCGGAATATTTTATAATCCCCAACTGGTTTGCCCTTATTAAGCAAGGCTATAAGGGATTCATTTTGGGAAAATTTCCTGCTATTAAAATGTTACTCCTGTTGTTATTATTAGACATATATAACAATCATTGAGTAATAGCACAGCCATTTGGAGCAGATCTCTGCAGGCCTACGAAGTTGTACTGTCTTGTACTCATGCTATACAGACAAATAGATGAATTCTTTATTCCTAATAATGATCATACAATAATTTCTAAAATTATATCAATGGTTATTAAGCTCTTTTATAGTGGGACTCCTATAAGTCTCTTTCTAATAGTCAAAATCCAGTGACAACTCTGTTAGTCTCCCAGGTGTCACCAGTTAACTGTTCTGAGATAGTAAACAGACTTTCTGCTACTCAGAATACAATCCAATAAGTTGCAAATCAGTTATCAAGAGTCATGAAAAGAGAACAAACGATTTGTTACAGGTGCAAGGACAGAGGATAAGATATTGACAGGGTTTATCTATATATAACTTCACTAACAACTATGGTTTTGGATCTTCAGTGAGCCTGTGGAGCTGACATTTGTGATGAATGTTTAGACAGATAATTGCTCCTGATGGATATTCATGTGAACATTCTCGGTTGTAAACTTGTATTTCAATTTATGCTTTGATCTTTCATATGAACTAGTGGTGAACTTTGTAAAACATGATTATGTATTCTGAAAGATGTTTAGGTGCTGAGGACAAAGAGAAGACACACAAAAGGACTGAGAGAGAAGGTCTGAACTGGAAGGACAGAGACAGATGGACTGGGCTGGAGAGGGGGTGAGCTAAAAAGCCAGCTTTGAGCTAAGGAGAACTGAGCTAAGTAGAACTTAGCCAAAAATATCTGGGCTGAGAAGAAATGTAGACAGGAATAACTTAGAGACTATAAGTAACATAAGAGAGCAATCTGCAGAATGCAGAGTGGAAGAGGAAAAGAGAAGAAGCTGGAAAGAACAGAAGGTGCCAGCAGGTTTCTCCTAACCATGGCACAGAAAATATGATTTCTTAATAACAACGCAGACTTAGTCTTATTAAAAGGAACAAGCCTTTTCTTTTACAAACTTGTGTTTAATTCACTTAGTATTAAATAGTAAGAAGTGATTTCTTTCTGTCTGTAATAAAGATTGGAGCTCATCTTAATGCAGTGGTGCTCGGTATTTTGCTCCATATGCATAAGTAAGTATGGATGTCTGTGTAAGTATGTAATTATGAGAATGTATGCATGTGTCTGTGTGTGTTTAAGAATGTAATTGTGAGATTGCATGTAAGTTGGGCCCAGCTGATTTTGAGTGGACATATAAAAATGCACGTTTATGGAATCCAGGTGTAAAATTACATGTTTATTCATATTTGGCTTTGTAAAATGCTGACATCATTTGTGATTCAAGTATACTAACAATTTGACTATACTTACCTTCATTAATATTTAAACTACTCCTTGAAGAAATTTTAATGGATAATATCAAAATATGTTTATAGGAATGGCACATCAAATACTTCTGCTTATAGTCAAAATCAGGAAATGCTTCTGATATTTATGCATTTTGGTATTTGATTATGGAAGAAACTGAAGTATCTTAGATTTTGAAATAATATTTATAAATCATTTATTATTAATGTTTGTTGACAGAAGGAAGTTATCAATGAATACATATATACAATGTGCCACTCATTACAAAAGCAATGTAATGCAAATAAAGCAATGTACAAAAGCAAATAAAAAACAACTTTCTAACATAAATAGAGCAAATTAAATATATATTTTATGAACTAAAGGTGAAAAATCATGTACAGAGGCAAGATATATCATTGAGTCTATCTACATTTGGAGTTAAGAGATGATTCATGCTTTTGTGTATTTCTTTCTAGACATCTAAAGAGATAAAATTAGTATGGAAAAAGCTAAAACTGCAATTAGTATGCTTGATGTATTATACATATTTAAAGAATGCTTTTGAAAAAAAATATAAAGAACATATTTTCAAGGTTATATATAAAGCATATACAAAAATTCACTGTGTCCATAAATTATCAATAACACTCAAGCAACTCTCTGGTCATATTATATTCGAATTATCAAATATACATATGTATGTATACTCACACAGGCACACTCACAGACACAAACAACCACACAATACTTCTAAAAATTTAAAACAAATTAGTAAATAATAGTCATTCAGACAAAACTAATGAAAAGGGATGAACTAAATTTCCAGTAAAATGTCCTCCCTAAAGTATAATTTCTAGCATATAAAGTTTTTGCCTCACGATTTTAAGAAAAATAAATATGGGGCCAATATAAGTAATCAGATCCCAGTTGGACTTATCATTCAGAATTAGAGTAGAAATTGAAATGGAGTCTGAAAAATATTAAATAAAGGGCTTTAGCTATACTTTTTCAATTATACAAAAAATCTGAGAAACAGTGAAATGACACAACATGTAAAATTGCTTTCTATTATGCATTGATATCTAAGTTTAGTATTTATAGTCTATAAAGTAGACAGTGAGAACTAAATCTCACAAGTTCTTTCCTGGCTTAAATACAATTTTCTTGGCTTGTGAATATACCCAGAACCAATCAATATTATGAAAATGGATACACGCTGTGTTACAACAAATAAAAGACATTTTGTTTATTTGTTAGGCATGAATTTATTTTTGTAGCATTTCTTCCCAGGTTTCTGTTGGGTATTTTATAAATCCTAACTTTGGTGTGGTCGGTAGTTAAATTTCACTGAACATGGCTGAATATGACAAAATAATAGAAATGGGTCCTTGGTGCAGAGAATATCTTTGGGTTCAACCTGCTTATCATGAAATGGTGGTCACAGTGTGCAAAACCAAAAACAAGGTAAGGAACTGTGGCTTCAGGTACAGGGCTCTTTATGAGATTTCACTTTGTAATATTGGAAGAATTCTTCCATGATATCAAGAGATTGTGCAGTGAGAAGGCCTTTTCTTTATTCCTGTAATGACAGCAAATATTTGTTGTTTTCAGTTCCCTCACAGAGCTTGCTAGGTTACTAGATCAATCAGGAAGTCTGGATGCTGGATTTAGGTGTGCAAAATATGATGTTGGTATTGGATTTCTTCTAGGTACTTCTAGGGAAGTGACTTCATAAGATTTGTAATATAATCAAATAAGACCTTGTTAAAGATGTAGAAAGCACTGGGTGTGGTCGCACAGGCCTTTTCTCTTAGCACTGGGGAGGCAGAAGCAGCTAGAAGAACTCTAAGTTCAAGGCCAGCTTGGTGTACAGAGAAAGCAAGAGAGAGGATTCTGGTACTGCCATGGATATAAAAGAAACACTGTCTCGAAAAAGTTCAATTATAAGTCCTGTAGTATACAAAGAAAAAAATCACATTTTATTTTAGTAAGATGTTAATAATTTTATCTTGAGTCTAATGCAATATTTTAGCTATAAAATAATGTGAAGGCACTGAAAATGTATGAACAGATGTTTTCCATCACTATTCTCCTTAAACTACAAGCTGAATTTTTATTAAACATACCTATGTAAATATACTTTGAATTATTTTCTGTGACGAACTAAAGGCCTTTTACATTGTTAATTAAGAATGGTGGTTTTCAGGCCAATCTTGAAAGGTCATTACTAAGGTGGAGATGTATATTAAGCATACAAAATCTAATCTAAAATATTGTACAATAAAGAATGAGAACCTTTAATTGGTTTTCCTCTAAAGTATACAGCTTCTTTTTGGTGAACTGTAGAGTTGATGATTTGAACAAATTTTGTGAGAAATACAACCTGCTCTGAGAAGATAAGAAACAGGAAAGATAAGGAAAAAAGCCTGCTAAGGGACAACAAACTGGGAGAGAGTATTCTATGGAATATATAGGACAATAAATGTGTCCCCACTGGTTTTGATTAGTTGGGGACTTCATTATGCATATCTATGTACGTAGAAAAATTTTTTTTCATCTTAAGATTTTATGGTTGCTATGAAACCTCTGTCTTTTGTATTAAGGTCTTAGCATGTTTACATGATAATTTTGAAATATTAGTGTTATTATCAAAAGTGGTATTTGTACATATTTTTTAAGCAACAAAATAGGTACATGTCTGCTTGTGTTCATGAAGAAAGTTACAATGTTAAATATGAATATATATTTCATATATATATATATATATATATATATATATATATATATATACTCTTCTTGTACCATGTGTGTGAAGAAACCTTAGCAGATAGGACTGCATAGTAACCATCTTGCTAGAGTTTCAGGATTTTATTGTATCTTGTTTGACATGTGCATTTCTATTAAAATGCTAACTCCTTTCTAAATATCTTAATTTACCTGGAGAAATTTTCAATAACTCCTAGTCTGCTGTTTTTTCATAAATCAGGTCTATGGTTTAATTATTGAATTTTATTTCAGTAACTTCTTAATGTGCTTTATTTTGAAGGTAAATTAAATATATATATATATATATATATAAACATATGTATATAAACATATATATATATACATATATATATATCAAAATATTTTATAAAAAGATTAAATTTTTAGTGGAAATATCACTTAGTGATGGACAATTTAACAAATGTTCTCTAAATTATTAAATATTCTCCATTTTTAATTAGTATAAAATATTATGAATACAATAACCTTTATCAACATACACATCTCTAGTTAATATAAACACAAATATGTTATTATTTTTTCTTTCAAATTTTTTCTTAGTAAAAAATCTTGAAATCTGAATCTGAGTTTTCTCATCGTTATTCATAAAGAAATCTATTGTTTTTTTCTTGAGAATAGTAAGGAATGTTCATTGATAGGTAGATAGCCAAGATTAACACAATATACACAATGGTTTTTCATTCACCCCTAGGAAAACTAAACTATGATGGTTTCAGGAAAATAGATGTAACTAGAAATTATACCAAGTAAGGAAACAAAAACTCAGAAAGGCAAATACCATGTGTTATTTCTCATGTAGATAATAGAATCTCATTTTCATATACTTGCATTTATGTGAAGCTGTTAGTGGTTTGAGTTCAATAAACTAGAATGGGTCTCATGAAATTAGAAAGTAGGGTTTTAAACAGTATGGGTTGGACTATATTGATCATGTGTGATATGAAAGTAGAAGTAAGAATAACGCAGACAGAATTGTGCGAGTGTTAGGGACATAGAGGGGGTGGGGAAAAAGTACTGAGGGAAGAAGGATGAAGTTGAATGTCTACAAACATGACAAAAGGCAACCTGTTACTTTATAGGCTACGTTAAAATAAATATTAAAAATTAAAACTGATACCTTAATTTTTTTCTTTTCTTTTTTTTTTTCGGAGCTGGGATAATACCTTAATGTTTAAGGCAATATATATCATGTTTGAGGACAAATGCCAGCAAGTGATATCAAAACAATATATTTATCTTATTTGATCTTAGTCATATTACCCATAATTATTTGTTAAAAACATCACTTAACTGCCAAATTTGGTATCATTTAAAAAATCGCCTGTGAGGCAATAATTACTTATGGTAGTAGAGTATTATTATTATTATTATAAGAATATCAACTGGTAAAATCTGTGTTTTGATCTATGTTTTAAGTTTCTTTTTGCTTATCTTTTGCCCATCGTGACATTCCCACATACTGAACTATAATTTTGAATGTTGATATACTACTATAAAAATACGATTCTGCAGGGTTGTTGAAATTGCTCAATTATAAGTTCATAATATCCATAAGCTACAGGATACCTCCATAAAGCTCATAGATCCAAAGAAGTTAAACAAGAAGAAAGGCTCAAGTGAAGATGTTTGACTCTCATTTAGACTGGGGAATAAAATAGTCTTAGAGGGAAATTGAGGGAAGGAACTGGATGGGAGAAGGAAGGGAGAAGAGAATGGATTATGTGTGGGAAGGGACAGGAGATATGGCCATATAGTCATGAGAAGGAAAGGAAATCTTGAACTTATGGAGATGAGGAGGTAGGGGAAATCTCCAGGATGAGAAAGAGACCTGGGATAAGGGAGGTGCCCACGAATCAATGGGGGTTCCTAAGTTGTGACTCAAATTGATGATATGGAAAATGAAGTGGTCAACTCCTGTAGCCAGGAAGGACCACCAGTGGATGGTTAAAGACACAAGTACACCCACAAAGGATTCTACACAAAATTTGTCATTCTAAAAGAAAATCAGGGACTGAGTGAATTGCCAGTGAAAATTGAGATCCATCCCATGGGCAAGCACCAATTCATGGCATTATTAATGTTGCTCTGTTACACTTGAAGATAGGAGCATGTTATACTGAGAGACTCCACCCAGCAGCTGACTTAGGCAGATACAGACACCTACAGCCAAACAGTGGATGGAGCTTGAGGACAGTTTGGTGGCACAAAAGGCAATAGGAACTGCACAGGAAGACCAACACTGTCAACTAACCTAGAACCCAGGGAACATTTAGAGCCTGACCCCTCAACCGAAGATCATGCACAGGGTAAATCTAAGCCCCCAGTATATATGTGGCAGACATGTAGATCAATCTTCATGTGGCTTCCGCAAAAACTAGAGTGGGGGATGTCCTGAAAGTTGTAGCCTGAGTGAGGAATCTGTTCCCAGACAGGGTTCTGTTGTTTGGCTGCAGTTGGAAAGAATTTGCCTAATTCTGAAGAGACTCGATGTTACAGAGGTGGGGCCATAACTAGGCGTGTCATCATCTTAGGAGAGAAGAAGATTGAGACAGAGACTCTGTGAGGAAGTGACAAGGGAGGGACAGCGTTTGGTATGGAAATTAAAAAAATTAATTACACAATTTGCTATAACTTTAACAGTAATCTCTTAGATTATAGTCTCAGTGTAGATAAATACTGTGCTCTAAATCCAATCTCTTTTTGTGATCTTCTACTTGGTTAACTGGTTTCCTTTCCTTACCACCAGAGGTCATAAATAGGGGTATGGGAATGCAATTTTCTTCAGAAGTTAGGCATAGATATACCATTAACGAGGACAGTAGGCAAATGAAATATAACTGAGTATTGAGGATTGAGCTAGAGTAGTGAACATAAAGTCATTTCTTGTTTAATAACATGCTTTTTATCATGGACAAATACAGGAACAGAGGATTCCATATATATAACATATAACATATTTTTGGTCTTACATTTTCCTCTCCTTCACCTTCCCATAGATATTTCTAGTTTATATATATATATGCATGAACAGCACTTGAAACTCAGCAGAAGAATCAATGCAATGATGATGCAATTTACCTTATCATAAAAGAAGGTGTTTTCCAACTCTTTATCTGACATAGGGATCATATCCATAGAATAAGACCCAATATGTATTATTCTTCAGAAATATATTACATACTAGAACAAATGCTTAAAATAATTGCACAATAATTTTCAAAATGTACATGAAAAATACTAAACCCACAAATCATTGGTTAAGTATAAATACAAATGACAATGATTATACTGTGTTGCTTGAAAAATTTACCCTGGTATACAGTTGCTTGGACTAAATTTTAATATAGCTACCATAGAAATCGATATAGACACTAAAAACTGAAATCACTTGTTATTCAATAGTACCACTGAAGGAATATGTACCTGAAGGTATCTACATGTACATTCCTGTGATACCTTCATTAAATGAGTTTATCTTCTCACTGTTCACAATATCCATGTTACAAAATTTGATAAATAACATATATAGACACTAGAGCTTAATGTAACCATAAACAGAGCAAAATTACATCATTGGCACGGATATTGATGAAGCTAGATATCATTGTCACAATTGAAAAAAAAACAGAACTGTGAGGAAAAATTCCATAATCTTATGAAAGTAAACAACTATTGTTTATTGGACTTTGAAGCCTCTTCTATAGAAGGAAAGTCAGATGTCATGTTACAAAATCGGTCACAGTTTTCCCATGACTCAGATGGCTGTAGAGAGTATCCTACTACTCCTGTTTTGATAAATGGCCATGTTGTCAAACTGTCTTCCAATTCTTATTGTTTTTGTCCATAGATTACAGCTTTCATGAGCTGTGGTCAGAGAAATGTATAGGTGTACTGTTCAGAAATTAGTGCAGATGAGTGTGACTGGTTTAATGCTAAGACCGTGAGAAGAAGAATGCTGAGAATAAGGCTGTGGAAACATTGCAGAAAAGGAGAAGGCAGAATGTGATTTTTGGATATGACACACTTATTGGACCTATGGACTCATTGCATCTACATTCTTATACACAAGTCCTGCACTTGATTAAGACAAGATTAGGGAACATCCCAGTAGGCAGTACTCAGTGAAAAAAATGGATTTCAAGGAAAATAAAAAAGGAAAATACAAAGAAGATGAAACTGGAAAGGAAATGTATCTGGAGGGAGTAGAACCATATTAAGGATAGGTGTGATCATGGTACATTGTACACACATGTATGAAGAATAAATAATATTTCTAAAATAAGAAAAAAATTCAGAAAATCTATTAAGGATTTTTATATCCTATGGAAGTCAATTTTTCCCCTAAGATTAGAATAGAGTATCCTAACTTTTGGTAAGATGCAGGAAAGTCAGTGAAAAAAAAAGTAGTTAGATTAATTCAGTTCATGCTGTCTGCATTATGGAAATATCAAACTGAGGCTCATTAATCTGTAGAGTTAACTTATATCACCTGTTTAAATTAGATAAAATGAAACATTGTGTAATTATCCACCAAAACCAAACTGCACACTAGAGATGTAAATGCAAACCGAAAAATTCCCTGTTCTTAACCTCAACCATTTTACTCTTTGAAACTCTGAATACATATGAATAAAAAAGGTCTAACCTGATACACAGCATATAATATGGTATCTTTGTCACTTATATGGAAAGATTTTCAGGGTTGCACATAGCCATGAATTATGACCTTCATTTTTAAAATCCTACGAAAACAAGATCTAATATCCATGGGCTTTGGTCCTGACAGCCAAGGGTTGCACTCTGTACATGATCACTTCATATTAATTAGTTAAACTTTGAAAGGCAATTTGCTAGTCACACAATTAAATTGGATCATTGCCACGGTGATGATAAGGATTTCATGTGAGAATATATATAAATTTCCCATGACAAAATTTGCTTTCTCTCCTGGTGGTTTGTGGGCTATTGATGAGCTTAAACCTCTTCCTTCCCAACATAGCACTGACAATAGATTATTTTTTCCTGTCGATCCTATACACACTAAAGATAGGAAAAACACTGAAAATAGTATGGGCTTTGTTTTCTGTCCAAAAAGTCCTTTTTTGACTTCTTCATCATCATCTTCATAATCACCACCACCACCACCACCACCACCACCACCACCACCACCACGAACACCAACACCAACACCAACACCATCATCACCAACATCATTTAATTTACATGAAATTGAATTTGGAATTTTGTTACACCAAAGAATGAAATGAAAAGTATTGTGCTTGAAGCAGAGATATTGATGAACACTAGTTTCTGTGCAGTCATTATAGTGTTATAAAGACATTGCCAAAGTTGCTTCAGATGATAGATTGAAATGCTCGAGCCCTATATAAGAGGTTTTGAGAGTCCCTTAGCGAGAGAATAGTCTTTTACAGCAAGGCCTTCATTAACAAACTTTGATTTAACCCACTACCAACAAAGTGATATTGTCCCAGAAATATTATAGTGCCTCTCCAGATACAGCTGTTATCCACTAATACACATCTACTTCTCTTTCTTACTTATCATGTTGATATGGGCTTAGGATACAATATATTCTGATTTATTAATGGTATTTTAGTATTATTTGGGCTACTTGTTAAAATTTCAAATGAACAAACCTATTCCATTATTTTATCCCATACAACTTTTAATTTGATCTTGAAGAAGTATCAAAAATGTGTATCTTTTCATCAAAACTTGTAACTTCCATCTTGTGAAACTCCCACTGAACCTCAATGGATTGATGTCACTGAAAGCATTTAAAGACTCTCCTACTACATTATTGCAACTCTGAAGAAGATTCACTCTCATAGTGACAGGTTGGCTGAAAAACAAATCACTTTCTATGCTTTGGAAAGTGTTTAAAACATTTACATTAACTTTTGATATGAAACTAGTTATGACTTTGAGAAAAGGGAGCAGACAGGCCCTAGAAAGTATGTATTTAAAATTCTTTTCTTTTTTTTTTCTTTTTTCAGAGCTGGGGACCGAACCCAGGGCCTTGCGTTTGCTAGTCAAGCGCTCTACCGCTGAGCTAAATCCCCAACCCCAATTCTTTTCTTAAAATCAGACTTTTTCATGAAATATATTTGGATTATGGTTTCACATCCCTCTCTTTCTCTCCCTTCTTCTATACCTCTCCTGCCACCTATATGTACACTCCTTCTTACTCTCACTAGAAAACAGGCATCTAAGTGATAAAAATAACATAAAAGTTAATGAACTGGAGTAGAACAAAACAGTCAGATAAAAAAGAGCCAATAAAAGGCACAAGAATCAAATACAGAAACAGAGACCCAGACTTCCACACACACACCCAGGAATTCCACAGAAACATAAAACCAGGAAAAATATATACACAAAACAAAGAGAGTAACAAATAATAGATACATAAACAAATAACAAAAGGAAAAAGAAATTTTGAAGAAAAAGTTTTGACCGATTATGAGACAAGGATCCTCCAAAGATAATGTTGAGTTCCCTTAATGCTTTATACACATTCTAAACTTTAAATTAGTTTGTTTCCCCAGTGAGATTCCCTTGGAGAAAATCAAGTTTTCATTTTCAAATGATTACCCATTGGAGATAACTTCTGGTTTAGAGATAAGGTGATGTGCAGGGCTGGGCTTCTTTCAAGGGCTAATTAATAGGTAAGGAGATCTGTGTGGTTCTGTCTTCTGAGCATCATGTATGTGTGACATTCAAGAAGTCACAATCTATATGAACAGACCCTAAATATTCAAAGTAACTAAGGACAGTGCTGGAGAATAGAAAATGATGTAGCCACTGGTGTCTTACTAGTGGTTAAATGTATAGCTTTACACCCATGTTCACCGAAATGGCTTAGGTTAAATAAAGGGGTTCATAAAGCAAAATATAAAGATATGCTCGTGCTATCATGGTTTAGTCCAAAGAGGTTATTTTGGTTGGGGAGGATGGGAGATTAAGAGTGTAGAGGGCTTCCATACATGTGTTGTGCATGTATGGAATGTCAAAGAATAACTTGCTTTCTTAAAACTTCTAAATGTAACCACCAAGTGCGTTTGGCAGACATTCTCTCAAGTCAGCTCTATTTATTTTAAAAATTGGGTCTCATTGTGTGGCTCAAATTGACCTAGAATTCCCAGTGTTCTCTCACCTGCCTTCCCTGCCCTTTTTGGAGGTTTATTCTTCCTTCACAAAATTAAAGAAAATATGTAAATTTTCTGTTTTTGAAGTTTGATTACATAATGCAATATCTGTCATTTGTTTTTCATTTAACAATATATCTTGAATACATGTGAATGAAGAAATTCTTCATGGAACATCATGCAATTAAGAAATGGCAGTATACTCATTTGTTTAAACAATAGCCTACCTGTGTAATCCATATTATTTTTATTTTCATTAACTAAAGTTCGTTACTGAAAATCATCATGAACACTGACTCAGGCACTGTACTCAGTGGTGAAAATTTCATTGTATTTTGTATAAGTTACAAAACACGTTGTAGGAATGATGTCAAGGCTGTAAATAATATAATACTTGTATAAATACTGCCAAATTTAGATCTCAGAAGACTATAATAAATAACATTGCCATCAGTTATATATGAAAGAACCCATAATATACCATTCAAAATTAAATGATTCATATATTTTAAAACGTTATCAGTCTCTGACTTCTGTCAGTTGTTGAATTAGGGGAAGAATTGATGAAGTTGAAGCGGAGGGCAACCTCTATAGGAAGACCAGCAGTCTCAACTAACCCGGACCGCTGAGATCTCCCATACACTGAGCCAACAACCAGGCAGCATATACAAGGTGATCTGAGGCCCTGACACATGTATAGCACAGGACTGCCTGGTCTGGCCTAATCCTTGAGAGACTTGAGGCCCCAGGGGTTATGGTGCCTCTTAGGATCTGGGAAACATCCTCTTGGAGTAAGGAAAGCAAGAGTTGGAATGGGATGAACTGTGGGAGGGGACCAGGAGAGTGTACAATGGAAGTAATGTAAATAAATAAAATAATTTATAAAATAATTTCACTCATAAGGTCAAATGCTAGATTCATATTAACCTCTACATTGCAATTCAATTGTGAAGTTTAGCGTTTTATGCTTACTGAACTGTGTAAGCACTAATCCTTAACTTACTCTTCATACTATTTGCGAATTGTCTCCTATCTTATTACATTGCATCAATTGTGTTTGCATACATAGAAGGCTTACTCTTTATAATTGGTGCAGATAATACATTCATGATTTTTTTATTTTAATGATCTGTTATGTGTGAATGTCTATGTATAGATTTGTGCACATGAACACGGGTACTTGGGGAGACCAGGAGATGTCAGATACCCTAGAGTTGCTTTTACAGTTGGTTGCAAGTGGCTTCATGGGTATTGGAAACTGAACGTGTTTGTTCTAAATAGTAGTAAGTGATCTTAACCACTAAGCTAATACTACAATACTTATTCCATAATAAAATTAACCTACTTATCATTTTCTCATGTATTTTAGTGTATCTTTGAATTTGAGACATCTTGCCACCTTCTAGGTGCTGAGACTCCATTCAGGCATTATTTTTTCCAATTTTCTTTCCTTTATCATAGTAAGATGTGTTGGATTAAATATGTTAATATTATCCAGTAAATCTTTCACATTTTTACTTATAGAACCTCGGGTCAGTATATTTTTCTTTCCTCTGCAATGACTATATTAATTTTACAGTTTGCACTTCTCCCTTTCTTTACACAGTCCATCTCATGTGTTTTTGCTTTCATATAGAATGAAGTAAAAGCCTTTTATTTTTTCTTTGAATAGATAATGAACAAAGAAAATATGTTGATTTTCCTATTTTAAGGCCATAAATTATTTCTTTAAAATGTTCCTAGAGTTTTGTTTTTTTTTCTTTTTCTTATTATTGTTCTCATTAGTATCTTTATTAATATTCGGTGTAAGCTTTTATGTATTCAGGTCATGTAATGAATATGGAAATCTTCAAAAATATATGTGTAGGTATCAAATGTAGGTTCTTGGTTTTACATGGCATGAAATTTTATCTGCTCGGCCACCTCACTGGAGCACACTATAAAATTTAAGGTGACATATAGCTCCAGGCTGCTTTTATATAGACAATATTTTCATCATTTTGCTTTTAAAAAATAGTTTTGGGGAGATGTGGATTTAGCTCAGTGGTAGAGCACTTGCCTAGGAAGCACAAGGCCCTGGGATCGGTCCCCAGCTCCGAAAAAAAGAATAAAAAAAATAGTTTTGGTTATTCTAATATATTTTATTTGCCATGTCTTCTTGGTAACCAAAGTATGCTTATTTTAATATTTAATTAATAATTTAGTCATAATTATTATGTACTTGAAACCTAGCTGGAAATAATGAAATGAGAAACTCTTGTTTCTGCCAAGGTTGGTATAGCTACCAACTACATGTGATTTTTAATCACTAAATAGGAGTTAGGATTATATTATTAAATTATATTTAATTCTATTTATATTTAATTCCACATCAAGTAAATAGATTTTATTTTGCTTCAATTAATTAAATGTGCTATAGCAGGAAAAAATTTAATTTCCTTTTGTTAGGTTAAGACTAAATTTAACTTTTACATTCTCCTGCCTATCAGAAAGTTACTATTCTTATACAGAAAGATGTGCCAGGCACAGGTCTGATTTCTAGTATAACATGTAATTACAATCAACAGTCTTGTCAGTTTCAAGGGATTTTTCACTTCACGCCTATAAAACACAATGATCAACATGGCACGATAACCATAAGGGCTGTGCAGTGGCATAAATAGCTTGGTGATAGCCAACAGCTCTCTAATTTTGCTTAAGTCTTGCTCAATGAACATGGATGTTACTGGTAATTTAGCCAAATATATAAATCTATTGAAGCTGTGGTTATGGGGGAGAATGTACAGCCCCTTACTTACTTAAGCCAGTATCATACGTAACAACAATCATAGCCATGTGTCCTTATATACAGAATTAATTACAGTCTCTGCAACAAAGATCACAGTAAAAATCCCAGCCATTCAAAATGCAGGATAGAAACTTCAAGTTCAGTCTCAATGGCTCTATCTACAAAATGTCACTTGATTCAAGGTTGAGGAACATTCCCAAAGAGGGGGAAAGAAGATTGTAAGAGACTAAATTTTACTATGAGATGGTGTCTCAAAGTAACATCAGAAATTACACTTATAAGGTCTCACTAACATGACTGCCAAAAAAAAAAAAAAAAACAGCTGAGGAAGACAAAGAATGGGGAAGAATTGAAGTTTAGTTTTCTTTCTGTTTCTTTTCATTCATTCATTCATTCATTCCTCCTCCTCCTCCTCCTTCTCCTCCTTTTCCTCCTCCTTCTTCTTCTTCTTCATCTTCTTCCTCTTCCTCTTCCTCTTCCTCCTCCTCCTTCTCCTCATTTTCTCTCTCTCTTTCCCTCTCCCCCACCCCCCCCTCTCTCATTGTTGGATATTTCCTGTTCAAATTTCGAGTGTTATTCCCTTTTCCAGGTTTCCAGTCCATAAGCCCCTTAACCCTTCCCCCTAACCTTCTATAAGGTTGTTCACATCTCCACCCACGGCCTCCCAACACCTCCCCATATTCCCCTACACTAGGGGTCCAACCTTGGTAAACAAGAGTTTCTCATTACATTTTTCCCAGCAAGGCCATCCTTTGATACTTATGCAGTTGGAACCATGGGTCTGTCCATGTATAGTCTTTCTGTTATGGTTTCCTCCCTGGAAGCTCTAGTTGGTTGGCATTGTTATTATTATGAGGTTGCAAATCCCTTCAGCTCTTTCAATCCTTTCACTAATCCCTCCAACATTGTTCTGGTTCCTGGTTCAGTGGTTTGCTGTATGCATTTCCCTCTGTATTTGACATATTTTGTCTGTGTCTCTCAGGAGGGATCAATATCCAGTCATTGTCAGCCTGCACTTCTTAGCTTCATCCATCTTATCTAGTTTTGGTGTCTGTATATGTATGGGCTACATGTGAGCCAGGCTCTGAATGGCAGGTCCTTCAGTCTCTGTTATAAACTTTGCCTCCTTATCCCCTCCTATTGTTATTTTATTTACCCTTTTAAAGAAAGAGTGAAGCATCTTCATTTTACTCATCATTCTTAAGTTTCATGTGGTCTGGACATTGCAGGATGGGTAATTCAGCTTTTGGATAATATCTACTTATCAATGAATGCATATCAAGTGTGTTTTTCTGTGATTGAGTAACATCACTCATGATGATATTTTCTAGTTCATTTCATTTGCCTATGAATTTCATAAAGCAACTGTTTTGATAGCTGAGTAATATTCTACTGTGTAGATGGAGTAATATTCTACTGTGTAGATGGACCACATTTCTGTATCCATTCCTCTGTTGAAGGACATCTGGATTCTTTCCAGCTTCTGGTTATTTTAAATTAGGAGGCTATGAACACATTCAAATATATTTCACTGTTGTGTGTTGGACCATCTTATGGGTATATGCCCAAGAGAGGTATAGCTAGGTCCTAGGGTCATGGAATGTCCAATATTCTGAGGAACCTTCAGATTATTTTTCAAAAGAATTGTAACAGTCTGCAATCCCACCAACAATGGAGGAGTGTTCCTCTTTCTCCACATCCTCTCCAGCATCTGCTGTCACCTTATATTTATTTATATCTTAGAAATTCTGACTGGTGTGAGGTGGAATCTCAGATTTGTTTTGATATGATTTTCCCTGACGACTAAGGATGCTGAACATTTATTAAGTTGTTTTTTGGCCATTTGAAAACCTTTAGATGAGAATGTTTTGTAACTCACTGTACCCTATTTTTAATAGGGCATTTTTGGTCTGTAGAGTCTAATTTCTTAAGTTCTTTGTATATTTTGGATATTACCCACGATCAGATATAGGATTGGTTAAAATCTTTTCCCAATCTGTTGGTTACAGTTTTGTCCAAATGATGCTGTCTTTTGCCATACAGAACCTTTGTTGTTTTATGAGGTCCTATTTGTCAATTCTTGATCTTAAAGCATAAGTCATGTCTGTTTTGTTCAGGTAATGTCCTCCAGTCCCCATGTATTTAAGACTCTTCCCCACCTTTACTTCTATTTGTTTGCATGTATCTGGTTTGATGTGTAGGTCCTTGATTCATTTGGACTTTAGCTTAGTACATGGTCATAAAATGGGAATCTGGCTTGGGACAGGAGAGATCTTTTCATCCTAATTCACCATGGTTCCCCCAAGTTATGACAATATGGTTTACCTGTTCACCTGATGCTGTTATGGCCAGTCTGCTGGCTAACAGAGGAGAAGCACCACTTCCTCTGCATACAGCAACGTCTATGCTCAACCCCCTTTCTCCCACAGACCTCCTCCCATTTCCTATGAGCACAATGAATCTTTAAAGAATTTTATGGACACCAAATGTGGGAAAACATGTGGTATGTGTCCATTTTCCATGTGAGGGACCTTCCCAATGTAAGCCCTTCTCTATTTAAAGGATCAGATACCAAACAGACCCACACAGGCATGTCTCTACCCAGAAGCTCAGGAAAATACTCAAATGTCAGAGTATCTTGAAATCCAGCTATCCATCCTGTTTCCTGCTATGACCCAACACATGAACAAACACACACACACACATACACACACACACACACACACACACACACACACACACAAACACACAGAATCTGGCTATGCCTTTCTTCTCCTAGAGTAGAAATTGTAGGTAATAATTTCTGCTTTATATGTTCCCAAGGATCAATGTGCCATGTTCTATCTGACCACTTAAATGACTTAATGACTTAGAAAACATGAATTGTCAGAGCTCTGGATCTAGGTGCGGGGGAAAGGGAGTAGGCACAGTGGCCAACCTCACTGTCCCCAATGCTATCTGCTCTGGTCCTAGTTTCCTTGTTCAAAGTCAGACTGTCTGGTGTCTACTACTCTCCTCGCAACCCATGCCAACAACTGCACCTCTGAAATTCTTTCTCTTCCTCCAAGGAAAGGACTTCTTGGTATTTGGAAGGCTGAGGCAGGGGAATCATTACAAGCATGAGGCCAGCATAGGCTATAGAGTGAGACACTGTCTTGAAAGAGGGAGTGGAGGAAGAAGGGGAAGGGAAAAGGAGCAGAAGGAAGCAGAGGGGTAAGGAGGGATAGAGGGATGGGCTGCTGTAAACATCTATCTCCAATGCTCACCAACACAGCTACAGCTTTCATAAACTCCATGAAGAATCCCAATGTAAGGGTGCACAGTCATTCACCGAACACGCACACACACACACACACACACACACACACACACACAGAGAGAGAGAGAGAGAGAGAGAGAGAGAGAGAGAGAGAGAGAGTCATCTCATGCAAAGCCTCCATTCAAAGAAAAGAGAGAGCACACATCTTAGGCTCAGAGCCTCTCTGTGAATGGCAGTCAGCCTGAGCATTTGGCCACCATGCCCTTAGGACTCAGAGGCAACACCTCAGAGCACACCTGCACACCATGCTTAGTGTGGCACTATTCCCAGTAACCAAAATGTGGTATCTGCCTGTGCATCCATCAATAGACCATTGAATAAGTCCTGGTACACATACACAATGGAATTTTATCCAGCCACATAAGGGATTGAATTAAGTCTTTGGTAGGAAAACTGGAGACCCGCGCATTAAGCAAAATCAACCAGACACCGATAAGCAAATGCTTTAATTTTTGTCTCGTTTGAGAGTCCTGAAATTCTTTACAGAATCTTTGTGGGTTCTTAACAGATCCAAAAAAAACCCCAAATATGTCCATATTTCATGAAGGCAGACAAAGGCCTGGAGAAGGAAAGAGACTAGGCAGGGGGGTGGGGTTGGGGGTGAGCAGGAAAGTCGGATAGGTTAAAGCACATGACATGGTTAAAGGAAGTTGTCTTGATGCAACCCAGCACTATGGATAATGAATAGACACTGATATAAAAAATGAAAAAGGAAAAAGAAAAAGAAAAGGTTACAATTTCAGCATCAGAGTCACTGATGAGGATGAGAACCGCCACCTACATTCTAAATGCACAAAGAGCCATGGCCCCCTGGCCTAAAGTGGCTTAGGTATCTTTCCTTTGCAATTTCAAAACACTCACTCAGTCAAATATGAGCTTTCGACATAAAATATAGAAGAAAGGGAAATGGATACACAACTGAAGCACTTTCCATGGAAACACAGAGACCTAGGTACAAGTCCCCTCCCCTGTAAACCCATATAAATGGGAGGATTCAAAAGGGGTGTGTGTGGAGGTTGCCTATAATTAAAGCCTGGGAAGACAGAGTTAGATAATCCAGGGAGGAAAGTGGCAAGCAGAACTCGTCATATTAATGAGTCTGATTTTTACTGAAAGACCTTGCTGCGGAGAATCTGAAAGGAAAGCAATGAAAATCTATGACATCATATCACACATACACACATGTCTGCACAATACACATTCAAACACATGAGTACACATACATATCTCTCACACACACACAAAGAAAGAAAGAGAGAGAGAAAGAAAGGAGGAAATGGATAGATAAAATACATAAGTAGAAAAGTACGAATAGGCTCCATTTATCGTTTTTGATGTAAAAAGAAAGGGGTTGGTCGAAATGCAATGTTTTGTTCTTTAAGTAGCGCTGAAGACCAAATCCAAGAACTTGTGCAGCTAAATGCTCTTCCTGTAGCCCTATTATGCGCTCACTGACCTACCAAAGTGCCGGTGGCCCTCTCAAATTGGAGGGATACGGCTGTGCCCATGTCAGAGTTGGATACAGGTTTCACAGGTGAGAACTCACGTAGATATCATCCCTCTGACTGGCGCTAGAGGGCTCACGAGACCCGGAGCCCCTCCGTGCATTCTTCAATCTCAGACAGTTCAGGCAGGGCTCTCCAAACCTCCATCCTCAACCCACCATAAACCCGGAATGTGGGGACTGGGCCTGAAACACCCTTGCAAATGTCAAGATGGAGGGACCCTGCCTGCTCCCTCTCCCGCCACCCCAGAGCTAGTGGGAGGCACTGGAGGAATGTTTTCCTTGTGCACCCTAGAAGAGACCTCAACTCGTTCAGACGTTTTTCTCCGTGGACAGTGGAAGTCAAGTCATAGATATCTTGATGGTCACTTTTGCTTTGGGATCAATGGTTGGGGGTGGAGATTTGCAGCAGTGTCTCTGAGGTTGTCTTAAAGAGTCAGATATACCGAGAGTGAATCTCTCTGCCCTGCCCTTTGCTGTGTGGACCTGAACAAAGACATCTCTGAACTTCAATTCCTTCTAGCCCGGAGACAGGATGAGTACCTCTTAACTGTAGGCTTGGGACAAAGACTATATACCATCCTATACCTGCAGGTGGGTCAGAGAGCACCTGTAGAGACACGATCCTGCAGCCACCCACGCGCAGCTCCAGTGTGGATTGTTCTGCTCAGGAAAAGAAATGCTTACTTTTCATTGATCCACCTTATGGCTTTGTGGGGCTAATCAGCCTCAAATCAATCCTATTGTTTGCCTGCAGTTAGATCTAACTGTTGATCTATTTACCCATTTCTAGAATTAGACTCTCACCTGGAGTTGGGAGAACTGCTTCAACCATCTCCTCCTTCTAATGGAAACCCTTCTGAGACTTAGAACGTTCTCCCTGAATCCTCAATGTTGCCTTGAGCTAAAGTGGCAGGTATCAAAGTAAATCTTATTTCACCCCCCCAAGCCCTAACTAATTATGGAATGTCATCACACCCCGATTATTATTTACCCAATAATGTGCTGATTCCTGATCCAGCCAAAAGCTTAACTGCCATTTAAATGGAGTACGATATTTAAATCTTAATTTCATTACCTGCTGGTAATAATCTTAAAATTATAAATCCAAAGTATCACTCAGAATACATTTGCATATGTAAAAGAATCTGTCCTCATTGTTGTTCCATGGCACACATGGCTGTTGGTTTGACTTTCAAACCAGAGATGAATATCCTTTTATGGAGAGAGAGATGACGGGATTTTTCCCAGCCCCGAAGCCTGCTTGGAGAGGGAGAGAAACACATCCACACCATAAAAAAGCAGCTGGGCAAGCACAAGTGCTACGCCTGTCACCTGTGAGATATGAGCCACCTCTATGTGGTTTACTGATTCTCTCACATTTCTGGTAACAAGTCAGTCAATACAACAAAAGCCACTTCAGAATTCCCAGACACTCAACACTAATTTTCACAGAAGGGGATGTGGAGACTGTCAGCCTGTGCAGAACTATCAGACTGCCATGGCCTCGATGCCTATATTCTGGCTGTTATATCTCTAGGGCAATGTTCTAACAGAGGAATAGAGGGTGTGCGGGCTTATCAGCACACATGTGTGCACATGCGCAAAAAAGAACCATCTCGGCAGCTGGGAGTCCTGCACCAGTGGAAGGGGAAGTCTCTGGTCCTGCCATGACTGAACTGCCCAGTAAATGGGATTGTTGGGAAAGGGCAGAATGTTGGGGTGGATCAGGGGAGGAACACCCAGATAGAAGGGAAGTGGGAGGAGCTAGGGAGATGTTAGCCTGGAAACCAGGAAAAAGATTAACATTTGAAATGTAAATAAGAAATACCCAATTTAATAAAGATGGAATAAAAAAGACACTCCTTCTGGAAGAGGAGAATGTATGTTTTCTTTTCAGGGTCTGTCGGAAGACTTGGATACCGGGACAAATGTGGAATGACTTATAGATCCTTGGAAACTTTTGGATATTTTCAGAAACTCCTGGAAAAGTGGAAGATCCACGATCTCAATGGCAAGAGAGGAAGGTTTATGTGAACCTGGAATGTGTGGGGAAATTACCTGTCCAAGTTTGTCAGTAGAAGAGTAAGCAGAAGGTGGGCCAGTAACAGTGTGATCTTCTTTGAATCTTTCACTGTTCTCTCCAGTACTGTGTTTTGTAGATGTTGCTGGCACTCTGGCTACTAACTCATCAAAGTCCACATGTTCTTCATACCCAGTAGACATAACCCGGCTTTTTTTTTTTTTTCACCTTCTCATGAATGGGCACTAAAGATGAGGCCACTCTCTATCTAGTAGCAAGATGTAAGCAGATCTTCTGGTATCCCTGGTCCTCAGCATTGAGATGTGTTAAGAAAATAAATAAATAAAATACTTGTTTTATATGTTCCTACCACAGCTGTTATTTACAATATGTGTCAAAGAATCCAGACTCGCCCCTAGTTAAATACTTCTTTACTCGTATTAATACGTAGCCGTGGAATCTTATATTTCCAATTACTCCTTCCCATCGGCTCTAGGTGAATCTATATTGCCATTATTTCATGTTACAGAGCAATCATGACTGAAAATGTTAATTTTAGTCCTGTTTTAATTACTCTGTTCCTCATGCACTGATTTCTGTGTGTGAATATCAATTTCTGACTCATTATTTTGTCTCCTTAAATGATTCTTCTGTAACATTCTTTTTCAAAGTCTACTTTTAATTTTTAATTATCTCCGTGAGTGTACGCGCGCGTGTGTGTGTGTGTGTGTGTGTGTGTGTGTGTGTGTGTGTGTGTACACATATGAGCACTATGTCCAAGAAAGCCAATAGGGGGCGGTAGATCTCCTGGAGCTGAAATAACAAGTGTTTATGGGTCAGAGGACTCGGGAGCCTTAATCCAAACTCAGATATCCTGTAAAAGCAGTTTGCATTCTTAATTACTATGTCGTCTCTGTGGCACCCTTTTAACATTTCTTCAATTAGTCCAGTTGTTTAGCAATTCCGTTAGATGTTGTGTGGGAAAAAACAAAACTTTTTAAAAGTTTTATCTTTAATAGGCACTTTTTTCTTCTGAGCACAGAACTGGAACTTTAGAGTTATTTATTTCGGAAGTGAACTTGTGCCATCCTGCCTGTTTTGCAGTGGGTTTGATTTCGAATCTAACCACACCTGTACCTTCTGTTTTGATTCTCTGTTCTTTTTCTTGTATTATTTTTTTCTTTCAGGCTTTTCTACTACCAAGTTTTTTATTATATAAATATCTGATCGTATTAATTATGTATCTCTTCCAGCTCAGCTTTTAACTCTCATGAGCACTGAGGGCTGTGTCTGGCTGTACTCTGTTTTCAGCACCTAGGACAGCTCCCGGGTCTCAGCCACATTAAGTGTTTGTTTAAAAAAGGGGCCTTTTATTCTTATTTTACAGATGAGATGCCTCAGGAAGAGAAAGGTTATGGTAACGGAACACACTGGGATTCCTAACGTGGTTTCTGAGAGACTTAATGAGTTGAAGACAGGAGACCCTAGGTTTCATAGGTTTTTTACAAGGCCACAGAGGATGAAAGGTAACACGTTCAGTATGGCGAGAACAGCTTAGATTTTGGTTACTACAACTCAGTGTGGATCCGCTCACATCAGCCCCTACCTGGATGTGCGCCTTGCCTGGAAGATTGTTAAGACAATTGCACATTGAATCCTGTTCTGACATGTAAGCATAATTGTTGAGGACAAATAATCTTTCTATGATTATAGCTATAAAAATTTATTTTTCTTATGTTTATATATTTTGTTGTATTTATTGTATTTTGTTGTATTATGTTTGAGACAAGATCTTACAATGTATCTTTTGCTTGCCTGGAACTTGTTTTGTAGACCAGGCTGATTATAAGAGAACCTTTAAAAAACATTCTTAGAAGCAAGTACAAGCAAGCCTGATTTTTCCCTGTCTTGCCCTGAAGACCCATATTAATAAAGTAATGTGTGGAAAATATTGATTAACTGTTATTGATCCTCCTCTACTCTGCTGGGAAGGAGCCAAAGGAAAGCCAGGCAGAAGCAAGGACTGAAATTGAAATCTTGAAAGAAGAGAGTAGGGACAAGGGCTTGTATCCTGAATCCATGTGTTTATTCCAGGAAGCAAAAACTAGCCTATAGTGATAAAGGCATCATCATGGTTTGAATATGTTTGACCCAGGCTTGTCCCATGCCTGACAACCTAAGTTTGATATCCAGGACCCACATGGAGGAAGGAGAGAGCTGACACTCACATGTTGTCCTTTACCTCCGTGTGTGTGTGTGTGTGTGTGTGTGTGTGTGTGTGTGTGTGTGCGTGTGTGCGCGCGCACTCTTACAGATTAAAAGTTGACTATTTCCTAGACAGATTCCAGGCAATGAAGTTAAATCAGAAACATATAAACCAATTCAACAACCCCATAACCCCTAAGGATATAGAAGCAGTCATTAAAGGTCTCCCAACCAGAAAAAACCCAGGTCCAGATGGGTATACTGAAGAATTCTATCAGACCTCCATAGAAGACCTCATACCAATACTATCCAAAATATTCCACAAAATTCAAACAGATGGAGCACTACCAAATTCCTTCTATAAAGCCCCAATTACTCTTATACCTAAACCACAAAGACCCAACAAAGACAGTGAACTTCAGACCAATTTCCCTTATGAATATCGACGCAAAAAGACTCAATAACATTCTGGCAAACAGAATCCAAGAGCACGTCAAAACAATCATACACCATGATCAAGTAGGCTACATCCCAGGAATTCAGGGAAGGTTTAATATATGGAAAACCATCAACGTGATCCATTATATAAACAAACTTAAAACAAATCCACATGATCATTTCATTAGACGCTGAGAAAGCATTTGAAAAAATTCAACGTCACATCATGATAAAAGTCTTGGAAATAATAGGAATTCAAAGCCTATACCAAAACATAGTAAAAGCCATATACAGCAAACCAGTTGCTAACATTAAACTAAATGGAGAGAAACATGGAGCAATTCCACTAAAATCAGGGACTAAACAAGGTTGCCTACTCTCGCCCTACTTATTCAATATAGTTTTGAAGTTCTAGCCAGAGCAATCACACAACAAAAGGAAATCAAGGGGATACAGATTGGTAAAGAAGAAGTCAAAATATCACTATTTGCAGATGATATGATAGTACATTTAGGAGATCCCAAAAGTTACATCAGGGAACTACGTCAGCAAATTGGCTGGGTAAAAATTAACTCAAATTATTCAGTATCCTTCCTCGACACAAAAGAGAAATAAGCCGAGAAAGAAATTAGGGAAACGACACCTATCACAATAGACCCAAACATTATAAAATACCTCGGTGTGATTTTAACAAAACAAGTAAAAGATCTGTACAATAAGAACTTCAAGACTCTGAAGAAAGAAATTGAAGAAGACTTCAGAAGATGGAAAGATCTCCCATGCTCATGGATTGGCAGGATTAATATAGTAAAATTGGCCATTTTACCAAAAGCGATCTGCAGATTCAATGCAATCACGATCAAAAAACCAATCCAATTCTTCACAGAGTTAGACAGAACAATTTGCTAATTCACCTGGAATAACAAAAAAACCAGGATAGCTAAAAGTATTCTCAACAATAAAAGGACTTCAGGGGGAACCACTATCCTGAACTCAAGCAATATTACAGAGCAATAGTGGTAAAAACTGCATGGTATTGGTACAGAGACAGACAGATAGACCAATGGAAAACAATTGAAGACCCAGAAATGAACCCATACACATATGGGCGCCTGATTTTTGACAAAGGAGCCAAAAGAGTTCAATGGAAAAAAGATAGCATTTCAGCAAATGGTGCTGGATCAACTGGAGGTCAACATGTAGAAGAATGCAAATCGACCCATTCTTATCACCCTGTACAAAGCTTAAGTCCAAGAGGATGAAGAACCTCCACATCAAACCAGATCCACTCAAACTAATAGAAGAAAAACTAGGGCAACATCTCGATCACATGGGCACTGGAATAAATTTCCTGGACAAAACACCAATGGCTTATGTTCTAAGATCCAGGGTCGACAAATGGGATCTCATAAAACTGCAAATCTTCTGTAAGGCAAAGGACACTGTGGTTAGGAGAAAATCGCAACCAACAGATTGAGAAAAGATGTTTACAATCCTACAACAGATAGAGGGCTTATATCCAAAATATACAAAGAACTCAAGATGTTAGACCACAGGGAGACAAATAACCCTATTAAAAAATGGGGTTCAGAACTAAACAAAGAATTCACAGCTAAGGATTGCCGAATGGTTGAGAAACACCTAAAGAAATGTTCAACATCATTATTCATGAGGGAAATGCAAATCAAAACAACTCTGAGATTTAACCTCACACCAGTGAGAATGGCTAAGATCAAAAACTCAAGTGACAACAAATGCTGGCTAGGATGTGGAGAAAGAGGAACACTCCTCCATTGTTGGTGGGATTGCAAACTGGCAAAACTATTCTGGAAATCAGTCTCGAGGTTCCTCAGAAAATTGGACATTGAACTGCCTGAGGATCCAACTATACCTCTCATGGGCATATACCGAAAAGATTCCCCAACATATAAAAAAGACACGTGCTCCACTATGTTCATTGCAGCCTTATTTATAATAGCCAGAAGCTGGAAAGAACCCAGATGCCCTTCAAGAAAGGAATGGATACAGAAAATGTGGTACATCTACACAATGGAATATTACTCAGCTATCAAAACATGCCTTTATGAAATTCATAGATAAATGGTTGGAACTGGAAAATATCATCCTGAGTGAGCTAACACAACTACAGAAAATACACACGGTATGCACTCATTGATAAGTGGCTATTAGCCCAAATGCTTGAATTACCCTAGACGCATAGAACACATAAAACTCAAGACGGATGATCAGAACGTGAAAGCTTCACTCCTTCTTTAAAAGGGGGAACAAGAATACTCTTGTCAGGGAATGGAGAAGCAAAGATTAAAACAGAGACAGAAGGAACACCCATTCAGAGTCTGCCCTACATGTGGCCTATACAGATACAGCCACCAAATTAGACAAGATGGAACCAAGCAAAGAAGTGCAGAACGACAGGAGCCAGATGTAGATCGCTCCTGAGAGACACAGCCAGAATACCGCAAATACAGAAGCGAATGCCAGCAGAAAACCAAGGAACTGAGTATTGTACGCCTGTTGAAGGAATCAGAGAAAGAACTGGAGGAGCTCGAAGGTTCTCGAGACCCCGTATGAACAACAATGCAAAGCACCTAGAGCTTCCAGGGACTAAGCCACTACCTAAAGACTATACATAGACTGACTCTGGACTCTGACCTCATAGGTAGAAATGAATATCCTTGTAAGATAACCAGTGGAAGTGGAAGCCCTTTGTCCTGCTAAGATGAATCCCAGTGAACGTGATTGTTGGGAGGGGCGCATTAAAGGGGGGAAGGGGAGGGGGAGGGGCTAGGGGGATGTTGACTGGGAAAACAGCAAAGGATATAACAATCGAAATGAAATGAAATGAAAATGAGAAATACTCAAGTTAATAAAGAGAAAAAAGAAAAAAATTCTAAAAGAATTATGCATATTATTCATTCTGCACTCGAGGGTTAGTGAATTTCAGTGGGATCAGGTTATGGGGTGTTTTCTTTCTGATGAATGTGCCTGCAAGTGTTTTAAAACAAAAGGCTTTGACATGTCCTTAATTAAATTAAAATAAATTAATAGTCTATTGAGAGATATTATGACAGAGCTTGACAGTAATAAAGAGGGTCTAACTTCAGCACTGAGCCAAAGGGATACAGGGAGAGGGTAATGGAAAGTGATGGGTACTCAAAAAAAATTGGAGAGAATTGATTTTGTCAGTTGTCAGCTGGTTTTGAAATTACATTTGCAGAACAATGGAATGGAGATTCGGTATTGAAGGAGACACTTTAATGAATCAACATAACAGAGGTTTGGAAATAATTCATCTCAAGATTATATTTAAGATGGAGAAATAGATCACACCTACAATAGTCTTAATGTACTTCTAGAAATTTTAAAATAAAAAAAGTTGGAGATCATCTAGAATCTTTCCCAAAACTGAACAATGATGATTTGCATACTTACTCTTTTCTTACAAAGAAAATGTTTATGGAATGGATTTTGGGAAGGCTTCATTTCCCAACAAAGGAGACTCACTGAGATGCAGGCCTAGGCTAAGATGAGGTTCGTTTGCACGTGTTCCATTACGCATTCAGACATAGTTACTGTGTTTCTATGACTTTTCAAATGTGGGCTTGATTAGACTAGGTACACTGATAATTGAGGACCCTTTCTGATCTGTGACATACACTAGGTACACTGTTAATTGAGGACATTTTCTCATCTGTGACATAGACTAGGTACAATGATAATTGTCGACATTTTCTCATCTGTGACATAGACTATGTACACTGATAATTGTGGACATTTTATCATCTGTTACATAGAATAGGGAAACTGGTAATTGGAGGAATTCTTTTTTGATCTGTGACATACTGTAATTCTGTCTCTTGCCAGAGTATGTCCTGTGCAATGGGAACCTCTCTCACTTATTTTTCTTCACTTCAGGAAGGCAGTTGCCCTATGATGTTTAGACATAGCACCTCCTCTGACGTGTGATGTGCAGTGAGCCATTACCAAAGAGTGTCACTGAAATTGTCTTGACCAGCAATCACCTTCTGCTACAGTAAACCATTCCTCATCTAGCATGTCGCCTTGGCTCTTCCAATGCACTTCCAAGTGTGGAATTTATTTTTATACAAATGGCTAGCACTGTAACTACATTTCAGGACTTTCTTTATTCTGTCATTAGACTCGGGACAAGATTTTAGATTTATAAGTTATGTTTCAGTCTAGGTCTCAGAAAGTTTTTTATGTCAAATATAACATAAAAACTTCCAAATCTACCCCTAAAACATGCATTGGGTTGAGGAACCCAATGAGCCTTTTATTATTTTGATCATTCATACAAAGAATTTCTCTTGCATCTAACTGATAAAGACATGAATTGCACTGTTATTGTGTTGCCTCAGTGTCCCCTACTGCATTGCACCTGGACTTAGGGTTCACAATAGTCCAACTTTGTAGCAATTCACAATGTTGCATTTCCAAATACAAAAGAATCCCCAACCCCTCTCCTTGAGTTTCTCACTACCAAAAATTCTGTTCTATTCTTCAAATCAAATTTTATTATAGGCCACAAATTTACTGAACTCATCTTGAACATTTCAGCATTTAAAATATAACCTTTATAGAAAAGAAACAGAAGGGCACGGATGTTACCATTTGGTAACTAAAAAAAATAAAAACAAACTTAAAAAAATACATAATGAAAAACGAGATATAACTATTTCTAACCATGCAACTTACCTCTAATATATCCTGAAATGATCACCACTATTTTTATATCAAATATTCATTTTTATTCATTTCTCAATATTTTATGCCATGTTTTAATTACTGATTATGTGGAATCAGAAAAAGAATGTATTATTCTTTAACTCCAAGGATATAAAATAACTTACATTCTGATACATAACCCTGAATATTCTACATTCTAATGAGGAACAAAATAGCGTATAGGTAAAATTATTGTGTATGTATGTAGACTAGAAATTAAGTCTGTTATAAATATAAAGTTGAGACAAGAACTTACCATACTGTGAAAGGAAACTATGCATGAGTATCTCCTCTGAACAAAGATGCATCATCATCCTTTCTCATGTGTAGGTAAGATTTATAGACACTATTGCTAGATATTTTCATGTAGGGATATAAAAAAAGTGAAATTAGTGTCTCAAATTATTATCTTATTTCAATATAAACTATGTAGACATCCTGGAAAATATACTGATATATTTAAACTTCACATCATTCCTTTAGTGGTAAATCGGTTTGCTTTTAAAAGAAAAGTTGGGAGTTCAAAATGGATTTAAAATAAGAGTAACTGCTGTGCAAGTTTCATGACATCATTGGGTCCATGACTCGACGCTGGAAAGTTGGAATCTAGTTATGCACCTGTGACTTGTGACATATACATGTGCACACATATATGCAAATAAACATAGAGATGCACACACATTCATGAAGGCACACAAACTACAAAAAAACATATACTTTCAAAGGTGGTTTTGTTTTGTTTTGTTTTGTTTTGTTTTGTTTTGTTTTTGCTTTGCTTTCATTTACTAGTAATGACTCATGCCTTTAATTATACCATAAAATCTGACAAGGGGCTGACAAGTAGGAGGCAGGAGCTTCACATGTGAGAGCTTCAGAGCAGATAGTACAAGGCTAATATGAAAAACGTGAAAACTTTATTCAAAATCCTAAGAGTTTGAAATATAGATCAGGACCTGCCCGGCACACAGTAGATTATGGATTTGCTCTTCACAACTGTTTTTTTTTTTTTTTTTTACTCAAATTTAAGGTGCTTCTCTATTGAATCGTTTTCAAATAAACAAATTGTGGTTAATTTTTAGAATTCGTTTTGTGTTCAAATGTAAATCTCCTAATCTCTAACCTTTATCTCTGATTTTCTAAACCAGAAAAAGCATAGTATCATTCAATATATCTGGTCTATGTGTTGAATATTTTCATTTTAAATGGATTTTTTATAGCATTATAGTTTTCCTGGGATTTACAGATTACCTCCTTGGATTATTAGGGGATACAGACTTAGAACCTTTCTGTAAGACCTTCACTGGTTCTTTCACACAATTTATCAATCCTCTTTCAGGAGACATAAGGACCTGTTGCTGAGTTGTGGCTAAGTTGAGTGTGGATTACAATAGTGTCGACAAACTTCTCCAATGTGAGCCATACATGTTCCTTAAGCACATTCTTGAAAGATTGTTTCCATAATTCATGGTGTTTTCATTAGATAGCTACATTTTTCATTTTTGGCGGATGTTTTTGAAGACTATTCTGGTATTTATGTCAATTGCTAACCCTGTTTCGTAGAAATTTCTGTTTCTTTTCTGGATGCTTCTAGGAACCGTGTTTCTGCTGTTTGTCGGGTTGAGTTTTATCACCTGGGCTCAGATTTCTTTTTATTTATCATGCCTGACATTTGTTTGTTTGAGTATTGTATTATTCTCATTGTTATGCCTGCATACTTTTCTCTTCTTATTTTGACTTTTCCTCCTTTTAGTCTTCAGTAGACCCATGGCTCTTCCACCTGCAGGGAGCCTGTGTATTTCTCATCACTTTTTCTTGTGTATGAGGTGTTTTATAGAGTTATTACTTTTCAATGTCTAAGAGTATAGATTCTGGTTTTGGCATTCATGAAGTTTGCAAAGATCATAACTTCTAGAATAACATGATATCCTTACCTTTTCATTTTTTAGTTTTTCTGGAATGATTAAAAATAACAATTTATAGAGAATAACAAGCATAAGAAAAATGTATATTGTGAACATATTTCTGCAAGAAGTCTCATGTATTGATGCAGCTGAAGTAACAAGAAATGCCATGCTCTCTGTGACTGCCCCCACACCTCCCTCCTCCTTTCCCCACAGTGATAGTATTTACTCATTTACTTCTCTTCTCCCCTTATATTTGTTTATTCATTAGTTGTGTGCTCAAATGATACAGTATTCTAGTTAGTTGAGAGGACAATTTTCAGATGTGACTTATTAGCTTTGCCATGTGGGTCACAGGGATTGATCTTACCACTTCAAGCTCAGCTTGGCAAACAACCACCCTTAGCCAGGGATCCTTTATGCAATCCCCAATTTAATATTTCCTAATACTATCTGAGAGCATTTCTATGACTTCAGAATTACCTGGATTATTTTAGTGGTAAGTGATTATTTGGGAATTAATTTTGTACATTATAGCCACAGCGCTATAATGCTACCCATTCTCCTAGTTCATGCATTACTCATTACATTTGTATATGTGTTTTAAAAAACCCTGCTTAGCCAACAAGCACAACCTCTGCTGATAACATTATATAGCTTCCTTATGTTGATGGCTATGTCTCTACATCATTTTATGCTCACTGTTTTGGCATACTTATTTCTCTTTAATTTATATTTATGATGCACATCATGGAGACCCTTTTGTTTTGGCTCTTTAGATAATAGTGTTTTACCTGGTATTATTTCATTGAGGACACAATCACTTTCCCTAACATTCACATATTTACATTTATACTGTATATTTTTGTCTGGTGATTTGACTATACTATTTATGGTGAAGCAGAAAGAAATCTCTAGTGAAGTAAAAGTCAAACAGTGTTTAAAATATTGACTTCCTGTATTCTTTTTATCTATTACTTATTTTCATAGTAAGGTACAAAGAAGCCTCTCTCATCCTAGTAGTTACTCTTACTTATGTAAAAAATTAATTAGCAAATTAATTAAAATTATTTTAGTACAGTAGCTTTTCTATGCTTATAATACCTAGATGTAATACTTTAGCCATGTGCTTTCTGAACTCTCATGCATACTATAGAGTAAATACATTTAGTGTGCATGAGAACTCCACATAAGAGGCTACAAAAATATCTCAGCTGTTAAAGACTTGTGACCCAACCAAAATGTCAATGAAACTGATATTAGTCACTGTATATTAGGTGTTCATATTGATATAGTCACATATTAACTCTTTGTAATTCTCTACATAATATCAGATCTAATTATAATGATAGTGAATCCATCCAATTACAAAATTCACCATTACAGCTAATACCTTATTTGAATTATTTAACATGTGTTTTGGTTTCATCTTCATATTCTATACCAAAGGAAGCATAGTTAGTGCTCTCAAATAATCAAATAGCCACATCGTCTGCAGTAATCTGGTGTGTTAGTAAAATATCAAAATCGGTTTCTTAATTCATTTACTTTGGAGATATCTAATCTCAGCAGAAATTCTGAAATGAAATATAAATAAAATAAACAAACTGAATAAAATATAAATCTTTATAAAAGATAAATAATATAGTAAAATAAGTTATAAAGCACAGAAATAAATCACAATATTCAAACTCAGATTACCCCCACCATAACCCAGCGCACTGAAAATAAAGACTATGGATCAACTATATAAGTAAGTACCTGTGAACACGTGCTTGACAACACTCTAATTTCTTTCTCTCCCTTTACATTAAGGGAGCAGAGGTAATGATTTCCCCTATGTTCTCTGAATTATCCATGGTTCTGGTTAAGATGCAACAAAAAATCTAAAAAGCCTGTTTATGGAGGATGAGGTTTATTTCTTATTTGCATCACTACTGTATCATAATCGATGAAATTCTAGATGCCTCGTGAAGATGTGTTATATAAATATATGATGAAGATTCAATGTAAAATTATATTATGTCTATGAGAAGAATTTTACCACTCAATTTCATAATCTATTTTATATAATACATACTCTGTCGTTCTTCTCCACAGATTCCAGTCAGGATGTATCTTAATACACCACGCTTCTTCAAGTGTATTTTGTATCTATTTGTATCCACCTCCCCATGACAACACCCTCAATATATATTTCATATACTGGAAATGCATATCCTTATATTTCCATTTATTAGGATGATACTATCAAGAAGATAAAAGATCCCTGTTTCTGGCTGTGCCCAGAGATGACATTGTACAATGGGTCACTGTACCCAAATTCAGTGGGGGAGAAAGCTGGACTCCCAGAATTCTGGAAAATTCTGAGAACTTAGGGGAAACCATTACCTCTGCTCACATTCCTGTGCTGAGAAGAAGCTGCTTAGAGCTCTATGTATACAGGAACCATGGGAGAGTAAGGGAGGGGAACCTTCCAGTATCTACCTGTGTCCAGAAATGAAAGCCAGTGGCCAGGAAAAGTAACACAACTGAGAACAAGGCGAGACCAACCCGTCTGCTCCAAGCAACCAAGCTGGAGGCCTCAGGACACAGAAAACAAGAGTAGTCTCGGACAGGACACTTCCTGGTTCTGCCTACAAACATTGCTGATCTGGTCCTACATAACTCTGTACCCACATATGGGTGGGAGAAAAGAAGTCTATAGGAACAGTGACAAAGAGTTTTACAGGATGGTCATGACACTCTCAGAGACAGCAAGACCACAAAGTACAGAGAAAACCTGATTACAAGAGTCAAGCACAGAAACCTAAGCAACAGAAACGAAAACTACTTGGAATCATCAAAGCTCCCTTATCAAAGAAAGCAAATATTGGATACCCCAACAAACTGAAAAAGCAAGATGTGGATTCAAAATCATTTTTCATGATGATGATAGAGGACACTGCATAGGGAACAAATAAAACTCTTCAAGAAATACAGGACAACACAGGTAAAAAGCAGAAGCCCTTAAAGGGGAAAGACAAAATTCCTTCAAGAATCCCAGGAAAACAAAGTCAAACAGATGAAGGAATTTAAAAAATCTAGGATCAATAAGTAGAAATAGAATCAATAAAGAAAGCACAAAGAAAGGCAACCCTGGAGGTGGAAAACCTAGGGAAGAAATCAGAAGTCATAGACAGAAGCATCAGAAAGAGAATACAAGAGATAAAAGATAAAAATCTCAGGGGCAGAAGATACTGTAGAAAATATTTACACAACCATCAAAGAAAATGTAAAACTCAAAGAGCTCCTCATGGAAAACAACCAGGAAATCCAGGAGACAAAGTGAAGATCAAACTAAAGAATAATGGGTATAAGAGAGAGCGAAGATTCCCATATAAAATGGCAAGTAAATATCATCAAAAATTATAGGAGAAAACTTCACTAACCTAAAGGGAGAAATGCCTATATTAATAAAAGAATCATACATTTCTCCAAATAGATTGGACTAAAAAGAAATTTCTCCCTTCACATAAGAGTCTAAATACCAAATCCACAAAACAAAGAAAGAATATTAAAGGCAGTAAGTGAAAAATCAAGTAACATATATAGGCATACCTTATAAGTATTATACCAGACTTCTTACCAGAGACTATGAAAGTCAGATCCAGAGTTGATTTTATAAAACTCTAAGAGAAAATAAATGCCAGCCCCGGCTACTATCCCATGCAAGAAATACAATCAGCGCAGCTGGAGAAACCAAGGTATTTTATGATGAGCTAGATTTACACAGTATATTTTCACAAATCCTGCCGTATGAAAGATAATAGATGGGAAACTCCAACACAAGGAGGGAAATTACACCCTATAAAAAGCAAAAAAGTAATACTCTTTCAACAAACCCAAAAGAAGAGGGTCACACAAACGTAATTCCACCTCTACCAAAAAATAATAACAGAAAACTACAATAACTATTCCTTAATATCTCTTAGCATCAATGCAAATTTTTCCTTAAAAAAGACAGATAACAGACCGCATACATTAAGAAGAATTAGAATTTTGTTGCATTGAGGAAACACAGCTCAGTGACAAAGACAGGTAGTATCTCTGAATAAAAGGCTGGAAAACAATTTTCCAAGAAAATGGTCTGTAGAAACATCCTGGAGCATACATTACAGTATGCAATTCACCTAAAATTAAGAAAAAAAAAGATAAGGACGGACACTTCATTTTCATCAGAGAAAAAAATTCCACCAGGGTCAATTCTCTTTCCTGAATATCTATACGCTACATCCAACGGCACCTAAATTTATAAAGGAAACCGTACTAATGCTCAGGCTAACGAAATAGTCGTGGGAGACTTCAACAACCCACACTCATCAATGGCCAGATCATGGAATGGGAGACCGGAAATACAGAGAAATTAGCAGATTTTGAACCAAATGGATTTAAGAAATATCTATAGAATATTTCTTCCTTGAACAAAGGAATATACCTTATTCTCAGGAACTCATGGCATATTCTCCAAAACTGATCATACAGTTGATCATAAAAGAGGCATCAACAGATACAAAAGAGTGAAATAATCCCATGCATTTTCTCACACTACCATGACCTAAGGCTGGACTTCAATAACAACAAAAATGTCAGAAAGCCCAAATACACATGGACATTTAACAATATTTTACTCAGAGATAACTTGGTAGAGGTAGAACTAAAGGAAAAAAAATTATAAATATTTTATAAATTAAGGAAAAGTAAGGCACAACAAACTCAAACTTATGGGACACAATGATAGTATAGCTAAGAGGAAAGCTCAGAGCTCTGAGAGTATCCAACGTGAAACTGTAGAGACCACATATTAGCAGCTTGACAACAAACATAAAAGCTCCAAAACAAAAAGAAGCAGATACACCAAAGAGGAACAGAAGGCAGAAAATAATCAAACTCACGTCAGAAATCAACTTAGAAGAAATAAAAAATACTCTACAAAGAATCAATAAAACCAGGAGCTGGATACAAGGGTAAATCAACATGATAGATAAACCTGAGCTAGAATTACAAAAGGTCACAGAGAGAGTATATAAATAACAAAATCAGAATGAGAGGGAAACAAAACAACAGAATCTGCAGAAATTCAAAACATCATCATACCATATTACTGAAATTTATATTTAAGAAAAGTATAAAATCTGGATCAAATGATCAATTTTCTATACAGGGAGCAGTTACCAAAGTTAAGTCAGGGTCAGATAAAATAACTAAACTAGACAATGAATCCTAAAAAATTAGAAACAATTATTAAAAGGATCACAATTGGGAAAAGATCCCAGGACCAGATGATATTAGTGGAAAATCTATCATCACTTCCTAGAACCAAATTCTACTATTGTCCAAAATATTCCACAAAATACAAACAGAAGAACACTACTCACAATTCCAACGATGAAGCCACAGTTATGCTTATACCTAAAGCACAGAAAGACCCAATAAAGAAAGTGCATTCCAGACCAATTACCCTTATGAATATTGACAATAAATAGTCAATCAAATCATTGGAAACAAAATCCATGAACACATCAAAATGATCATCCAACAAAATCAAGGAAACTTCATAACAGGAATGCAAGGATAGTTTAATATGGAATTCCATCAACATATTCCACTAGATAATCAAACTGAAAGAAAAAAATACATTTTCAGCTCACTAGATGCTGCGAAAGCATTTGACAAAATAAAACACCCCTTCATAGCCAAAGTCTTACAATGATAGGAATTCAAGGCCCATACCCAACAACAGTACCATAATGTACAGCAAACCAGTAGCCAAAAATCAAACTAAATGAAGAGAAACTTGAAGCTCTCCCTCTAAAATCAGGGACTAAACAAGGCTATTCATTCACTCCCTACTTATTCAATATAGTACTCAATGTGCTAGCCTGAACAACTAGACAACAGAAGGAGGACAAAGGGATACAAATAATAAAGGAAGAGGTCAATATCACTATTTGCAGGTGATATGATAATATACTTGAGTGACTCCATAATTTCCACCAGAGAAATACTGCAGTGATAAACAGCTTCAGCAAAATCCTGGATATAGAATTAACTCAAACATATCAATAACCTTCCATGAATAAACAGACCAAAAAAGAAATTAGGGAAATGACACTCTTCACAATAATCACAAATAACAAAAAATACCTCCACATAACTCAAAACAGGTAAAGGAAAGCACCGTTTGAAGAGAACTTAATTTCTCTAAAACAAGAAAATCTCAGAAGATGTAAAGACTTTTCATATTCATGGACTGGCAGTATTGAAATAGCAAAAATGGACCTTTACCAAAAGCAATATGCAGATTCAATGCAAACCCCAAGAAAATTTCAACAAAATTCTTCATACAGTTAGAAAGAGAAATATGCAAGTTCATTTAGAATAAGAAAAAAACAAGGAAGTGGAAACTATTCTCAAAATAAAAGAAATTCTGTGGAAATCAACATCCCTAACCTCAAGTTGAATACCTAGCAATAGTTATAAAAATTACATGGTATTGGTACCGAGACAGGCAAGTAGAACACCTGTGTTGGTTCATCTAGATGTCAGCAAGTAAATTAATGTAAATACATCCATTCTTATGACGCTGTACAAAGCTGAAGTCCAAGTGGATTAAGGGCATACAGAAAAAAGAGATATATACAAACCAATAGAAAAAAAAGTGGGGAAAAGCTTGAACACATGATATCAATGGAAAATTTCTTGAACAGAACACCAAACCAGTGGCTTCTTCTTTACGATGAAGAGTTGACAGATTGGACCTGTAAAAATGCAAAGTGTCTGTAAGGCAAGGGACACTGTCATTATGACAAAATGGCAACTAATATCTTGAAAAAAGATCTTTGCCATCCTATATCTGAAAGAGAATTAATATCCAATATGTACAAAGAACTCAAGAAGTTATACTCCAGAAAGTCAAATAACCCTATTATAAATGGGGTACAGATCTAAACAAATAATTTTCAGCCGAAGAATTTTGAATGACTGAGAAATACATAAATAAATGTTCAATGTCATTGTTCATCAGGGTAATGCAAATCAAAAGATACACCAGGCAAAATGGCTAAGATCAAAAATTCAGTAAACAGCATATGCTGGCCACAATGTGGAGAAAGAGGAAGACTCCTCCATTATTGGTGGGATTGAAATGAGGTACAATATTCCGGAATTTACGCCAGGCTTTCCTCAGAAAATTCGCCATAGTATATGATGAGGACTTAGCTATCCCACTCCTGCGCATATTCCCAAATGATGCCCCAACTTATAACTAGGACACATTTTGTACTATGTTTATAGCAGCTGTATTCATGATAGCCAGAAGCTAGTAAGAACCCAGATGATTCGACTACATGAATGGATACAGAAAATGTGGATCATCTACATAATTGAGTGCAACTCAGTAATCAAATATAATGACATCATGAAATTCATAAGCAAATGAATGAAACTATAAAATAACATCCTGAAAGATTCAACCAAATCACACACACACACACACACACACACACACACAAATAAAACGCACACACACACACACAAATAAAATGCACACACACACACACACACACACACACACACACACACACACACACTACCCCAAAACCTTGAATTACCCAAAATACAATTCACATACTGCTTTAAGTTCAAGAAGAAGGATGAAGCAAGTGAGGATGGTCTGTATAAAAAGGAGAAAAAAATATTCATAGGACATGATATGGAGAGTAATATTAGAACAGAGATTTAAGGAATAGCCATTCTGAGCCTTTACCACCTGGGGATACAGCCCACATACATACAGCCCCCAAACCTAAACAATATTGCTGATGCCAACAAGTGCATGCTTACAGGAGCTTGATATAGCTGTCTCCTGAGAGGCTCTTCCAGATCATGCAAAAACCGAGGATGATGCTTCCACTCAACCATTGAACTGAGAACAGGGTCCCCTTTGTAGAAGATAGAGAAAGTATTAAAGTAGCTGAAGTGCCTTGCAACCCAGTAAGGACAACAGCGGTCACAAACCAGATCCTCCCGGGAATAAAGTACTTCCTTAAGACAGCACATGGACAGACTGGTGGCTCTAGCTGCATATGTACCAAAGCATGAACATGTTCTATACCAATGGGAGATGCCCTTGGTCATGCCAAGGCTGGACCTTCCAGTAAATAGAATGTCATGCTAGGGAGGCAGCAAGGGATGTTTTTGTGGAGGGGGAAACACCTTTGAAGAAGACAGGGTAGCGGAAGAGGATAGGGATAGGGGGCTTATTGATGGAGGCCACACACATACAGCCTTTATATTTTTCTATGCCTTTAGCAGCTCAATGACAAGGCCAATCCTAACCTCCAAGTGGCTAAACTATCCCCCACTGATATTCACACGTTATTATTTGCTAAAATCTATATCCCATCTTTCTTGCCTTGGACACCATTGGGCAGCTCTCCTGGGTCTGCTTATTCTCATGCTCTTCTATGTCACGTACTTCTCTGTCCTGAAAGTCTGTCCTGGAGAATCTCCATGCCTTCCTCCTCTCTGGACCTTTGTCCAAGGATCCTGAAACTCCTGCTCTGTCTCCCCTGCCTATAAACTGGCTATCAATATCTCTATTTTCCAATAAGAACCAACTGAGGCAGGGTCCCTGATTCATACGTTCAGGACACGATGAGAAGCAAGAGAATAAAATCAGCTACAATAACTATTTGTATGTGATTTTCTGGGAACTATATTCCCCAAACCAGAGAGAGATACTTTTTAAAGTACTATAATCATAGTAAATATCAAGTAGACAAATAATAATAATAATAATAATAATAAATATTAATAATAATATAATAGTATAATAAAAGTGAAAAAATAATAACTGTAATAATTATAATAGTAAATAATAATAAAAATAAAATAAACATCATCATCATTATAAAAATCATCATAATCATCAAAGCCTAACTGAACAGAGAAATAAAAATACAAAAACTGTGAAGGAAAAAGACTCAGTCACACGTAAAGCTGATCACATGAAACTAACAACTGAATTTTCAATGCATATTGTAAAATATAAATGTGCTTGGATCACATTTCAACACTGTTTCAAAGAATACAGATACTAGCCTAGAATTTATTACTGAGCAAATATATCATTCACATCAACACAAGAGGAGAAACTTTACATAGCATAATCACCAGGAAGCCATGTCTCTTCAGCAATCTTAGTCTAAAAATGGGAAACAGCAATCTTAAAATAAGGGATATTCTCAAGAGGACAGAAATGGTAAATAACCCTGTAGAAATTCATCGGAAGAGGGAAAAAGTATGTGGCAATAACAAAATTAAAAGGACCCAAAAATACTCCTCATTAATAACGCTAAGCATAGGGGTTGGGTATTTAGCTAGTAGTAGAGTACTTGTCTAGCAAGTGCAAGGTCCTGGGTTCGGTCCCTAGCTCCAAAAAAAAAAAAAAAAAAAAAATGCTAAGCTTTAACTGTCCCACACCAAATATACAGGCTATCAGTTTGTATAAGAAAACAGGTTTATTTTTCCTGCATCCAAAAAGTACATTTGTATTAGGTACAATTGCATACTCTTGCTCAGAATGCAATTGCCCATATTTCTTTCTTTTTTTTTTTTTTTTTTGGTAAGAATATTTATTGTTCATTAGTATTTTTTTAAAAAATCTAGAAGATTTTCTGTTTAATTGTAATTATAGAATTTTCATTTAAATGTACTTCTTTTTTCTTCTTTTTTTTGTGGGGGGTTGTTCCCCTCCCCTCTCCTCCCCCTATTACCGCCCTCCCCCCAACAATCACATTCACTGGGGGTTCAGTTTTAGCAGGACCAACGGCTTCCCCTTCCACTGGTGCTCTTACTAGGCTATTCCTTGCTACCTATGATGTTGGAGCTCAGGGCCAGTCCATGCATTGTCTTTGGGGAGTGGCTTAGTCCCTGGAGGCCCTGGTTGGTTGGCATTGTTGTTCATATGGGGTCTCGAGCCACTTGAAGCTCTTCCAGTCCTTTCTCTGATTCCTTCAACGGGCGTCCTGTTCTCAGTTCAGTGGTTTTCTGCTGGCATTTGCCAATGTATTTCTGGTATTCTGACTGTGTCTCTCAGGAGAGATCTACATCTGGTTCCTGTCAGCATGCATTTCTTTGCTTCATCCATCTTGTCTAATTGGGTCGCTGTATATGTATTGGCCACATATGGGGCAGTCTCTGAACGGGTGTTCCTTCTGCCTCTATTTTAATCATTGCCTCCCAACTCCCTGCTAAGAGTATTCTTGTTCCCCTTTTAAAGAACAAGTGAAGCATTCACATTTTGATCACCAGTCTTGAGTTTCATGTGTTCTATTCATCTAGGTTAATTCAATCATTTGGTCTAATAGCCACTTATCAAAGAGAGCATACCATGTGTGTTTTTCTGTGGTTGTGTTACCTCACTCAGGATGATTCCAGTACCCTCCATTTGCCTATGAATTACATAAAGTCATTGTTTTTGATATCTGAGTAGTATTCCTTTGTGTAGATTTTCCACATATCATAATGCAATATTTATTTGCTAGAAAGTATACTTTTGGGAGAACATTATTTTGTAAATTTAATTCATCTTTTTTTTCCTTAGATTTATCTGAATGAATATTATTTGCTAATATGTTTAAATTTTTTAGGTAACTCTGTGTGTGTGTGTGTGTGTGTGTGTGTGTGTGTGTGTTAATTAAAATATAATAATATGACCAGGATATTGCTTGAGTGATAATGATAAGTTATGGACACTGAGAATTTTTGTATATACTTTATATATAAACTTTATATGTATATATACTTATATACATGAAAATTTGTTCTGTATATTTTTTCAAAGCACTGTTTAGATATGTATACTAGATTAGGCCTTCTAATTGCAGTTTCAAATTTTCCAACGCTAATTTTATTTTATTAGGTGTCTAGAAAGAAATACATGGAAGCATGTATCATATCAACTTCAAATGTAGGTACAATCAATGTTATATCTTCCTTTTAACATGATTGTTCATCTTTTGTCCATAAAATATATATATTTAATTTGCTCTATTTATATTAGAAATATATGCTACATTGTATATATGTGTTCGTTGATAACTTTCTCCTGTGAACAAATTTTAAGAATAAATGACTTATGTACATTATTATAAAATCTAAGATCATTGAGTTTTTTCCAGAAATCAAATACCATAATGCATAAATATAATTAGCATTTCCTGAATGTGGCTATTAACAAAAAATATTTAATATACAATTTCTATAAACTTATTTTGATATTATCCATTAAAGTTTCTTCAAGGAGTTGTCCAACTTTTAACAAAGGGAAGTCACCAATTATGACAATAATTTTTTTCATTCTATATTCCTTTAAATTGTAAAATACATTTTTATTTAAATTAGTCATAGCAGAAAATGAAATATTATATAGACTACAAAAGAGACCAAAGGAAATTAGTACCAAACTCTAATATTTGTGTCAATATCAGTAATGGCAAATGATAATTACTGTATTATTAATTTAATGAGACAAGATATCATTTTTATTTAGTAATTTTTCGTGAATATTTTATGTATTTACATTTCAAATATTATTTCCTTTCCTTTTTCTCCCATAACATCCCTGACCGTCTTCTATGAGGATGTTCCAATTCTCACCAATCAACTTCAACCTCAATGCTCTGGCATTACCCTACATCGGGGATACAAGCCTTCACAGGATTAAGGACTTTTCTTTCTAATGAATTTAGACAGAGCAATCCTCTGCCACATATGTGGCTGGAGTCATGGGTCCCTCAATCTGTACTCACTAGTGGGTGGTTTAATCCCTCGAATTTCTGATGGGTCTGGTTGGGTGATATTGTTGTTCTTCCTGCGGTTTTGCAAACACCTTCTGCTAATTAAGTATACCCTCTAACAACTTCATTGATACCCCTTGTTCAATCCAATGTTTAGCTATAATCATCCTCACCAGACTCAGTAGGGTTCTGTCAGAGTCTCTCAGGAGACATCCATATCTGACTCTTGTCAACAAGGACTTGGTGTCATCAGCAATATTGACTGGTTTGTGTGACTGCATATGGGACAGATCCCCACAAGGGGCAGTCTCTGGTTGACCCTTTCTTCAGTCCCTTCTTAACTCTTTATCCTTGAATTTCCTCCCATGAATATTTTTTTCTCCCTTCTAAGAAAGAATGTAACATCTGCATTGTGGTCTTCTTCCTGCTTTGGCTTCACATGACATGTGAATTCTTTCTTATGTATTCCACACTTTTGGGCTGATACACACTTCCAATAAATGTATATCATTTGTGTTCTTTTGTGACTAGGTTACTTCACACATAATGATAATTTCTAGTCTATCCTAAGAATTTTATGCAAACATTGTTTTTGATAGGTTAGAAGAACACAGGTATGTAAATGTACTATATTTCATTTATCCATTACTATGTTGAGGGACATCTGGTTTGTTGTTTTCAGTTTCTGGATATTATAAAAAAGAATGGTTTCTCTCAACCTGTAGCATCATGTGTCCTTCTTATATGTTGGAGCATCTTTTGGGTATATATCAAAGAAATGGGATTGTGGTATCCTCAGGTAGTACTATATCCAACTTTGTGAGAAAATTCTAGACTGATTTCCAGAATGGTTATACCAGCTTGCAATCTGACCAACAATAAAGGAGAGTTCCTCTTGCTCCACCTCCTTGCCAGAATTTGTTGTGAATTTCTTTTCTTAGCCATTCTGATTGGTGTGCTGTGTAACCTCAGAATTTGTTGATTTGCATTTACCTGATAGCTTAGGATGTTGATATTCCTCAGTAGAGGAAGTCCTTTACAGAAACAGGAAACTCAGACTGCTTTTCCATGATTTATTAAAGGTTTTTATAGCCCTCATGTATTAAAGTACCATTTGAAAGTATTGATAGCTGCTATCTAGGTTTTTTCCAAGTTCACAAACTTCTTAGAGTAAAGTTCCAAAATGTAAGTAGGCCCAAACCTGAGCTGTAAAACTATGACAGGGCAATAATGACAGATATTTTCAAGGCCCAAGCACTATAGTACTATACTTTTGAGTACAGTGATCCAAATTAATTCAAATAGCTCTACAGAGTAGGAAGATACATCCAAAAAAAGGTTAGAAAAGTGTGGAAGAATCAACTCCTTCCTCATGTATGAAAGCATCTACGGTTCTGCAGTAAGTCAGAAGAGGCAGTTTTCAAGTAGCAATGGGAAGAAAGAATTCAGGACAAGACAGGTAGATAAACCAGCATGGTGTGTTTATGTAAGAGAAATACTTAGAAATGAAAATGTCTTGTAAACTTATAAAAAGGTTTTTTTTTCATTATTATCTCATTCCAATCACAACAGACATCTATGAATAATTCCTCTCTAAGGCTTCCATAAAACAGGTTAAACAAAAATTAACATAAACATTTAAAAGTTTGAAAATGAAACAAAATAAAAAACAAAAATTTGCATATGTTTCAGAGCAGGATCACAGGGAAATGTGATGAATCTGTTCAAGATGAAACCTAGAGTGGCAAGCAGGATCTAGAATTAGAACTGCAGGAGAAAGGCAGTGGAGTAGTGACAGGAGCATGGCCAGGCCTGAGAGATAAGGCTGGGCCCTTTACAGGGGCAAAGAATGAGGTATTAAAATATATCATATAAAGCAGAAACTTTCCTTTCTTCTCACCTCAAGTATCCCATCCCTGAAAAAAAACACATTTTGATAATAATACAGAAGAGTTGTGGTACGTAACTCACTTCCCGTTTGCTTTTAACCCTCTCTCAGAAGTCAGCAAATATGAACATTTCGAATTTCCAAGAAGAAAAATTCATCGGCAGGTATATGCATGTCCTGTGGACCAAATGACAAACTGAAATATGTGAGGGAAGAGGAGGTAGAGACTGTCTCATTCCACAGAGCAGAAATGTGACTGCCCAAGCAAAGAAGGGACAAGGCAACCATAACAGGTAAACTAGTTCTCGTAACATTAAGCTTATTCACATTATTATTAACTATACTTAGTTCAAATCACTTTCCAGCTAAATCTTCATTTTGAATGATGCTGATCTATCCTGCAATGTGTCTGTACCATTTACTCTTACGAGTATTGGATTTCCTCATGGGGATAATAGATGATTGTGGCTTCATAGGTGATGTTTTTATTTCTATATATCACTCCCTTTACATACTATATGTGTAGTACATTTAAGGAGTTTCATTTGGAGAAGGTATGAATGATTGATCTATAATATGTGGTTTAAAACTCTATTGAGATTATTTAGAAAATATCAGATATCCATTCTCTGCAAAGAATTGCTTCTCTCCTATGATAAAGAAACAAAGAAAAATTATTCTAGCCAAAATAATTCCCTAATATTTTAATATCTAAAGATACAGAAGAACATTAAGATAATGTGGAATATTAGATCAGCTGAACTGCATGATCATTTATTAAAGAATAACCAGAATCATTGAGAGGTTTCTGGAACATAATATAGGAACAAAAAACAAAGCATTGAAAAAATAGTGGCAGAAGAACAGGGTCATTTTGTTAAATGTAGCTTACCTTCAGATCCACTGTTTTCTTTTATTTAGTAAAAATTCAATTTAAATACTCTTCTTCAGTGTTTTTCATCCTGTCGTTGACTCTATTTTCAAAGCTCTATCCCATAACTAGCATGATTATTAAATTTAAAACCAGGAATTTTGTGTGTGTCAATCACTTTCTGCATTTCCTTATTTGTGGTTTATTCTGTTCCCAATGGCCGTGTTGTGTTGAATTCAGGAAGAATTCCTGGCTCATTTGATGAAAATTTTCTGAAAGCATATATTATTCATAGTTGTAAAATAGTGTGCGTATGCTTATTAGTACTGGATATTATAGTTAAAAATCATCGGATAAGGAATTTTTGCATGAATATCATAACACGCTAAAATACTAAAGAGAAAACGTAGAAGAGCTAGATATTTATTAAATATTTTTACTCTTCTAGAGTTTGTAACTTTACAAAATTTGAGCAAATCACTTCTTTTTATTAAATTCACATTCAAGAGCAATTACATTCTAATCAAACAGCTGTGTCAGCTCCCATAAAGTTGGAATAATGCTAATTGCAATCCAAATGTTTGTAGTAAGTAAATGGGCAATTATTGTCCGCATGTACTAAACAAGCATCTAATGTAAGCATATGTTTGCTCTTAATGAAATAAGAAATACCAGATATAGTGGGATAAAATACATCTATAAAGTAAATTTTTTGTTATATAAGTTATCAATTCATGGTCTGAGTAATGGCTTAAATCACCAAACCTTTAACAGTAAATAGGAATTTCTAGTGAGTTAGAGGTTCTCTCAAGCATCTCCAAGTAAATCGATCTAAAATATATACCTTTAAAATTCTCCTAAATACACTTATCATGAAATATTCCACATCACAGTAAATAACTCCAACATATTTTCATTTGCTCAAAACAAGACATTATCTTTCTTTCTTCCACCACTCGCCATAATCTGTCTACTACCAAACAAATAAATATACATCATAGCTGTCTGATATGAATGTGTTTCTTTATCACTGACACTACTTCCAGATTGACATCAAAAACATCCTTCAAATAATTCTGTTTATCGTTTTATAACATAATTAACCAGAGTCCCTTAGTATGTACATATAGAGTTAAACAAACTTATTTGAAACTATTCCATGATTTCTTAGACATTTTTCATAAACAAAAATTTATATCTCTCATATTGTTTCTGTAAGCCCATATGTGAAATCTAAGCTTCAGCTTTATTTGGTCCTCTCTTCTATCACTTAATCTATACAAACCCTTTCACATTTACTTTTTGTATATGTCAAGCTCTTTTCCATTTATTGACCTCATATTTATAGTAATACAGCCCGAAATATAGTTCAATTATTTTTCATCTAATTTAACTTAGCTGTCACTTCCTTAGGACAATCTCCATGACCTTATTTCTAAGATAGATTCTTCAGTTATTTGCATACAATCAACTACAACACACTGATTTATGTGTTCATTTCTTTCTTTTTTTATATCATAATGAAATTTTTATAAGAGATAGCTCATAATACTTTTTATTCATTCCTAATCTATACCACTATTATGGAGCCTGGTACATTAATGGAGAGTATTATTTATTACATGATTCAGTAAGTTGTAAAAATAAACTGTATACTATTCTTCGTTTTAATGAATATGGATTCCATACATTGGTTAAACCATCATGAAGTATTTATGTGAGTTCTTCAATATATTACAATTCAATGACCTAGATGACATTGCCTAAACATTTTTATTTTTCAATGATAGTCTATTTCATTTTCAACAGCAATGCTTTGATGACTGAGCAATTATCTCAGCTAGGAATTCTTTTGACATGAAAGAAAAAGATACCTAATTTTAATTGATAGCACCCATGTAAAAATGCCAGGTGCCAATCATTTGAGGTCCCATCTCTGAAAATACAAAAAGAAGATCATTCCTAGGGGCTTACTGGTCATGGAGTCAAAGTTCATTTGTGAGCCGTTTCAGTGAAAGATTAAAAACCAAGAGGACCCAAAGCTGCGTTTACAAAGCTGAACCTGTACCTCATCTCTCTCTCCCCATATCTCACCTGGAAATGGTTGGACTTCCAGGAGTGCTGACACACTCAAGATCACATTAGAGACTACCACTTTTAGGTGGAACTGCCTGGAGCCCTCAAAATCCAGGAATAGAGGGGCAGTCTGTTACAGGATACTTCTGGTTTCTATCTATTCCTTGTCGCTGAACCTGATCCACAGCTCTTGGTACACAAGATCCTTCAGGAGAGAGCTAGTGTCCCTGGAGTCCTGACACATGGGATTACACGAGGATCAATCCACTGTCAGAGACAGTAAAACCAGCTAACCCCAGAGATAACGAGATGCCAAGAGGGAAGTATAATAGCCTAAGCAATATAAACCAAGGTTACATAACATCATCAGAACCCGTTTCTCACAACAACACAAGGCTAGGATACACTCAACACAACAGAAAAGAAAAAGAAATGTTTGTACTTCAAATCACTTAACATGATTATGTTAAAGGATTTTAAGAAGGAAATAAATAATTCCATCAAAGAAATATAGGACAACAGATGTAAAGAGATAGAAGTCCTTATAGAGGAAACACAAAAATCCCTTAAACAATTACAGGAGACCTTACGGAGACCATAGGCAAATGGATGAAACGACAAAATATCATCCTGAGGGAAGTAACAAAAATACAAATAAACACGCAAAGAATGCACTCACTTGTAAGTGGAAATTAGCCCAAGAGCTCACAATATCCACAAAAAATTCATATACACTCTGCACCTCAACAAGAAAGGACAAAGAGTAACTGCTTCAATCCCAATTAGAAGTGGGAAAAATTATCATGGGAGGCATAAGGAGGAAGGAGCCTTTGTGGGAGAGGGGAGTTAAATGGAAACACAGGGGAGCAGGATAAGATGTGGGAAGAGACAGGAGAGAAGCACAAAGGACCAGGAGAATAAGTATACAAAGAAGGAACATTGCAGGATGGGGGTATCCGGTAGAATATCCCAGATACTAAGGATGCAACAGGTTCTCTGGACTCAACAGGGTTGACATTAGCCAACATCAACAACAACAGTATAATTGAACCTGAAGAAACCACCTGCAGTAGATAGATATGACCACAGTGTAAGGATGGGACCACTCACCCATCTCTTATTAAATCAGAGTTATCCGTGTCTATTAAAATACAGGAGTAAATGTGGAGCACAGGTTGCAAGAAAGGCCATCCAGAGATCTGCAGACACCAAATTGGAAACTGTTGCTGATGCTGAGACATGCTTGCGAACAGGAGTCTGGTATGTCTTTCCTCTGAGAGGCACTGCCAGCACCTGACTGATACAGATCCAGGTATTCACAGCCAACCATTGAAATGAGCCTACACATCCCAATGTAAGATGTAGGGGAAGGGATGATGGAGCTGAAGGAGACTGTAATTAACAACAATATCAATTAACCAGAACTCTCAGGGCTCCCGTGTGCCTAACCACCACCCATAGATTGTACATGGTCTGCTATTCTACATATGTAGCAGGGGACTGCCTCATCTCACATCAGTGGAAGGGGAAGCAATTGGTCCTTTGGATGCTTGATGTCCCAGAGAAGAGTGATGCTAGAGGGGTGAGGAAAGAATGAATGGGGCTTATGGAGTCACCCTCTTAGAGACAAAGAGGAGGAATATGTGGAGGTGGGGTTTATGGAAAGGGGTAATACTTGAAATATAAAAAATTACAATGGTTAATAATACCACTAAAAAAGGAGTGGTATTTTCCATACATTACTTTACTGCAGAGGGTTAGCTTGGAACATTTATTGTTGCTTAGATGCATATTTCTTCCTACAGTACCTGATACCTTGTTTCTCTGAAGAGTGTAACCTTAGATCATCCTCCCCATTAAAAGAAGGCATAACACTTAACTCCTTTTTCCAAGCAAGGGTGGTTGTTGATATGTCTGTAAAAGGCAGGAGGAATTTGTACAATCTAATTGGGGGTCACCAAATAATTATTTACAAGCAAAGCTTGTAACACAAACAGTTTGTGTTCAATCAACTTACCAGTATTGAACGCATCCCAGGACTTCTGACCAGGCAACAGCATAAAATGTCAAGAGACATTTAGAATTTCAATATGTGTGACTAGAGAAAATACTTTCCATTGTGTAGCATACTCAATATTTCAAAAATATCAGCATGGAGAGAATATTAAGAGCTTTAGGACAAAAAAATAATGAGACATCAATGTAGAAGCGTCACAGTAACAGCTGAAATTCACATGGAATTCTAATATCAATCCCATTCATTCTATGCTCTATTCAAATCCTATCACATGTTCATTCCCTAACACAGTCAACCAATAATTTTCTAGTCCCTGCAGTCTCTGAGGAGCAAGGGATTAGCCTTGATTAGCCTTTACCACTCGCTTATGAGGTTCCAAGACACATCTCTGCATCAATGCTGGTCTAAGAGGCGCTTGACAGCACAGACTACTAAGCACCCTTTGCACTTTCCATTCATGTTGCCCCTTCAGGAATCACTTGTCATGATCCCTGACAGCGTGCACAAAACAGGTAGCACCCAAAGAATGGATTAACACTTTCATGTATATAATTCCTTCAATTGATCTCTATAAGCACCTACTACCTCCAGGGACTTAGATAAGCCAGAATTCATTCCCTGTTTCCACTCTAGATAAGTCACACATAATCCGTTAAAAACTGCTTAAATGAGACTTTAGGAAACCTGTTGGAGACATCAGTTCAGGAAGCCAGATGCCCTGGCCAAGATCTTCAAGATGGGGCTTCACAGAGATGGGAGATTTGGGAAGACAACAAGGTTGAAAATATGATGCCTTTCTTGCTAAGGAGTTGGAGACCTACACTTCAGAGAAGATGGCTTCAAAGAATGAAGTCTTCAAGCACCTCTCCTTGGAAAAAGTGCTTGTTCCTATGGGGGTGTGGGAGGGGGACAGCTGCATTTCATCCTCAGGCACTGCAGAGTGTACTGGTCCAGAACTTCACGTGCCTGCTCAGTGTGGGATGACTTAGGTGGAAAACCACTAGCTTCCTCACTTCACCTACCCCAAGGAAGGATGCTGTGCTCTGTATCCCTGCATTGGAAAGTCACCTTCATCCCTGTTGTTCATGTCCAAGGCTTCCTATGGTCCTCACCTGTTTGCTTCTGAGTCAGCTGAGGTATGTTGATATACCTCACTTTGTGTGAGCTTTCCTTAAGAGCTCTAAACACCCAACCCATCCTGTCCACTCCATCTCTTTTGTTCTATTTAGATTGATTTTTTTTTCTCAACAAAACATGAGCAGGAAGTGGATTTCTCAATTGGGAAATGCTTGCACTCTTCTAAAGTTGAGGTTCAGGTGAACAAAATGAATTGTGGGCAGTAACTCACACAGACAGATCTGTGTGCCTATTTTCTTGGCTTTCGATGATGTTTAAAATGTGATGTTTTGGGGCAGGAAATTATCGGGTTTGTCATCAGTTTATCCTGACTTTGGAAGTAGGCCTAGGAGCTAATTTTTCCTCGCTCTTTGAAAATAATCCATAATTCATGAATGCCATTGACTTCAATATAATGTATTTAATCCTGTTAATTCCAGCTTTGTTTGAATAAAAATGGCCCTCCTCTAATTGTGGATTTTGATAAAGCTAATTTTGGTGTGCTATCCAGTGGCCTGCCTCGGAGAGAGAGGCTAGCCATATTTCTGATACAGAGAATGACTTAAAGATAACCTAAGGAAAGATAGGAGCTGGGAAAAGAATTACCAAGGATGTGGTGACTCAGAAACAAAAGACTTTTCCAGAAAAAAAAATGCATGGAAAGAGCTACTTGGGCAGACTGTGACTCGAGTCATCAGAATATTTGATTGGGGACTTTATTTTCAGTCTCCAGGAGGCAGCATGAGAAGCTAAAACCTAGAGGCTGGAAGTTTCTCAGCGTAATTAGGGAAGGAATTGGCCTGAGAGGGCTTCTATGATATAAGAAGAACCTGGATGATGTCACAGAGCACAAGGATGGAGGTTGTGCATCTCTTCCACTTGGAGGCGCTAGACTACCTTGAAGGTGGGTTCACTATCTTCCCAGTGGTGTGTGAAAGCCAGTTCAGCTCCTGAACCCAACAACTGTTCAACAGCCTTTTGGTGCCTGACCGGTTTCAGAAGACAGAATCTTAACGACTAGGACATTTTCTTTTGCTAAATACGTTTATGAAGATAACTGGACCCTTGTAGCTAAAAGTTTACCCTCGTACAGCAAGTAACCTTATGTTCTAATGTCTTCCACTTTTGAGAGCTAGGCAGAAGGTCTAGGCTAGTCAGTCTCCGGAGTTTAATATACTTTGCTAACAATATCTAATTCATAATTCTACTAAAATGCCAAAGCTCCTCTCTGTGCCTGTGCATTTTAGGAGATAATATTTCTTTGTTTTTTTTTTTGTTTTTTTTTTTTTTTGTTTTTTGTTTTTTTTTGGAACTGAGGTCCCAACCCAGGGCCTTGTTCTTGCTAAGGAACTGCTCTACCACTGAGTTAAATCCCAACCCTAGGAGGTATTTTTTCTAAATGGCTGTTGTTGCCTACACAAAAGACTCTTGTTGTGGTCGAAGTTGCAACAGCTTCCCGGAATTAACCTGGGGCTGGGTCAGGATGCACAGTACAGAAAGCCAGTGGACTGGTATAATTTTTCTCTGGGCAGATACTTGTGGTTGTTGCCACATAGGTCATAGTTAGAGGGTAGAAGAGGGGTGTGGCCACCCTTCTGGATCCTTTGCTATCCTTTCTCTGTTCTGCTTGCTTAAAGTGGGGACAGGGATACTTAATCACACACTGACCTAGCCATTCAAGGAGATGTTCCTCAGCAGAGGCAAAGTGCCTCGGGCTGAAGAAATGTGTCTGAATATGTTATTCTGAGCTGTAGAGAACCATTTTTTCATTTCCCTTTGAAATTTACATTTTGATTTTTGAGACAGGGTTTTTCTGTGGGTAGCTTTGGCTATCCTGGAACTAATTCTGTAGAACAGCCTATCCTTGATCTAACAGAGGTGTGTCTCCCTCTGCCTCTTGAGTGCTGGAACTAGAGGTGTGCTCAACCATTTCCCAGCCCTCCTATGAACTTCTGATTATGACAGAATTAGATTCAGATGCTCAAACCTGTTTACCATCGCCTTCCTCACCTGCTCCAAAGTTCTCTTAGACAAGAGTCTTGTTCCAGCGCCCTCCCACACCCCAACCCCATTGTTCTTGCTGGTAATCATATGACAGAGGCAACAGCATTGTGCCTGGTTTAAGCAGGCAAGCTCTTCAAATCCAGGGATGGGCAAGTATGAAGCCTGAACACAGAACGATAGCCACAAGACAGTGGACCAGGAGTGCCGTGGCCTACCACACTAGGTCTACAGTCAATAAGAAGAGGGTATCTCTGAGGAGGATGAGCATAGCATCCTTCCAGAAGCGGAGGAGGAGGAGGCCTTCTCCCCAGGCCCTGGGGAATATTGTGGGTGCAGAATTTCTCACGGATGGAAGTAAGGAGATGAGCCTGTCACCCAATGGAAGGCCATCGTTCTAGATCAACTGCCAACAAATCCCTCTCTCTATCTGGTCAAGGATAATGGAATTGTCTGTGTCTAAGGACTGGAACTTCACAGCGATGAGAGGATTTTAAAGCTTAAGGTCTTGATTCACAAAGTAGTGTTTCCTCAAGTGAAAGACACACATCTCGCAAGTGCCACGGTTGGCTGAGCTGTGGAGCATAAATTTGAGGGCAAACATGGCTCTAAGGACAACTGGAGGGGTGTGGTCCTAGCCCAGGTGCTGATCATGAAGGACTGGTTTTACATCACCTACGAGAAAGATCCAGACCTATACATCAACCTGCTCCTGGATGATTACACAGAAGGTAACGTCCGTATCATTCCAGAGATTGCTCCAGCAGTGGTGAAGTCAGATGTTGACAGCGATATCCTAACAGGTCAATTGGTGCAGTTCACCAGAATGACAGGTCCAAAAAGATCGGCAAAGTCATTTACCAAGTTCTAGCCAAGCCTTCCGTGTACTTCAAGTTTGATGGCATCGTCCACATCTATGTCTATAATCTGATGGAAAAGGTCCGTTAAGGTGAAATTCACAAAGTGTGGGGGACATAGTTGGGATATTCATAGTATTGGGGGGGAAAATGTTTGTTTTTCTGTGTTCAGATATGCAAGGGCCTTTGACAACCCCAGTATCTTTTCCAGTGGAATTTGTTTTTGCTCTAAAAATTAAAATGTGTAGTGTGACATATTGTGTGTGAGCACTTTGGTAGAGGAGATGGTCTGTGGTGGATGGAACATTGAGAGGAAGCCGGAAAGTTCAAGGCTGTGAACAGTAAGTCTAATGTCACTACTCTAAAACAAACAGGACTGAGGTGGTCTGGTATTTAGGGAGAGTAAAGAACTGGAGATGAGGCTTAGAGGAGCAGGGATGGCACAGGAAAAAAAAAGATGGATGTTTAGGAACCAGTGGATAGGGGCCAGAAATAGATAGACTCTTTGTGGTGAAGTTTAAGAGAGAAACAGGCAGTTGGGGAAAGAGTGGCAGGTAATAGGGATGTCGTCTTGGAACTCAAGGGGAAACCCAATAACTGATCCAAGGAGACTCAGAATCAGAGAAGATCGGGGATTGTTTGACTAACAAAACATAATGAAACCTTTTTCTCATCTGTAGATGTATTATTTTTAATTATGTGCGAAGGGGCAGGGCATGAATACAGGAGACCACAGAGACAAGAATAGTCAGGTCCCCTGGTGCTGGAATTAAACGTGGTTGGGAGCCATTGGATGAGCTCAAAGAAAAATCCAAGTCCTTTTTCAAAGCAGACGAGCTCTTAATCCATTGTTTATCTCTTCAGGCCCCTAAAGTCATCTTTTTAAATAAATCCCACCTTCACATGCAGAGAAGAGACCAGGATGAGGTTAAGAAAGATTAAAATGATGGTGATGTGGAAGAAAGACTAAAGAACACATGAGGGAGTAGAGGACAATAAGGCACGAGGGAATTCCAAGATGGAGTTCTCCAAAAGTGAAGCAGGAGACCCAGGAAGAACAGAAAGGGTCTAAAATGAGGTGAACTTGGGCCGCATCCATATTGGTCTCTTTGGTTCCTTAAAGAACAGCCAACCATCACTACAGAAGGTGGAGGTGAGGTGGAGGGTTCCCGGAGGACATTTTGACGAGGATAACTCAAGAGTAGTGAATGCCAAACTAAGTTGATATCTATCGATTCCTGAAAGTATCAGAAAGCCCATTATTTTGTATGATCAGTAAAAAGTAATTTAAAAGAGAAGATGAGGATGCTGTGAGCTTATGTCAGGTGTTATGTGGATCCTGTGTTTAGCTTCCCTTAGCACTAGTAGACTCTGTTCCATCCTGTAATGTTTTTTGAGTTCTCTGCTCAATGCCCCTAGATAACCTCAAAGAGCTCCTGCACTGGCTTGTCTTGCCTTGCTCTCCTTCGAATGGATGGCTTCATACACACCTGTGCACCATTTTACCCTAACTAGCCCCAGGAACTTCCCGTCTTTTACTCACATATAAGCTTATCCTCAGAAAACTCTTGACGGTTCCTCCAATGCATAGGTGCAGATCCCCTTCTTATGCCATTTGCCGTGACTTTAAAATGTTTTGCGGTTCCTGACCATGTAGCTGTTTCCTCCTGAGAAGCCCCTGTGCACTCCATGGGGTCTCCCTGAGCCACATCTACACTCCAAGAATTTCTTTGGAGTCAACCTTATCTTGGACTCTTTCATTGCTGTTTCTTCCCTCAAGAATAAGTTTCTCATTGCAGGACTTGAAAATACTTTCTATTGTTGATTAATTCTGCTATTTGGAAGTTTTTATACTGGCTGGTTGTCTGAGTGTTTCATTGCTGCGAAAAGACACCATGTCCAAGGCAACTTATAAGGGACAACATTTTTTTGGGAGGGTTCTTTTTTTTCGGAGCTGGGGACCAGGGCGTTGTGCTTCCTAGGAGAGCGCTCTACCACTGAGCTAAATCCCCAACCTCAAGGGACAACATTTAATTAGGGCAGGCTTTCAGGTTCAGAAGTTCAGTCTATTTTCATCAAGGCAGGAATCATGGAAGCGTCTAGGCAGATATGGTGTTGGAGAAGAAACATATCACCCCCACAGTAATATGCTTCCTCCAACAACGCTACATCTACTCCCACAATGCCATACCTCCTACTTGTGCCACACTTCCCATGGGATGATCACATTCTAACCACCACCCTGATTTTATGCCAACTTGACACAAACTAGAGTCATCAGAGAAGAGGGTGCCTCATTTGAGAACATGCCTCCACAAGATCCAAGTGTAGGGCATTTTTTAGTGATTTGTGGGGGAGGGCCAAGCCCACTGTGAGCGGCACCATTCCTAGGCTCGTGATCCTGTGTTCTATAAGAAAGCAAGCTAAGCAAGACATGAGGAGCAAGGCAGTAAGCAGTGCCACTGCATAGCCTCTGCCTCAGTTCCTGCCTCCAGGATGCTGTCCTGTTTGAGTTCTTGTCCCAACTTCCTTTGGTGATGAGCAATAATGTATAAGTGTAAGCTGAATAAACCTTTTCCTCCCTAACTTGCTCTTTGGTCACGAAGTTTCCTTACAACAATAGGAACCCTAAGTAAGACAATTTCTTATAGAAATAGTGTGTCTAGTAGAGCCACAGACTCTTACCTCATAACCAAAAATGGAAAGGCATAGACAATTTGTTTTAATTTAAAGGTAAGACTTGCTCATGTACTGACCTGTGAAGTTCTAGTTTGCTTCCTCCTCTCTGTGATGAATGCCATGGTCAAAACTAACTTGGGTAGGAAAGGGTTATTTGCCTTACAGGTTACAGACCATCACTGAGGGAAACCAGAACAGGAGCTTGAAGCGGTAACAAGGGCACTGCTTGTTGGCTTGCTCACTGTCTCAGTCATTGTTGTTTTGCTGTGAAGAGACAACATGGTCAAGGAAACTACTGTAAATGAAAGCATGTAATTGGAGGCTACCTTACAGTTTCAGAAGTCTGGTCCATCATCATAGGAGGGAGCATAACACTGGAGCAATAGAGAGCTACTGCTCTGTAAGCAAAGAGAGAGAGAGAGAGAGAGAGAGAGAGAGAGAGAGAGAGAGAGAGAAAGAGAGAGAGAGAGAGGGAGAGAGAGAGAGAGAGCGAGGGAGAGAGGGAGATTGGGAGAGAGAAACTCTGGGAAATCATGGAGATCTTGAAAAATCAAACCCCACCCTTGTAGACACACCCACTTCCTTGAATGAGGCACACATCTTAATGCTTCTAATCCTTCAAAATACTGTCACTCCCTGTTAACTAAATATACAAATATATGACTGTGGGAGACATTCTTATTCCAATTGCTACACTCCCCATGGCTTGCTCCATTGCTAGTTCTTACAGCCTAAAAGGCTATTCTTTTTATACATCACTACTGATGAACTTGGCCACAATGTTGGGCCCTCCCATAATAATCATTAATCAAGAAAATGTTCCATAGGCTTACCCAAAGACTAGTCTAATGGAGGCAGTTCTTGAATTGTTCTCTCTTCTCAGTTGATTCCAGATTGTCAAGTTGGGAAAAAAAAAAAAAAGGTGCGAGAGACCAAGCACTGTAATGTTTCTCTTACTCCATGTTACATACTCACCACCAGTCACTCTCTTCTCTCAGTGTATAGACCCACTTCCTGTATGGCAGAACTGAAGAGTAACTACTTTTACCAACATGAATACTCGAGAATATATGACAAGAAATGAATACATTCTACAGCTCCCAATGCCAAGAAAAAGCATTTTAGTGTGTGCTACACTTACTGGGAGACTGTAAGTCACTGGTCATTCAATGGGTCACAGTAGACCACAGAACCAAAAAGTCACAACCTACATATCATTTCCTCTCAGCAGGAGACATAACCCTTTCTCAAAACCCATGAATCTACCTGCACGCTTAGATTTTTTCAAAACCTACTTTATTTAGGGTTCTTAAGCACTTCAACCACCCTTCTAGCCCACCATCCAGAGGTAGCAGAGAGAGAAAGTTGATAGGAAAAGGAGAGAGTTGTGGACCTATTTAGAAGGAATTCTTTGGGGTAACTCCAATCTTCATTGTGCAGTACGGCCCAATAGCAAAAGCAAAACACAAAGCAGTAGCAGTGCCTTGATCTGGCAGAGACCACAAGGTTCTAACAAACAAACAAGAAGCAGCAGAAGCAGCCAGAAGAAGCCCGAATAGCACAGATTCTTTTGTGCTTTTCTCATTATGGAACGAAGTCCAGCAAAGCCTTACAAGGTGTAGCAATGTTAAATTGTCCTCTCCCTCTCTGTGCGATTACATTTATGTTATCCATAAACATCCTGTCCCCCTTTCAAACGTGTGCTCCAGCAAAATATCATACGCCTTCTCATGTGTCTGCTTCAGGAAAACATCCTCTCCTAACATAGCTTCCAGAAAAACATCCTGTGACACAAGTGACTTTTCAAAGAAACCAAAATTTTTCCACTTCATCTAGCCTTATCTCACACTCGGCATGACATCACAAAACATATAATGGCAGTCTTGCAAGGTCCCTAGGCCTCAGATCCATCAGCCGCTGGAGTATCTGCAACTGTACTCTGTGACTCAGTCCTTTCATGAGCACAACCTTCAGTTATCCCCATAAACATTGTGCTCTCTCCATCTTTACTCTCAGCCAATAGCTGTACAACTTCCATCCAACTCAGCTGTGACCAGAAAAACCCTCATCAAAAAAGCCAATGAATTTGACTTGATTTTTTTTCACTGACGGAATGGAGTGTTCTCCCTGCATGGTTACACTGGTGTCTGAGTCATCTGTGATAAAACCCACTACTATTAAGAGCAAAGTCACAGGAACTATGAAAAATAGCAAATCACAGGACAAGCATCATAGTTGGCCAAGCCTTTTCTGCAGCTTTATTGAAGTATAATTTACATACTTTAAAAATCCATTTATTTTAAGCGTGTAATGTAATGATTTTACAGCAAAATTTATAGCTTCCTCCCCCCCCCCTTTTTTTTCTTTTTTCTGGAGCTGGGGACTGAACCCACGGCCTTGCGCTTGCTAGCCTTCCTTTTTTAATACTTATTTCCCACTATTTCATAATAGAAGTCTATTAAAAACACAGAAGTGAAGTCAGGAGAAGGACCAGAGTGGTAAGCAGCAAGGTTCTTGATTTGCTAAGACAACAGATACATTGGCAGAATCGTCTGTATAAAACCACTAGGGAAACATAGGGTCTTCTCTTAGCGTGCAGCCTCCAGACAAAGAGTTTAAAGGATTTAGTCATGGGTCCTCATACATCAAATCCGGACCTGACCTGGTATGGTCAGCATCACTTTTGGCCACATTCATGTTAATCCCATTCATCATTCTTACAAGTTGCCTAGCAATTCACATAGTAAACAAACTTATTTTGGTATATGGTTTGATAGGTTTCAGTCCATGGTCACATGTCCATGAAAGGGGCACGGTAGACCTCAACTGCTAACCTCACTGGCATCCAAGAAGCACCAACTCAGGAAGAGATCAAGGATAAAAAAACACCCTCCAAGACATGTTCCAAACGACCAAGTACCTTAATTTTCTATCTCCTAGTTTCCCACCAACTTCATACACATCTATCAACAGATGAACTTATTGATTACAGCCCACAGGGTCCATTTGCTTTTCATAGTCCCACCTTTGAACATTGTACTGAGACAATGTGTATCTTAAACTCATAAGGTAGGGCCAGAAGTTGTGTCAGAGGTCTAAACTTCACCTCACACTAGAAACAGCTGGGTAGGTTTCTCAACATCTCCTATTTTTTTCTCGTACTTGCTACACCATGTCTGCATTGCAGCATTTTGTCTGGGGTGAGATACCTTAAGCAGTCAATTGTAAAGACTCCCCCCTCCATGTGTTGGTTTGAATGTAAAATGGGACATCTATAAAATAGACACACATGCATATACACAGACTCTCAGAGAGAGGCAAAAATTGAAGGGTTGAGTCTTAGGAACCTTCAAGGAAGAGGGAGTGGAAATATAAGATACAATTCCTAGCGAGAACCAGAACAAAGCAGTGTCTTCTATAAACGACAGGACCACTATCCCTCAGCCCTAGAAGACAGGAAAGGGAGAGTCAGTTTTATACAAAGATATAGCTGGTGATAAGCTGGCCAGGCTCCAGTGGCTTGCCCAATGCCCATGAATTTATGGGCAGCATAAATGATTTGAGTGGATTATTACAGAGGGCAGAAAGAGAGCTTGAAGTTGGGAGAAGGGATTAGGTGTTGATGGATCTGGGAAGAGTTAGGAAGAGAAATGAAAAGTAAATTTTTGCAATATATAATGTACCAAGTTCTCAAGGAACTAATAAAAGTGGTTTTTAAAATACCATATCTGTACTGAACACATACAAACAATTTTTCTTGTCATCTCCTAAATAACAGACCCTCATGATTTCATTTCATTAAGTACAAAAGTAATTCAGAGATTATTTAAAATGTAGGAGGTTCTGGGGAGATGACAGAGGGGTAAAGCCAAGTGTGTGGTTACACATGCATTAACCAGTGCTTGGTATGAGAACAGGAGGACAGTTTGCCTCACCTCAGGTTCAGCAAGGGACCCTGTCACAAGGGAATACAGTAGGTGGTGAAGGAGCAGAACACGCTCTACCCTCCCCCAGCCTCTGAACTTACATGTCTTTATGCACACAGGTACACACACACACACACACACACACACACACACACACACACACATATAAATATGACTAGAGTATACAAGAGGCTTGCATAGGTTATATGCAAATGCAGTGTCGTTTTATCCAAGGAACCTGAGTACTTTTAGATCATTGGGAGTCCTGGGGGCAACTCTCAGAGGACAGGATATATCTCCTTATTGTGCAAACGAATCCTTTGTTGAGTGTGTGTCAGTGACTCCACACAATTCTCCTCCTCTAGATTCCTGTGTATCACAGAGAATGATCTGGAAATACTGAAACAAATATAAACTAAAGGCTTTGTTGGGGTTTCTAGGCTTGCGTTAAAAATCATATTTGTCATGTTTTATTAAATGGAAGGGAAATCTTCAGCTCCCAGCAACAATAGACTCAATCATGTTGGCTTCTGTTTTATCCCATTATGAATAGCAATTAATTGCACATCAATAGCGTTTCATGCTTTGAACTAAATCAGGATGAAGGGATATGTTTCTGTAACCCCTACGTGGATAATCAAGTAGAAAGGGGGGAGGTATGATGCATTTGCCTTATGGGAGAATGATGGCTTGATTGGATACTTGTTATGCAAATAACCCTAACCTCTGAGTAATGAAATGTAATGGTAAAATATACTACCAAATGTGATGGGCACTCATTACTTGATTTCTTTTAAAAGAAAAAAAAACATACTTCAGGATTTTGAATAAGTGTGACCCTCGAGGTTCAAATACTTGAATATGTTTGGTTTCCAGTTTGTGGATTGTTTAGAAAGGATTGGGAGTTGTGTTTTTGTTAAAAGAGATGGGTGAGTGGGACGTGGGGGCCTTGAGATTTCAAAAGCCCACCAGGCTTCTCTCTCTCTCCCTTCCTCTCTCCCTCCCCCCTGTCCCTCTCCTTCTCCCTCTCCCTCTCCCTCTCCCTCTCTCTCTCTCTCTCTCATCTGGGGAGCAGGATGTGAGCTCACATGATCTACTTCAGCCATTCCTGATTGCCTGCCAGCATGCTGCAATGGTGTCTATCACGATGGTCCATGGACTCACCCTCTGAAACTGTAAGACTGCAATTAAATGTTTCCTGTCATAAATTGATTTGGTCATGGTGTCTATACACAGCAATAGAACAGTAACTAAGGCACAGATCTTCCTGTCTATTTTTCAAATAATTCTGTACTTATCTCATTAAAGTTACCTGTTGTCCATTGAACAGTTTTATGAATAAGTTTCATGTTTAATGACAAATAGTGCCAAATAGGAGTGGAACTACTAGGAGGTTTGGCCTTTTTGGAGTGGCTGTGGCCTTTTTGGAGTAGGTGTGTCACTGTGGGCACGGGCTGTAAGACCCTAAACCTAGCTACCTGGAAGCCAGTCTTCTAGCAGCCTTCAGAGGAAGATGTAGAACTCTCCGCTCCTCCTGCATCATGCCTGCCAAGATGCTGCCATGCTCCGGCCTTGATTATAATAGAATGAACTTGTGAACCTATAAGGCAGCCCCAAATAAATGTCCTTGTAAGGCTTGCATTGGTCATGGTTTCTTTTCATAGCAGTAAAATCCTAAGACATACATACATATATACATATACACATACACTCAGGTTTACACACACACACACACACACACACACACACACACACACACCATTTACAGGGATTTTAGATCTAGCCAGAACTCCTGCAGTTTCATTGCTCCAGCTGATACACGTGTTCATGGAACATGTCTCTGTCTGTTTCTTGTTCTAGGAAGTACGTGGACAACATCTACATACTCACTTCATTTTACTTTATTCTCCTTTCAGCCTTAGAAATCTCAACTTACAGAGAGGGGAAGATGGGAACTTGGTTAGATAGCTCTTTTTTTCTGTGGGTAGCTTACATCTCAAGTCACAAAGGGAAAATAAATATAACAAGAAATAATAATACACATCCCAACCGAGATGGGAAGTTCATATCCGTTCCCCTTAATTAATGTCAACTTTGGAATTGGAATCCAAAATGAGATGAGACTTTTGAAAAATCCTAATTCTCAGGCAGGCTTTGGTATTTCTCATTCCCTGAAAAGGAACACCACTAGAAAAAGACAGACAGTAGGTTGCTTTTTTCCACAAATCGAATCAGAAGCATTTGATAATGAGCATAGAGGGGGCTCACCCTTAACCAAAGAATAAAGAAATATGGGGGTGAGGGAGACATCTAGAGAACAGTTTTTGCCTTGTTGGTATTAAAAAAAATCCAGAAGTCAAGAAATAATATTTGACAAAAGAAAAAAAAACTAGGTTTTCATTAGGCAGAACTGTTTTTTAAAATAGCCTTCCTTTTAGTCATGGAAAGAGGGGGGTGGAGCAGGTCAGTCTGTAGATAACTAAAGTCATTCCCATCAAAAAATTAAGAATAATGTGGATTTTTAATGGACTTGAATAAAATTAGAAATTTTAGCTTTCAAAGAGGAAAAATTGTGTTCCAGAGAGAGAGAGAGACAAAGGAGTGTCCAAACTAATACTTGATTCTTTCAATAAATCTACTGGTAACTCATGTGTTTGTTGATATTAGGATTAAAACGCAAGTTGGATTTCTCGACTTAAGAGTTTAATGTGTGTGAATAGCTGCCAGTGGAAAGACTTGTCCTCGGATTTCTCAAAAGGCATGAAAAAGCCACCGTGGAGTTACTGAATTTTGTTTCAAAGACTTTAGCTCCTTGTCTACAGGGATGCAGAGCCACAAAGGAAGGGAATGAGAACTCCTAAGAGGTAGTGTCCAACAACTGAGGCAATGCGCACAGAGAGAAGTAGCCTTTCTCAGAAAATGGTGTTAGGAGAGCTAAAAAATGAACGCGACATATCAATCAAATTGCTGTAATAGAACAACGGCAGCCAGTTCACAGAGCGAGGAAGCTGTCAGCGACTCGGCCAAGAACTAAGAGGATTTGAAAAGAAAATAACAACACAGAGTTCACAGAAGCCATTATAGACTCATGGGGTCTGAGAATTTAATCCCATGTACTTTTGGCAGAGAAAACAATCCAAACCAGAGATCCCTCTTGCTCAGACCAAGGGAACGCTGCTCCGTGGCGCGGATGTCCCATGTAAAAGGACACAACCTAGGTACTGGAAGCCTGTGAGAAACCGGAACTACGTGATTTAAGTGCTGACACCGGAAATGGCTCAAGTCTGCACCTTCATTGGAAGGCGAAAAAATAAGGCGAAAAAATTACACACAGCACCGGAAGTAATCCTTGTCAGAGTCTGTGTGAGGTCGGAAGTGTCCGGTGCCATGATCAATCAGTAACCACTGCCTACACCTGTCGGATGAGCCCACAAAATGAGGAAATGATTTTTAAATTTAAACACAATTTCTAATAACTAATAAATTTTAAGTGTCCAGTTTTAGCACAAGCTTCCAGATTATGTGGTTTCTCAGGCGGAAAAACGCCGCAAAAGAAATGAGTTTGAAATTTCGGAGGTTCCCACTATATGACAGCAAACTAAGAAAAGCATGGAGGTGGGGTGTGGTAAAACGAACTAGAGAAAATCTGTAGAACCAAGAAAGGAGAATTCATAAGATTTGTACGGGAAAAACCAGCAACAGGGAATGGCTCGGAAGATCATACTCCTTTTCAGAGTTTATCACAGCAAAATTGCCAACGACTGGTAGCAAAATAGCCACTTGTATCTGTGGACAATCTCTGAATGTACACACACACACACACACACACACACACACACACACACACACAAACACACACAAAGAGAGAGAGAGAGAGAGAGAGAGAGAGAGAGAGAGAGAGAGAGAGAGAGAGAGAGGGAGGGAGGGAGGAGGGAAGGAGAAGGGGAGGGGAAGGGGCAAGGGAAGGGGGGAGGGGGAGGGGAGAGGGGAGGGGGAGGGGGAGAGAGGGAGAAAGAGACAGACACAGAAGGAGAGAAAGACACAGAGACTTACACACAGACACACACATGCAGAGATATACACGAAGACACACACAGTCCAATTGAGGACTTACAGAAAGATAGCCATCAAAGGAACCGAATATTTCGTGGTGAATTATGTGAGCTTTGTGAAGGAATGAGTCCCATCCAAATTTTGCAAATTCTGCAGCCAACTGCACGTTTCCGCACCCCCTTAGCTGTCGGATTATCGCATACATGGCTGTCACTTCTGCTTTCTTCATTTGTATTTTACTTTGAATCTCCTCCCCTGTTCAATGTGGCCAGCGATTTTCCATGTGGAAGGACATCACACTGCACTGTGTCTAGGGAGACAGGGAAAACAATTTCAAAAGAGGCTCATTGCTAGAGCAAACAGTACAAACAATGCATACTTCATCTCGCAAGGAGGGGCTCAAAGAATACAGAGGCTCTGGCTGGCACACAAAGCCAAGCTTACAAAGTTAGGGCCCACAGCATCACTGGGAACCAACCAGCAGCTCTCAATCAGCCCTCCATGCTAATGACTCGTTCTCATCTCTTGAGACCAGAGGAAGACGCATTTGGAAGATCTTCTCCCAAAAAATGAAGATTGTACGGAAACTCTTACGAAACTTAAGAACAAGTTTAAATAGGAAAACACACACACTGTAAAAAAATAAATGGCAGATTCGACAGCCTTCTCTGTGATACCATCATGTGCACACACACACACACACCAGAAGAATAGACCTACATAAAGGATATATTTCCAGGCACAGATATCTGTTGGGAGGAGGTTGACATTCTAACAAACCTCAGCCAAGGACTCAATTGGGAAGATTCAGAAGGTCAAGGCATTGCTTTACTCGTAGGAGCAGATCACTATCTATCTCACAGAACCTTTATGGAAAACAAAGACAGATCACCCTAGAATGAGTTAAATAGAAACCCTTTCAAGGCTATTGAAGAATTTTGGAACCAAACTCCACAGACAGTTAACAGCATAGATAGTGACCTAGGACTGCAGTTTGTATAATACCACTGAACCTGGTGAAACATTACCTAGTCTCCTAGGAATCATAGAAGTGAGAGGGAACCAAGGCAGCCTGGGCAGCACACTTCAGTCTCCATACAAAGTGCACTTTGTAGGCTAATACCCACATGGCTAGTCTGCAGTTCACCAATCCTGGTCATGAAGGCATTGAAATACAGTAGATGCCCTACCTGTTAGAGCCACTGTCTCTGGTTCCTGCCTTCTGGAGGCTCCATGGTCATTCCACCCTTAACTCTCCACAATCCTGTTGACAAGTGTTGGCTTTATCTTTGACTTAGGAGTAGATTTTAGTCCTTTAGATCGATCTCTCTCCCTCCCCCGTCCCCCTCTCTCTCTCTCTCTCTCTCTCTCTCTCTCTCTCTCTCTCTCTCTCTCTTTCTCTGTGTGTGTGTTTGTGTGTGTGTGTTTGTGTGTGAGTGTGTGTGTGTGTGTGTTTGTGTGTGTGTGTAAATGTTATAAAGCTTTCTAAAAAGAAAAAAGTTTCTGGTTCCAGTAAAAATTTAAATAAAGATTATTTTTTTAAAGTTTTATTTATTTATTCCATGTATGTGAGAACACTGTCACTGTCTTCAGACACACCACAAAAAGAGGGCATCAGATCCCATTACAGATTGCTGTGAGCCACCATGTGGTTGCTGGAAATTGAACTCAGGCCTTTTGGAATTGTAGTCAGTGCTCTTAACCACTGAGCCATCTATCCAGCCCTAAAATAATGTTTCTTAAGAGAGCAGTTTAGCGTGGGAAGCAATAAAGATGACCCCGGTATGGATGAGACTCAGTCTCTTTTAACTCCTGTGACTCGGGAAGCATCTTGGACAAGAGGGTGGGAAGAGTGTAAGACCAAGGGTGTGGGAAGAAGTGCTGTGGTTTGCTGCCTTCAGGACATGACATGGGTGCCACAATTGTGAGCTCACAGCAGCTGTGGTCACCTGCATAGGTATATAAAGGACCAACAGCTAGACAGAATCCCTTACTGAGGAGCTTTCCGGTGCTGATGGCTGCTGGTGTAAAAGAATCATTCTTCTCTGAGAGTTTTGTCACTGGTAGAATTCCCACATTGCTGTAGATGGTCACATACCAATTAGTACATAACCAATGCTTATTAGGCTTAGTGGTTATAGGTTGGGAAAGAGGATATGAATTTTGAGAGATGGTTATTGGCAGGGAATTTGGGGAGAGCAGAGGGTGAAATGGAAGAGGTTATGGCCATGTTTCATTGTATACATGTATGATATTCTCAAGGATAAAGATAATTTATTACTTAATAGAAAATTTAAACTATTAGCTTTAGCTATGTAATATAAGGCTGTATGGCTCTAAAGAATTCAAATATTGAACATAAATCAAACCAATTGACTGCCTTATGATTCAAGGAGCAAATTATACATACTTAATGTAATGAACTTTCTCCCTCTTTCGGTCTCTTTCTATCTCTTGTCTTTCTGTCTCTCTGTCTCTCTGTCTCTCTGTGTCTCTGTCTGTCTCTCTCTCTCTCTCTCTCACACACACACACAGACATGCAGATGTACACTTACATTATTTTTATGTCAAGGTGTCAAAATTCATGACACAATCAAAATAAAGGAATAGAGGTTTGTTTAGGGCACACAGTCACAGTCATTGGGTTCAGACTGTCCTGGCAATGACCACATGGCAACAGTGCATTGATCTGTGTCACTGAGAGCCTGCATGAGCCCTGCTTATATATGGGTGTATCAGGCAGCCAAGTTTTCGGTCCAAACCAGCAAGCTCCCTCTTTCTTTCCCCAGTGACCTACACTTCATAAGGCACAGTCTGAAAGGTTCCACAACCTTCCTAGACAGTGCCATCAGCTTCAGACAAAGTGTTCCCACAGCTGAGACCCTGGAGAAATTTCACACTAAAGCCCAAACAACAATGAGCCAGGCAAGTGTGAAGAAATGTTCTGTGAAAACAGTTTAATTTCAGTTCTGTAAACAGGACAGGGAGGAACCCTTTGATATGAATTGATTTAGTCTTTAGCTTATAGAGTGCACCCCAAAAGATACGTAGTGTAGAAAATGCACAGTTTTCTATGTAGCAAGCATGGCACTGAAAACAACACACTAATGAAAGAAATGCAAAGAAAAGGGATATATAGTAACAATTCCAATCGTCAGTGTGAAAGGCTCTTTTATTTATATATGTGAGCTGTCGTTATTAGTTCCCTACTCGGTTGACTTTACAAGGAAAGAAAATCGCAAGCTCTGCCTATCCCATCGACCATGGTGTCATTCATCTTGGTGTTAAGAGGGCTCCCATCTAGGGATTAATAATCAGGGTTTGACAACAAAATCCATCAGCTCAATATATGAGGCTTTAGTGGAGAAAGTGTGGTTACAAGTATGTAATGCACTTTAGTGTCTTCTCTGCCAGTCTGTTGCATGCATGCCTTGTTGCTGACTGTTGTCGTTGGTGGTGGTTGTTGTTGTTTTTAAATATGAAATGTTTAATGCAAGGGCAAGTGGCAGGGATCTGATAGATCTTTGCATCCTCATTTCCTCTTCCCATCTCGTGCTAAGTCTCCCAATCCTCAGCAATCATTCAAAAACAATGAAACAACTCAAATATACAGAAACAAGGTCAAATCAAGACACTGAAACAACTCAAATATACCGAAACAAGGTGCAGTCAAGATGCACTTGCCATCTCTAATTTATGTTTGCATGTTGACCGTAATGCTCTTGTAAACACTAAAAACCACACGATAGGTCTTAGGAGGATGGGTGGTTGAAACCACTTGCTGCCTAAGCAGACCTGAACTCAGATCTCAGTCATCATTAAGCAGGCAGGGGAAACCGGTAACCCCAGGAACAGGAAGGGGGAACAGAATCATTAAGGTTTGCAGGCTTCCAGCCGGGATGAAATTATGAGAGTTTGGGATCAGGCAAAGACACCACATGTCTTAGTTAGGGTTCCATTGCTGTGAGGAGACATCATGACCAAGGCAACTCTTAATAAAGGAAACACTTAATTGGGGCTGGCTTAGAGTTTCAGAGGTTCAGTCTGTTATTATCATGGTGGGAAGCATGGCAGAGTCCAGGTAGACATGATGCTGGAGATTGTTCAATATCTTAATCGAATGCAGCCCAGAAAGAGACTTGCAGCCACAGTCAGCCAGTAAGAGCATATATCTTCCTCATTGGGCAGAGCTTGAACAGTAGGAGCCCTCATAGCTGGCCTACATTGTGACACACTTTCTCCAACAAGGCCACACCTCCTACTAGTGGCACTTCCCATGAGTCAAGCATATTCAAACCACCACAGTGCATCAAAAAAATGGCAGAAAGACATAGAGAAAGATACTGCATGGTATCCTCTTGTAGCAGGGTGGTGCAGCCCCCCACCACACACACACATAAACCCATGCACATGTGCAAACATAAGCAGATTTATTTACTTATTTATTTACTTTGTTTTAATTTTTTTTCCTTAAGAACTTGGTACGTACACGTATTGTGTTTGAGTAAATATATTCCCATCCCCTCCCTTCAAATCCCTCACCTTTCCTCCCTCCTAATTCCATCTGCATTTAATAGAAACTGCTGAGTCCATTTCGTTCTGACTAGATGTGTGGAGTGGGTACAAACATCCAGGGGAGCATGGACAGCCGTCAGGAGCCAAATCCATGAAGAAAACGGGCCTTCTGCCCTGTAGTCATCAGTTGCCAGTAGTTTCTCAATTGGAGTAGGGGAGCTTCCAGAGTCTCCACCCATCTATTCTGGGATTTATCTGTGCAGATTTTGTAGATGGGATCCTGGACACTGTGAAACACATGAACACACACACACACACACACACACACACACCAAAATTTAAAACCAGAGAATGGTTTTTAAAAGATTACACAACATCCTAAGTTCAGTTCCTAGGTGGCAAAATATTTGAATTCCACACCATATCATAATTCTATCTATATAACATTAAATTCTTCAAATGAATATTTTAAAGTTCATCGGATCTTTACCTAATACATAGCACAAGCTGAATGAAATCAGTTGGTGCCAAACCTCCCTACGGCTGCACAAGAAAAATTGTAAATCAGTGTTCAAAAGCATGAATCCACAAGGGTGGGGGGATCATCACAGATCGAGGACCTAAAGGATCCGGTACAGAGGCTCAGTAGATCAGACAGGTGGACCATAAGCAAAGATCCTGGAAAACGGGCCATTCATACCTTGACAACCTTCAAAAACTAGGGGAAATGCAGGGATAGGTACCACCCGAAGTGGGAATAAAAAAACTTTAATACACTTACAGGACACTTAGTTTCTAAATAAAGTGTGGATTGGAATCTACAGTGTGAAAAGGCATAGGAGTAGTAGTGTCCAGTTTTCCCCTTGCTGTGACAAAATTGTGTCGTTTATGGGCTGGAGATATGGCTCAGCTACTCAGAACCCTTAGCAAACTCAAAACTGACTCTGGCTCTGGGAGATCTGTGTCCGTCTACTGGCCTTTGCAGGCACTGCAGCCACATGACATGACACAAAAAAGACCCATGGACAAATGTAAAAATGAGAACTTAAAATGAGTCATTTAGTTTATGTTAATGCACAAGGTTTGTAGAGAGAATCTCTTCTAAGCATCACCTGTCAATAAAAAAAAGTCTATGACCTATGAGCTGAGTCAGAAAATAGAAGGCAGAACACTGGCAGCAAGAGAGGATTCTGGGAAATAGTGTATAAAAGGAGACCCAGGGAGGGACGCTGCGGCAGATGCTAAAGGAGATGTTGAGGAAGATACTAAGAAAGGGTATGAAAAAACAGTAAATAATCATGTAGAAGACACAGAATAATTTGAATGGGTTAAATAAGTTAGTCCGGGAATGAGCCAAAGTTTGTGGCTTAGGAATTTATTAATAAATACTTACTTCCAGAGTTGTCATTGTGCGAGCAGGAGCTGGGAAGAAAAATGTACTTTTTTTTCCAAAGGTTAATTTCTCCTAATTATTTTCATATTATTATGTAAGATGCTAATATATGGAAATCATGTGTAGGTTATATGGGAAATTGCAACTATCCTGGAGAATTCTAAAATAAATGTGTTTTTTAATGCAAAGTCAGTAGTGATATTTTTTCCACTTACATTTTTCAAGTCTCTGTTTATTCTACAATATATGTGTTTATTTTATCTACAGTAGAAAATGTCCTTGTGATGTAATGAAACATTAGCCCGATTAAGATGCTTTCTGAAAGACAATTAACCTCATGCACTGAGAGCAGTGATGATTTAAGATGGGGCCCAAAGCACTTTTGGGATCGCGAACCGATGAGCATGGGCTAGTGGTCACATTCACCCCCAAAACTGACCACACACACACACACACACACACACACACACACACACACACACAAACACACACACAGCCGACATCACTGACTAAATATACGTCAGCTAGAGCTATGGCTTTGGGATCCTGGAGGAGGTGGCACTGGGTTTATATGGCCTTACACTTTGGCACAAGCAGACAGCCACACTCACAACTCTCCCTCTGGTCCCCCTATTCCTTCACAGTGAGTTCCAACACAATTTGTTATTTCTTATTTATCCATCCAGTCTGGGCATCCCTCTTCCAGAACTTAACTTTTTTGTTCAGTGTGTGTGTGTGTGTGTGTGTGTGTGTGTGTGTGTGTAAGAGAGACTCTGTTTGTGTAACAGAGAGAGAGAGAGAGAGAGAGAGAGAGAGAGAGAAATAATTAGTCACCCAGTTAAAACTTGAGCATGCACACACATGTGGAAGACCAAGGTACATTCAGGAAATATCCTTAATGTCTTATCTGTCTTGTTCACTGTGACAGCAACTCCCACTCACAGGCAAAGCTCCTTTTGGTATGGGTCACCTTTCCAGACAGCTTGCTCTGGGAATCCTGCCTCTGCCTTACAAGTTGGAATTATAGGATAGACTCCACATCCACGGGACATCTATGTAAGATTCTGGGCAGCGAGTCCTTAACTGTTAGACTCTCTCCCTAGCCCCTTCCAGAACTTTCTGTCCCAACTCCCCTTTAACTTCCTTTTTGAGATTTATTGATTATTCTTGACAAATGGAGACTGTATACATTTGAAGTATGAGGTATAGTATTCTGATCACATTATACATTGAACAGATATTTTAAGATCAAGCTCAATCTCTGTCTCTCTCTGTCTCTCTGTCTCTGTCTCTGTCTGTCTCTGTCTCTGTCTCTGTCTCTCTCTCTCTCCCTCCCTCTCTCTCTCTCTCTCTCTCTCTCTCTCACTCTCTCTCTCTCTCTCTCTCTCTCTCAGATCCACTGTCCTAACATACTCCACATGCACAAGACCCCAGTGACAAAAAATTCACTGTTCCCAGGCTCTGATGTGTTGTTCATCCTGTAACCGAGTGATGTTGTACATTCTGTACAATCTACTTCTCAAAAGGAAAAAAGAGCACACCACACACCCAGTTAAAACCCTCAAATGACTCCTTGTCACAAGTTGGAAAGCCCCTCTGTTGAAGTCACTTTGTTGATAGACAGATGCTGTTCCAGAAAGACCAAAAGCTATGACACAACATCTCGAGCCTGGGAAATCATAAGTTTAGCTTCTTGTGTTTGTTAACTGAACAGAAAATGGGGTTTACAAAACAACTAGAATGTGAAATTTCGTGTTGTTAGAATACTCAGTCACATAGGTTATAGAGCCGCTGAACTTAGGGTTCAACAGGGGTGTTGTTGGGGGATTCATTTGTGTGTATGAGTTGAGTGCCTGTTTTCAGGTGGGAGGCCACATACGTGTGTACATACGTGCAGAGATGAGTAGAATGTGCATTTTCTTCCACACTACTCTCCATCTCTCAATGAATCCCAGTCCACCGTTTTGGCTAGTGTGGCTGGTCAGGATGCTCTTGGCAATCCACTTATCTCCATCCTACAATGTTGTAGATATGATTAGCCATGCCTGGATTTTTACAAAGGTGCAGAGAGAATTTGAACTCTTCGTGCTTGCAGATCAAAGGCTCTTGCCCACTGAGTTATCTTCCCAGTCCCCATCAGGATATGGTCTATCACAACCTTCATGCCCTGCCTTCTTCTGTGTGTGTCTCAGTATCAAAAGGGATATTCTCTCACAGAAAAGGTTCCATCCCCACATGCCTCTGTGCTTGCACCCAGAACAGAGTGTCTCTTTTATCAGCAGAACTAATTCAGAGGTGGACATGTTCTGATTGCAGCTTCTGAGCTACAGAGAAGACTGGCTGCATCTTCAAAACTTGGGCTTTCTTACCCTGTGAACTGAAAGCTGGTGTCCCTCCCTGTAGTATGGAGAAAAGGAGAGAAGGATGAGGGAAAGAGATGGAGGCAAAAGTGTAGGGAAGAGGTTGAAGACACATTAAAAGTTCCAAGTTAGCATCAAACCTGAAGACTAGACAGGGAGAAATTGACAGTGTTACTGCTGTGACCACACACACACACACACACACACACACACACACACAAACACAAACACAAACACACACACATATGCTGTGCCTCAGGTGTCAATCCCCCACTAAATAAAATGCTCTATTAGGCTTATCTGTCCCTCTAACGAGTAGCCTGTAATTAAATAACCACCTTTTAAAATCCTGCTAGTCTGAAAGAAAGCAATTTGAGCATTTTCCTTTGATGATGAATTACACAGACCAGTGGTCCGTGATAAAGAGGCCTGTTCTAAAGCAATGCATGAGAAAAATAAAACACTTCTAAAACAATTGATGGTGGATTAGATTCCACATCTCTGGCCTCACTCAGTAGAGTCTGTCCCCAGCAGGGAGCAGAGCCCAACTAGGACCAGCTGCAAAACTGGTCTTCCAGAGTGTGTAAGATCCAGTAGGGCCACGTCAGGGACTCGGTCAGACCTCGCTTTTCCCAGAACAAATGCTCTTACTGCCCATGCTGAGGCAATGAAGCCGAAAGAGTGAGGAAAAAACAACTCCCTTTGGCAACCATTTCTCCTAAGAAATTTCCCCATCAGAACCAGAGTTTTTTTCACTGCTGCTTCAGGGCCTGGTCATGGCTGTAATGGATGTCTGTGGTGCTGACTTTTTCTTCATAAAGTTCTTTCTAAAGAGTAATTTGTTTCCTCTTTCTTCCCTTGGAACCCACCATGCCATTTACATAAGAGATGTCACCGTATCTTTTTAAAGAGAACCCAACTCAATCCAATTCTACCCTCTGGCATTCAAAACACTTATTTTCATAGCCATGTACTTTAGAGTGCTGACTCACTCCTGAATCAAAAATCTCATCTATATCAGTTCCTGGTGAGACTCAGGTATGATTCACCATGGGGCACATGTCTCCACCGTTTATGAGTCTACAGAATCAAGAAAGCAAGATGCATGCTGCAGTTAGCAAAAACTGGTTAAGTATAACCTCTGATCAACTCAGCATCACTTGAAGAGAGAAAAAGACAGACAGACAGACAGAAAGACACACACATGAGGGGGGGTTAGCAAATGTCTTATTGTGTTATTCTGTTGGTCTGTGGACAGGCCTATGAGGAATTGCCTTGATTGTCGAGTGACTTAGGGGGGCCAAGCCCACTGTGGGCTGCACCATTCCCTAGGCAGGTCATTCTGAGATGTATAAGAAAGCTAGTTGAGCTGGAGAAAGCCAACAAGCAGAGTCTCTTTGTGGCATCAGCCTCAAGACCTTGTTGTAGTTCCTACTCTGACTCCCCTCCCTGTCGTGAAAGTTGAAGTCAAAATATTTTTCTCCCCTTCACTACTTTCCGTCCAAGCATTTTTTCACAGCCACAGAAAGTAAACTAAAACAGACTTCATGGGGCAGCAGGGAGTATTGAGGCCTCACTTATTCACAAGAGCCTGTTATTGCAGCTTCTGGCTCTTCTATCACTGTAAGCCACAGTGACCTGGGAAGGCTCAAGAGAAGGATGGACAGTCTGCATTACCTACAAGATGAAACAGTCACTTCTGTCCTTATTCCATGTACAAGAAAGAGTGCTTATGGCCCAGTGGTTATAACGTTTGACTGTGGGAACAGAAAGAGAGGAGGAACTTAACGCTTCCCACAGGGCCAACAAGATTACCAGAGGCAGAGGTGAACCTGGACTCTGTAGTACATTTCCTATGTGGGCTCCCTTACCCCACCTGGTAACCAAACTGAAGGTTTTAAGTCAAGCAAGAAGAAAGCCACCAGACGAAAAAAATCCAAGTATCTCAATAATGCCCCTGCTTCAGCTGCACTGCCCAGAGTTTTGTGAGTCTGTGGACATGTCTATGAGGAACTTCTTTGATTGTTCACTGACTAAGGAGGGTAAAGCCCATTGTGGGTGGTAACATTCACTTGGCAGGTGGGTTCTGAGCTGTATAGAAAGAGCCAGTCTTGGAGATTTTCTGCTGCTCATGTGGTATTTTTTCGTTTTTTTGTTTTCTAACTGACGGACAGGGCTACAGTATTGCCTACAGGGAAGCATTGAGTCTGCTGCACAAAACTCACCATCGGCTGTAAAAGAACTCAAGGTAAATTCCAGATCTCATTAAACAGATAGTGGCCACCTTACCCCCTTCTCCAATTTCTAGTCATTAACAAATTTTTAAGGTCCTGCTATCCTACCTTAACCACAACATACTCTGACCTTCATAAGACTGCTGGCACTCAAGCAGTGCAAGCCACCAGACAGAGGACAGAGGTAACAAATCCAAAAATCCACTGCAGTCCCCAACTCAAATGCTTACAAAAGCCTTTTCAACCTGCAGTCAAAACAGGCATCAAGTTTCTCTCATTACCCACCCCTTAATTGTCAAATCATTTGCACATCTAACTTCTTTTTGTTAAAGGGGTGGGGAGACTTCTTTCTACTTTATGAGCCATTTTCTTTAGTGTTGTTAAGCAGAAAAGAGGACAATCCAGTCGAACTTTACTCCAATAGGTGAGTGATGTAAGCATGAGGCTGTCCCTTTTTCTCCAGTAACTATAAATCTAGATGCCTTTTCCTTGCAGGATGTAGGAAACGAGCCTTCTACCCCATCCTTCCTTTCTAATTCAGGAGTTCTCATGATCACTCTGGCAACCACCTCATACCAGATAAGAAAGACTGGCCATGTTCCCTTCTGCCGTTAAGGATCAGACCAGACTATGGGCTGGAGAGACGGCTCACCAGCTAAAAGCACTGGTCTATCTTGCAGGGGACTCATGTTTGATGTCTTGCACCCACACGGCAGCCCCCACACTTCTTTAACTCTGGTTTCAGGGAAAACCTTCTGCTGGCTTTCCTGAAATCCAGGCACACCCAAGGTACCTATACATGCATGTAAAACACCCCTACACAATATATATATATATATATATATATATATGTAAGCCTTAGAAGACAAGGAGGAAAAGGAAAAGAAGAAGAAAGAGAAGTGAAGGAGGCAGCCTTATGAAAGCCACAAAAACACTGCATTAGTTTTTTTTTTATTACTTTATTTATGAGTACACTGTAGCCATCTTCAGACACACCAGAAGAGGGCATCAGATCCCATTACAGATGGTTGTGAACCACCATGTGGTTGCTGGGATTTGAACTCAGGACGTCTAGGAAGAGCAGTCAGTGCTCTTAACCGCTTGACTATCTCTCCAGCTCCTTGATTATTTTAACTCTGTAGTCCATAAGTCTGAGCTTACTTTGAAGGAAATGCCAGGTGTGTGTGTGTGCACACTGTATATTATTAATCAGGTGCTCATGTGTAGAGACAGGTGGATCCTGGGGCTTGGGAGTCAGCCTGCCTAGCCTAACTGGTGAGATCCAGGACAATGGGATACCTTGTTTTAGATGATGTGGGTGGTGTTCCCAAGACTGACACCAGTCTTCCAGCCTCCACAAACATGTGCACACAACCGTGAGTACACATGATGCACACATTACAAACAATGGAAAATGAAATGTGGAAATTCAATAAAGAGAGCTCCTTTCCAGCTGGTGGGGTATAAAGTGTATTGCTTCTCCGAGTATAGTTATCTCTGAAGAGGAAGTCAATAAATGTCTCAGACAAGAGCCTTTGAAATATCAGCTGCCAACCCCGGGCCCAGACCTCCTCTCTGGCTACAATTATCTTCTTAACATGGCTCCACCTTGTCTCCTGGGACCCAGGTTTCCCCTTCCCCATAGCTCTCCCCTACTTTGAGCTTAAGAACCAAAGAGCTAGCCAAGAAAGGAGGGGAGAAAGGACAGGAAGGGCTGGAGAGGAGGCTGCATGTAATCCAGTCATATACACTGGCAATTCCATTGGCACTCAGTCCACGGATGCCAGGCAATATCTCTGAGCTGGATGCCCATGTGGCAAAGGCATGGTTTAATAATCAAAGAGGTGGCGGTCTTTACCACAGTAAGTTCAGCCAGCTGTGAACACAGTCAGCACACAGAAGAAGATGACAAGAGTCTGTGAACTGTGAACTCCTGAATGCATGTGCATGCTTGTGTAGAAGGACTGTGTGTCTGTGTGTGTGTGCTCATGTGCATTGTTATTTAAGCTGGGTTTCTTTCTTTTATTTTCATATATTTTTAGTCCCGGGATTACTTCATGACTTAATAAATCTTACCAATATTTCTTCTACTGTGCCTGTTAGCTCTGAAAACCCCTGCTGTCACCCAACGATGTGCTTTACCTTGTCAATTATTTTGGGGACTTGTGGGTGAGACACTTTCTGTGATGCCCAAGAGACAAGAAGAGAACAGAACCCCACCTAGGCAAAAGAAAGTGGGTACAACATTGTCTGAAATTATTCGAGTTGGGCGATTACGCAGATAAGAGAACATGAAGTGAGAACTGAGGTCAAGCTGGACACCCAAATGGGGACATTGAACCCCACACAACACCCTCCAACAAATGGTACCTGCAGGTTTAGGCTTAAAGGTACCATTCCATGGAGTGCCCAAAGGAATCAGTACTGAGTCTGTTTGGACATTGGGGAGAATAGAAAGCCTTTGCCTCTGCTCTCAGTAGAAGAGACAGCAGTAAAATGGGTTACAGATGTGGAGGGCTATGGTAGAAGCAGGTTTAAAGAAAAGAACTTGACTCATCGGCTTTGATTTAAAATAAATCTTTATTATGGCAAATGGTGGTTATTAGATAATGCTGCCTCACACATCCTCCGTTCCGTCACAACAGCACTTTCAGCCCATTTCAGCTGGTTATGTGTTTATGGATTAAACGCCTTTTAATAATATCTACTGAAAAATTTTTGGCTCTCTCCCAGGGCAAGTTAGTAGCAAAACTCACTGTATGGCTGTTGTCTGAAGCCTGGACCAGAAAGATAATGGCCCAAGGTATACAAGGCAGGTGAGAACGATCATTTATACCCCCACATGTGACAGCACAGCTCTGTTATGTGATCAACAGGAGTGCTGGAGTTAACCTGGATTCTGGGACCAGCACATACCCGCTGTGCCCAGTTGGGTTTCTCCGGGTGCAGGTCTGATTCTTGTGGCAACAGGTCGGGAGCGTGCTACGAGCAACACTGAGGACCAGCATGGGGACACTTCATGGAAACAAAGGAAGTAGAGAAGAGAAGGAAGGTGTCCTTCTCTGGTCCATAGACAAAAGGTCTGAGACCTGAGTACCTGCTTCTAACTGAGTACAGAGCCACTCCCACCATGTGTGTATGAACTTTGCTGGGGTCTCCAGTCTATGATCATATTCACTTTTGGTCCATCATTTCCTACCAGAAGGAGGAGAAACCCAGCTCCATCTAAAGTGACACTGAAAGCAGGCTTTTTACGATGTGGAGGACAAGACTAAGTAGCATCAACACAGAAATACACTTACATGCATACAGACATGCATGATACATATATCCGCAAGTATATGCACACCAAGAACATATGCACACATGCATGAATGCACACATAAGCATACATAGATGGAACGCACTGATAATTTTAAAAATACACATATACATATTAGTGTGTGTGCACTTAGTTTCACACGTGTGATATCTTATACTGTACATATACAATATACTATATATATATACAATACAAACACACACATATATATAATAATACATACACACACACATATATATATACAACACACACACACACACACACATATATATATATATATACATATATATATATGTATATATATATATATATATATATATATATATATATATATCCTAGTTTTGTGGTATCTGATTTCTGTATTCACCCTAGAAATAGTCAGCCATTTGGTACCCATTCCTAAAGCTTTTTCTTTTATAATGCATAATTGCAAATAAGCAGGTCACTAGGTCAGTAAAATGTCTGCCTCACATATTAGTTTGCCTCTCTACAGCTTTGATATAACACTCTAGCCAAAAACAACTTGATGAAGGAGAACATCTCTTTGCCTTGCACCATGGCTTACCAGCTTTTGTGGGCTGTCAGACAGGAACTCGAGGAGAGAATTACAAAGGAATACTGCTCAAAGAATTATTCACTAGCCCATGCTTAGTTGGCGTTCTCTTTAAGCCCAGACCCTGGCCTAGGAATGATGACACCCACAGTGGGTGGGTCCAGCATCATCAACTGTCAGTCGAGACAGTCTCTCACACAGTAGGACACAAGATAATCTGATGGAGGCAGCTCGTCAGTTGAGGTTCTCTCTTCCCAGGAGACTCTATGTCAAATCTCTTCTATGTTATGTCAAGATGTCAGTGAAAACTAACCAGGATACCTCATAAACATGAAGACCTGTGTTTAGATTCCCAGAACGCACATCAAAATGTGAGTGGAAGAAGCTTCTAATGCCAGTTGGGGAAACAAGGGCAGGATCCCCAGGATCTGCTGACCACAACAGCTGGCATGATTGGTAAGCTGGACATTTAGAAACCCTGTCTCTAAACACAGACCATTCCTGAGGATGAGGCTTGAGGTTGTTCTCTGACTCTACCTGAATGTGGAGACATATACACACATCTGCACACATATGCATCTACACACAACCATGCACACACATTAGATACATAGATCATAGAAATTAGATAAACAAATGGTAGATAGATAGTAAATAGACAAATTATAAATAGACAGATAGACAGATTATAGATAATAGGCAGATAGATAGATAGATAGATAGATAGATAGATAGATAGTAAGTATATGGATGATTGGATGGATGGATAAATAGATGAGAGATGATAGACAAATGATAGATAAGATAGATAAGATAGACAGCCAGGCAGACAGACAGATAAGATAAATAGACAGCATTGTATTTGAAAGCAACTACTACAGACCAGATTGGAGTCCCCATCCTTCCCTTTCAGAACATAACCTGTATTACAGGGAAACTCACAACTTCCCTGCAGAAAACATGCATTCTATTCCAGCAGAGAGGTGAAAACAGATGTTTATGCTTTCCCTATTCCTTCTTGGGTCAGCACTGTGTATCACAAGATGAAAAACATGCCACCGTAATTAAGTGTTAATTTCGTTGTGGCACCTCAGTTAGCAAGGAAGGCAGCTCCGACCAATGACTACATTTGACCCGAGCTTTCCTGAGCCCTGAAGTAAGAACTGTGGATCCCAGGAGGCCCGCGCTCTCATGCAAGACTCCTGGAGAGTGAAAATGTCCTCTCCCTACACGAGTGATAGTTCTCCTTTAATTTTAATCAACTTCTGTACTGGCTGTGTCCTCCCTGCAGTCAGTGAGGTCATTGTAGTGCTGTAGGTTCCTGAAGTATTGGATCTGGCCAGTAAAACAGTTTAGATGTGGATTGCAGGATGGCTTCCTGCCTGGTGGTATCCGGACCAGCAAAGAGTTGCAGGGATAATGGGTGAGGATGACAAACATCCTTTCTCCCCTGGGTCCTGGGTCTTTCTAACCTGGGCCCAATACCCAGAATTAGCTTTGCTCCCCAAGCTACCTAGTTCTGGTTATGTTAAAATAGGGTAACTTCTGCTACTTTTTAACCTACATGAATGTCTAGCAGCCTATGTTATGTGACCTATCCTCGGTAGACCTGAACAGTGTGTATTAACCTCATGTAAGCCTCTAACTACAAACGATTCCAGCCAGGTCTACCTTATCATGTCTATTCAGGAGCAGACAAGTGGCTCAGACAACTCTATCATTGGAAAACCCACTCAAGCATGGGTGACACTCAAAATACCTACATCCTCTAGCTTTCAGCCCAACCAGCAGGCAGCTCCACCCACCCCTGACCACCGGGTCAATTGTTCTCATCTTATTGCTCTTTGGAACAGGACCTGAGTGTCATAACCTTCGAGAATCCTAAGCCTTATAGGTTTCTTAAGCTTCCTGAATCTTCTGAGCTACCTTCTTCCCTCCGGAAGGGAATGCTTCAATTCCAATGGATTCCCAACACAACCCATGAAAAAATAAATGTCCAGAGGTCCTGAAACAACATTCATTCAGTCAATGCAACTAAAGCCAGAGCAAAGAACGTTCTTGGTGAGTGCTGTCCTTTGGATTCCAAATGTCTCCCAAGGTCCCGTGCTAAGGGAGGGAGTGCTGTAGACAATGGCTAATGTTTCCCCAGCAACACATCCTAAGACCTAAGGTGTGCAATTTGAAACAGCCAGGATCCCTGCCCAAATTCCTGACTTCAAAGAAGATACAAGAAACCCAGAGTGGAAAATAGCTAAACTAGCAACAACCTCGCCTGCCGCTTACAAATTTGTGATTTACTTGTACAAAAGAAGATACATCTCCCAGCTCCACCCCTTTCCAGAGGTTACTTTAGCATTAGCTCTAAATTTCAAACCACGAGCAAAGGGGGCCCAGAATGATGCTACTGAAAACTGACTTGAGCAAACAAAACTGTTTAATGGAGATGCACCGGAAGGCCCTGGGTTTGGTCCCTAGTTCCGAAAAATAGAACCAAGAAAAGAAGAAGAAGAAGAAGAAGAAGAAGAAGAAGAAGAAGAAGAAGAAGAAGAAGAAGAAGAAGAAGAAGAAGAAGAAGAAGAAGAAGAAGAAGAAGAAGAAGAAGAAGAAGAAGAAGAAGAAGAAGAAGAAGAAGAAGAAGAAGAAGAAGAAGAAGAAGAAGAAGAAGAAGAAGAAGAAGAAGAAGAAGAAGAAGAAGAAGAAGAAGAAGAAGAAGAAGAAGAAGAAGAAGAAGAAGAAGAAGAAGAAGAAGAAGAAGAAGAAGAAGAAGAAGAAGAAGAAGAAGAAGAAGAAGAAGAAGAAGAAGAAGAAGAAGAAGAAGAAGAAGAAGAAGAAGAAGAAGAAGAAGAAGAAGATGCACCGGAAACACAAGGGAGCTCAGAGCAGGCTGGTCTCAGTTCTACCCCTCATGCTGTTGCCCCCTCCCTTCCCCACAGGGTGGACCTGCCTTTGCAGGCAGAAATCCACAAGTTCTGTCCCTCTAAGCAGCTCTGGCAAGCTCCCAGGGAAGTTAAGAAGGACTTCTTACACCATCAGCCGTGTCTCCTCTATGTTGACATGAATGAGATATGAAGCTTTACGGAAGTTGAGAGAAGAGTGGCTCACCTGGCAGAGAACAGTACTCACAGCTCTGCACATAAAGACCCATCCTGAATTCTCAGATGGTCATAAACAGAAGCGAAGGAAGGAGACCCACACTGAACTGTCCTGGGGCTGAGCGGATTTACCTTGTGTCTAGCACGAAGACAGAAATAGTCCAATACATTCAGTGCCACTGTCCCAGGGGAAGCTACAGCAGTGGCTCCAGCAGAGGACATCTCACTAAGAGATGGCTGCTCATACTATCAAGAATAGCACTTGCTTAAGAACAGGATCCTGACTACAAATGGGCCCTGGGATATAGAACCAATCAACCCAAGGAACTGAGATCTATGACAGGATCTACATGGGTTATCTCAGTGCAAGCATCTCCCCTTCTGTTTGGCCATGTCATTCCCTCTGGGTTTGGGCCAAGTAGAGAGCAGCAAGGCATTCAGTGTGAGTGCCAGAAAGTAACTACAACACATACCCATACATGGGGGATAACACAACAGATGCTCATTGTCTCAGCATTGTGGAAGGTGAGTATCTAGAGCCTAAGTGTTAGTAGGGCTGTGCGTGCGTACACATGCATGTGCACACACACACACACACACACACACACACACACACACACAAAGAGAGAGAAAGAGAGAGAGAGAAAGAAAGAGAGAGAGAGAGAGAGAGAGAGAGAGAGAGAGAGAGAGAGAGAGCTCCCTATTTTTCACTTGTTTCTGCAGGATGCAACCACCCTTTGGCTTGTGGGCACATAGTCCATTCCTGCCTCTTTTGTCACATAGTGACCTCCTCTGCTTCCCATTATTCTCATGGTCTCAGAAGTCAACAGCAATGGAGCAGAAGCCAACTCCAGTCCATATGGGATTAGCTTCACTCGGCTACAATGGGTAAGGCCCTGCCTTGAATCAATAACACACACAGACATTCGCATGTAAAGATGTAAACTCATAATTCGGAAAGGAGACAACAGGATCTTCAACATCTCTTCACTCAGTGCAAAGCCAGAATGGTACCCTTGGCTTTCAAGACTGCTTCTAGTTAGTTGAACTGCTCATAATTGCGCTATTCAGTTCCCTTACTGTCCTAACAAAGTACCAAAGTAACAAAGAAAAAGGAAGCTGCCACTGTACACCGAGCTCCCATGATATAGAGAACCAGGCTGGAGTCAGGGACAGGTAGGCCATGAACCTCGCAGTCTGCCTCTATGACTTTATGGCTGCCAGCTTGTCCCCGTGTCTAAGATGTTCCACAATCCCTTTGCGAAATGGTGCCAGCACCTGATGTCCAACTGTTTAAAGATGTGTGCCCTTTAAAGGAGAATATTTAGGAAGAAGCTGTCTGCGAAAGCTGACTGGCTATTTAGAACTGCAGTGGTGAGGAGATGTTGGAATGCTGCTGATCCAGAGACTAGTTCCCTGATAGTTTTAGTCTCCAGAATTCTTTGCCTACCTCTTTGTCAAAACTAATATATATATATATATATATATATATATCATAGATTTAAAAAATAATTGGAATCTATTAAATTAGTAAACCCCTAGCTACCACTAATCCAAAAGCTAAGAATGTCATCATATAGCATCGTGTGGCCATGGAAAAGATCCCCCCAATTTGATTTAAGCCTTCGTGTGTGCCCACCAACATATTTTACATTTGCCTTGCATTATAACTTTCCTTGTTCCGTCAAACTATGAAACTTCGTGAAACTGTGTCCACACTGGAATAAGGGGTGACCTAAATTTTTGTTCCTGGACCATGATCGCTCTACATGGTTGCAGAATAAATCATCCTTAGTCCCTTAAGGTGAGAGCTGTGTTTCTGCGTTTACAGTCTCTGAGGAGCATTTCACATTCAAACTATCCGAGAAAGGGAGGGGTGCACCAGAGGGAAGCAGGGACCAACCTCTTCAGCCTGGAATGTTGAATATCTTTGTCTCCTGAGTGAAGTCATGTGACTACAAGCTCCAATGTCTTTGCCTCTGTTATATCTAATAATAAGATGTTATGAAGCAATGGTCTTCACCATGGAGAAGAAGTGGGTAAGGATGGAGGACAGGAAGGTAGGGCAAAGATAGGAAGTAGCAGGGATTGGGGTGTGGGCAAAAATCTCAGGGAAGGCAAATCCAGACATCAAACATCAGACAAAGCTGCAGTTGTCCCCAGTTCACAGTCTGCCTCGACTCAGAATCACAGCATCTTTTCTGCTAAGACCTGCTCTATGCTCCCTCCCTGAAGTAAGGACAAAGAGTCTGAAGGGCAAACCTTGGAGGTCAGACTCCAGTGAGAGGGTAATGAGCCAGAGTAGAAATCAGCCCCTAATGGGAACACCATTAGCAGTACCGACACCCTGTTAAAGAAGTCTGCAGAAGGTCTGGAGTTCTCTCATGGAAATCCAGAGAAGCAAGGAGACCTATGCTGTCTGAGTCACACCAACACCCAGAGTCCTAGAGCAAATGCAGAAATCCCTGAGCATACCAGGACAATACTCACCAAACACAAGAGCCCTCTAGGTTTGGCACTGGGCTGGGGACAGGTGTCAAGGGGACTGAGGCTTTTCTGAAGTGATAAGAATGTGCCTCCCACCAGGCCTAGTTAGACATTTAAAATGAAATAATGGGGCATTTCCCACCCACTAAGTGGCTAAAGGTCCCACTAATCACCAGTCTCCCTGAAGGGCTTATATGAGAAGCTCAGACCTGACCCAGGGCTTCCAAAAATCCACACTTCTTTAGACATTTCCTGTAACACAGACTTTGCATCAGGGAATTGAAAGGGAGGGAATGAAAGGCTGGATTTTAACAAATATGTCACACATGCATCTATATAAATTCTCAAAGAATAATAAAAGAGATTAAAAAGAAAACACCTGGGGTTGGGGATTTGGCTCAGTGGTAGAGCGTTTGCCTAGCAAGTGCAAGGCCCTGGGTTCCATCCCCAGCTCTGAAAAAAAAAAGGAAAGAAAAAGACAACATTTCATTCAAGTTCCACTGCCTCCTTTGGTCAGCATTTTGCTCCAAGCTGGTGAGATGCTCAGCAGTTCAAGGCCCTTGCTGCCAGGCCTGAGGACCTGATGTCCACATATGTTCAGTGGCAAGCTCACACACACACACACACTTATTAATTAATTAACTAATTAATTAAGTAACTAATTAATTAAAGTTAATTACCATTTCTTAATAAATTAAACATTATAAAGCTGTCGCTTGCATTAAAGGGTCTGCATTATTAGCTGACCCCTCACCCGTTCTCTCTCAGGCTCACCAAAGAGAGGACCAAGTGGGAATATCAACCTCCTGGACATTAGGCATGGATGTGTTGCACACGTGAACAAGCAGGTAAAACTCTTACATATGTACAACAAAAAGTACAAAAACAGAAGAGCAGTTCCTGGTTGACATAAATTTTTCGTGAATATTCATAGTGATTATCACAGTCAAATAAACACATTATTAATCTTTAATGAAATCAAGGCCACTAAAAGGTAATGATCACATGAGTCAGTTAAAATCTATTTATTTAAATATTTGCAATAAAAATGTGCAGTAATGAAATTAAAATTGTATTAATATACAAATTAATAAACATTAATTTTCTCATATAGAGCTGAAAATAATACTTTCCACATATTTGCTTGGCTTTGATAAGTATTGCAGTTTGTGGTTAGTTTCTTGTTGGTTTTTGTAGGAGTTCATTTCCAGATAATAGTCCATAAGCTCTATAAGCTCATGCAGAATACACTACAGGAACCTTGGCTCTCTTGTTTTGAATCCAGGAAGGTTGCTATCTGTTTACTTCTTGTCTGATCAATTTTCTCTACGTATATTACAAGGATATTTTTGTTCTTGGATTCTTCAAAGTTTTGTGAAGCTGATAGCTGATAGATGATAACTGGAGAATATTTAATTTCTGAAGACCATTTTTGAAGCTACTTCCTGATGTCTGCACTATCAATGTTGTAGATTTTCAAATGCGTGGCCAAATGAACAGCTATTCAGGGACTAAACATGCCTTATAACTACTGTTGTTTTGTCTTTTTGAAAGAAGAAATTGGAAAGGGATGGTGATTGGGATAAGGGACTCTGTGGGGGAAAACGGGAAGGATTACAACATTTGAGATGTAAATAAATTAATAAAATAAATTAATAAAAAAATAAAGCAGAATTCAAACTATTCAGGAAAAATGGATTTAATTGATAGGAAAAAGTATGATTTTATATTGTAACCTAATTACTAAATTTTATATACTTTAATCAATTTTATGACTAATTCTCAAAAATCAGAAAATTGAAAAAATACAAGTAACTCAGTAGGCTGACCAAAAATAACAACAATATTTCTAGAACTGTACACTTTCTATGCCCATATCCAATCCAGAAATCCAGTTGACATTTAGTTATTGCATATCTTATGTCATTCTATTCTGTGATAATTCATTACTATTTATATCTTCTGTGACCACACCTTTGAAGATAAATAATTACTTTGCTAGAATGTCTCTGAATTTGGATTTGCCCAGTGGTTTTTCTCTTTTATGTTGAGATTTTATGTACTTGACACAGATACCAAAAAGTGTTTCTTGCTTTGCTTATCACAGTTAAGCATTAGTAGGACGCCTGTCATCTTAACAACACCCAATTACGGAGCAATGAAATTATTTTTAATTATTTTCCTTTCGTATTTAAAATATTTTAATGTATTTTCTTTTGTATTTCCTTTTAAAGTAATAGAAGTTATAGGAGAATCACTTAAAGCCTATGGAAAGAGTGTGTGTCTCTTCAATACTTTAGGCTTTGTTTTCAGCATCTTGGTCATTTTTTTACCAACATTTTGACCTGATTGGTCTTTACTGGATGTAAGTAGACTCAGAACAATGAGTCCAAGGTTATTATAATTATTGTCTTTCTGTTTTGGTGACTCATGCCAAAACATTACTGTAGTTTTAGTGTCATGGTAATTTTTTAATGTCTTCCATATTTTCAGCACACTTAAATGAAATTTTATTTTGGTTTAATTATATTCATAAAGACTCAATATTATAATTTTATGTTATTTTATTTCATGTTGAATAGCAACCTGAATCTAATTATCTGACACTAGCTGACTTTTATATTTGCATTCTGTCACTTGTAACCCACTTCAATTCCTGTATAATGTGCGCATGCATGCTTGTGTATGTGTGTTTGTTTGTGAATGTGTTTGTGTGTGTATGTATGTGTGTGTTTGTACCTGTGTTTGTGTGTGTGTGTGTGTGTGTGTATTTATCTGAAACTATGATATTAATATTGGTAATCACCTGGCTGAAATTCTTTTCCACCGCACTAATAGAAATCAAAAGGTGGAGGAAAGACTACTCCTGTACCATAATCATAGGACCTGGGTGCCCAGATCTGAAGTTGGACTGACCAAATGGTACACAAAGCAGAGTCTAACAATTCAATGACCTGAGAACTAATTAGCAGTTCCAGTCCAATGGAATAAATTTATATATACTGAGGAATATGGAATTGTAACATAACGAGATTAGATCATATAAAAAACAATTTCTGGAAGATTTCCAAATAGCTAAGAATAGATACAGAAATTTTCAAGGCCCCTGAGACATTAGGATGTAGTTTAAACTCTGCCCAGATGAAAATGTTTAAGTACTGGACTGATCTACTAAAGTAATTTAGTAGCAAACATACTTTACAATTGTTTGCAATTAAGCATGGTGGGGAATAAAGAGAACACACTAAAACAAAGTTATGTTTCTTAAGATTGTTTCCAGACACCAAAAGGAGCACAGTGGTTTTGTTTTCTTTCTTTCACAGACTTTGCACCTTTGTGAAAGAGCATATTGAGATCCTTAATTACCTATTTATTATCAGAACTTTCTTCAGACCCAGAGTTCTTCTCAGTGCTGCCTTGACTTCTTGGTTCATTAAGCTATAGATGATGGGGTTCAGCATGAATGTCACTGTGGTATGGAAGATGACCAAGAATTTATCAATTCCTTGTGAGTGGTTAGATTTGGGCCTCAAGTAGTTTTATCCCAACCCTACAAGGCAACCTATTCCCCACGAAACAATTGCCAAATGGGCACATACCTCACGACTCATTTGGGTTGCTTGGGGAAGCAGGGCCATACAGTGGCCAAAGGTCATGACTGTCAATAGGCAGCACTAATTTGTACCAAAAAGTGTGAAGAAAAGCTTTTGTGTGTCTCTTCCCACCTGAGAGATTCTTCAGATCTCACATACAAGGCTCTCCAAATCTTGGGTTTGACAGAGCCAGTGTAGCCAATTTCCAGGATAAATCATTTCGCTAGAGAGAAGTACATGGGGGTGTGTAGAGATGGACTGGTGCAGATTGAAAAGGCAATGAGAGCAGGACTTCAGAGAACTTTGCAATTGCAAAGCATTTGACAGACAAGCCCTTCTACTGACACAAAGAGCAATTGACACAATTGACACTCATCTCCTGGAAGACAGAGCAATAAGCTATTAGAAGGTTTCTTGCAGATGAGAGATGTTAATTTTTTAATACATTTAAAGCCTCAGTTACATCAGAGTCAAAGTTTTTGTCTGCAGTCACAAAAATCAAAGCTTAGAAAAGACTTATTTTCACAGATTTTCGTATCTAATACTTTCCCTCTTAACACCAAGGGACTTTCCAACAATGAGAGAGAGAGAGAGAGAGAGAGAGAGAGAGAGAGAGAGAGAGAGAGAGAGAGAGAGAAGGAGGAGGAGGAGGAGCAGGAGGAGGAGGAGGAGGAGGAGGAGAATGAGGAAGAGGAATATCAGGAAGAGGAGGAAGACAAAGAGGAAGAGGAGGAGGAGGAGGAGGAGCAGGAGGAGGAGGAGGAGGAGGAGGAGGAGGAAGAAGAAGAAGAAGAAGAAGAAGAAGAAGAAGAAGAAGAAGAAGAAGAAGAAGAAGAAGAGAAGAAGAAAAAGACGACAAAGAAGAAAGAGTTGAAGCAGAAAAAAGACTAAACTTCCATTCTTCCCCATTCCATCTCTTCCTCAGCTGTTGTTTAGGCAGTCGTGTTAGTTAGACATTATAAGTGTAATTTCTGGTGTTTCTTTGAGACACCATCTCATAGTAAACTTTAGTCTCTTACTATCTTCTTGCCCCCTCTTCTGTAATGTTCCTCATCGTTAAATCAAGTGACATTTTGTAGATAGAGCCATTGAGACAGGACATGAAATTTCTATCCTGCATTTTGAATGGCTGGGATTTTTACTTGATCTTTTTTGCAGAGACTGAAATTAATTATTTATATAAGGACACATGGCTATGATTGTTGTTAGGTATGATACTGGCTTAAGTCAGTATGGGGCTGTACATTCTCCCCCATAACCACAGCTTCATTAGCCTTATATACGTGGATAAATTACAAGTACCATCCATGTTCATTGAACAGGTCTTAAGCAAAATTAGAGATCTGTTGGCTATCAACAATCTATTTATGCTACTGCACTGCCCTTTTGGTTATCCTGCCATGTTGATCATTGTGTTTTACAGGCATGATGTGAAAACCACTTGAAACTGACAAGACTGGTGATTGTAATTACAGGTTATACCAGAAATATGACCTGTGCTTGGCAAATCTTCTTGTATAAGAAAATTGACTTTCTGATAGGAAGAAGAATGGTAAATTAAATTTAGTTTTAACATATCCAAAGGAAATAAAATTTTTTCCTGATGTAGCATGTTTAATTAATTGAAGTAAAGAAATCTATTTACTTGATGTTGTGGAAATATCATTTAACAATTTAATCCTAACTCCTTTTAAATGATTAAAAGTCATATGTAGTTGGTAGCTGTCATACAGTATAAAAGTGGCATCAGGATTGGGACAAAGAAATATTCTTTTTTTATGCAAATGCTTAGTAATAATGAACAAAATTAAGTACCAAGCATCATGCTGTAGGTAACTTATTACATTTATTCAATTGTATCAAAGATAATTTCATATTAGCTAGGTATCAAGTGCATAATAATTATGATTAAATTATTAAATAAATATTAAAATAAGCATACCAGATTTACCAACTGGACATGGAAAAGAAAATATGTTACAATAATAAAAATATTTCTTAAAAGCAAAATGATGAAAACATTGTATGTATAAAAGCAGCCTGGAGCTTAATGTTTTATATTGTGTTGCAGTGAGGTGGCTGAGCAGATAAAATTTTATACCATGAAAAACCAAGAACCTAAATTTGATACATACACATAGAGGTTTGGAAGACTTCCATATTCACTACATGACCAGAACACATAAAAGCTTATACAGACTATTAATAATGAGACTAATGAGAACAATAATAATAATAAAAAGGAAAAAGAAAACTCTAGGAAGATTTTAAAGAAATAATGTATTGTATTGGCCTTATAACGGGAAATTCAACACATTTTCTTAGTACATTAACTCTTCACAGAAAAACTAAAAGGTTTTTTACTTCATTCTATATGAAAGAAAAACATATCAGATTGATTGTGTAAAGAAAGGGAGAACTGCAAACTGTAAAATTAATATAGTCATTGCAGAGGAAAGAAACAGACACTAAGCCAAGGTTCTATAAGAAACATTTGGAGGATTTACTGCATAATATTAACATATTTAATCTAACAAATCTTACGATGATAAAGGAAAGAAAGCTGGAAAAAATAATGCCTGGATGTAGTCTAAGCACCTAGAAGGTGGCAAGATGTCTCAATTTCAAAGATACCCTGATATACATGAGAAAATTATAAATAGGTTGGTTTTATTATGGAATTAGTATTGTAGTATTAGCTTAGTGGTTAAGAGCACTTACTGCTCTTTAGAGCAAACACATTCAGTTTCCAACATCCATCAAGCCACTTGCAACCAGATGTAAAAGCAGCTCCAAGGGATCTGACATCTCCTGGTCTCCCCAGGTGCCTGTGTTCATGTGCACAAATCTATACATAGACGTTCACACATAACAGATCATTAAAATAAAAAGATTCATGAATGTATTTTCTGCACAAATTATGAATACTAAGCCTTCTACATATGCAAGCACAATTGATGGAATTTAATAAGAATGGAGAAAATTCGTAAATTGCATAAAGAGTAAATTACGAATGCTTACACAGTTCAGTAAGCATAAAGCGCTAAATTCACGATTGAATTGCAATGTAGATGTTAAAATGAAATGAGCATTTGAATTTATGACTAAAACTAATATAGAAATTATTTTATTTAATTACATTCCTGCCATTGTTCCCTCTCCAGGTCCCCTCCCACTTTTCCTTATCCCATTCCACTGGTCACTAATAAACCAAATCCCACTATAAAAACAAATTCAAAGAAAAAAAGTCCAAGCAATCATCTCACTAAATGGCCAGAAAGCATATTTTCTTAACTTCATTTTAAAAGTCTTGGAAATATCAGAAATACAAGGACCATACTGAAGCACAGTAAAAGCAATAAACAGCAAACCATTTAGCTAACATCAAACTAAATGGAGAGAAACATAATGCAATCCCACTAAAATCAGGAACTAGACAAGGATACCCCCTCCCTCCCTTTTCAATATAGTATTCAAGTTCCTATCCAGAGTAATTAGAAAACAAATATAGGTAAAGGCATACATATTGCAAAGGAAGTATTCAAAATATCACTATATGCAGGATGATGTGGTAGTGTATTTAAATGACCCCACAAATTCCATCAGTGAATTTCTAAGCCAAATAAACAACTTTAGCCAAGTGGCAGAGTATTTTATTGATTCAACAAATCAGTAGCCTTCCTCTGCTCAAAAGAGAAACAGGCTGAGAAAGAAATTACAAAAGTGACACCCTTGACAATAGTCAAAAAGCATATAAAACACATCAGTGTGACTCTAACCAAGCACATAAAAAGCATATAAAATACATCAGTGTGACTCTAGTATTGAAAGATATATAGAACAATAACTAGAGTCTCTGAAGAAATGAATTGAAGATCTCAGAAATTAGAAAGATCTCCCATGTTCGTGTACTGGCAGGATAAATATTGTAAAAATGGGCATTGCACCAAAAGCAACTTAAAGATTCAATGAATCCCCATCCATATTCCGACTCAATTCTTCACAGACATAGAAACGGCAGTTTGCAAATTTATTTGGAATAAAATCAATCACAGGATAGAGAAATCTATTCTGAAAAATAAAAACATTTTGTGGAAATCACCATCTCTGAGCTCAACTTGTATTACAGAGCAATGGTGATGATAAACTGTATTGTATTGGTATTGAAAAAGGCAGGTAGATCAATGGAATTGAATTGAATTGAAGACACAGAAAAGAACCCACACAGCTATGGCCACTTGAAAATTCACAAAGGATCTAAAAGCATCCAGTGGAAAAAAAATAGCATTTTTTAAAATATGTACTGTTTCAACTGAAGGGCAGAATGTAGCAGAATGCAAGCCAATCCATTCCTATATCCTTGTACAAAGCTCAAATAAAAGTGGATTAAAGACCCCCTCATAACACCAGATACACTGAAACTAAATGTTGAAAAAGCAGGGAATAGCCTTGAACACATTGGTAGTGGGGAAAATTTCCTGAATAGAACACCAAAGGTTTTTGTTCTAAGATCAAAAATTGAAAAAAGGAACTTCATAAAATTTCAAAGTTTCTGTAAGGCAATGGACACTGTCCTTACCTCCATACAGCAACTAAGAGATTGGGAAAAGATCTTACCAATCCTATATCTGATGGGGCGCTAATATCTAATATATACAAATACTCAATAAGCTATGCTCCAGAGAATCAAATAACACTATTTAATAGTGGGCTACAGTTCTAAACAAAAAATCTCAACTGATGAATACTGAATGGCTGAGAAGCATCTAAAGAAATATTCAACATCCTTACTCGTTGGGGAAAAGCAAATCAAAACAATCCTGAGATTCTACCTCAAACCACTCAGAATGGCTAAGATAAAAAAGTCAGGTGACAAAAGACTCTTGCAAGGGTGCGGAGAGAAAGGAACACTCTGTCACTGTTGAAATTGCAAGCTCTTAAAACCACTCTGGAATCCAGGCTGGAGGTTCCTCAAACATTGAACATAGTATTTAATACCTGAGGACCCAGCTGTACCATTCGATGGCACATACCCAAAACTTGCTGCAACCTACAACAAGGACACATGCTCCACTATGTTCATAGCAGCCTTATTTGTAAAAGACAGAAGCTGTAAAGAACACAGATGTTCCTCAAAAGAGAAACAGATTCATATAATGTAGTCCATTTACAAAATGGTGTGGAATTCAGCTACTAAATAGAATGACTTCATGAAATTCATTGGCAAATGGATGAAACTAGAAAATATCACCCTGAGTGAAGTAACCCAAAGACAAATAAAGGAATAGAGCATGCACTCACTGGTAAGGGGGTAATCTCTAGAATGTCCCAGATACTTTTGATGTGACAGGTTTTCATCACCCAACAGTGATGACATTAGCCAACATCAACAACAACAGTGAAATTGAACCTGAAGACACCACCTGCAGTAGATAGACTTGACCAAAGTGTAAGAATGGGTCACTCACCTCTCTCCTATTAAATCAGAGTTATCCATATCTAGTTGAAATGCAGGGGTCAATATGGAGCAGAGGCTGTAGGAAATGCCATCCACATATCTGCAGACAACAAAATGGACACTGTTGCTGATGCTAAGATGTGCTTGCAAACAGGAGTCTGGTATGGCTGTCCTCTGAGAGGCTCTGCCAGCACATGAGTGATACAGATGCAGATATTCACAGCCAACCATTTAAATATTCCTACAAGTCCCAATGGAATATGTAGGGGAATGGATGATGGAGCTGAAGAAGACTGTAATTAACAACAATATCAATTAACGAGACCCCTCAGGGCTCCCAAGGACCTAACCGCCAACCATAGATTATACATGGTCTGATACCCTACATATGTAGCAGAGGACTGCCTCATCTCACATCAGTGGAATGAGAAGCAATTGGTCCTTTGGATGCTTGAAGTCCCAGAGAAGAGTGATTCTAGAGGGGTGAGGAAAGAGTGAATGGGGCTTGCGGAGTCACCCTCTTAGAGACACAGAGGAGGAATATGTGGAGATAGTGTTTATGGAAAGGGGGTAATATTTGAAATATAAACAAATACAATGGTTAATAATACTACTAATAAAGGAGTGGTATTTTCCAAACATTACTTTACTGCACATGTTAGCTTGGAACATTTATTGTTGCCTAGATGCATATTTCTTCCTACAATAGCTGATACCTTGTTTCTCTGAGGAGTGTAGCCTTAGATCTTACTCTTCATTCACAGAAGGCATAACACTTAACTCCTTTCTCCAAGCAAGGGTGCTTGTAGATTTGTCTGTAAAGGGCAGGAGGCATTTGTAAAATCTAATTGGGGGTCATGAAAAGAATTATTTAAAAGCAAAGCTTGTAATGCAAACAGTTTGTGTTCTATCAACTTACCAGTATTGAAAGCATCCCAGGACTTCTGGCCAGGCAACTGCATAGGATGTCAAGAGACATTAAGAATTTCAATATATGTGACTAGAGAAAATATTTTCCATTTTTATCATACTCAATATTTCAAAAATATCATCACGGAATGAATATTAAAAGCTTTAGAACAAGAAAAAAAAGTGAGTGAGACATCAAGACAGAAGCGTCACAGTAACACATGAAACTCACATGGAATTCTATTACATGCATTCTATGCTCTATTCAAATCTTATCACATGTTTATTCCCTAACACAGTCCACCAGTGATTTTCTAGTCCCTGCAGTTTCTGAGGAGCAAGGGTCTTGATTAGCCTTTACCACTCGCTTATGAGGTTCCAAGACACATCACTGCACCAAAGCTGGTGTAAGAGGCGCTTGACAGCACAACATCCGAAGCACCCTTTGCCCTTTCCATTCATGTTACTCCTTCAGGAATCACTTGTCACGACCCCTGACAGTGTGCACAAAACAGGTATCACTCCGGACTCAAACGAATGGAGTCGACATGGTTCCTCCTCATTCAGAAAGCTTGGATGATCACCCCTCTACTACAAGCAGAACTGACAATTGGTAGTATTTTAGAGCCTCAGTTACATCAGAGTCAAAGTCTTCATCTGCAGTAACAAAAATCAAAGCAGTAGCGAGGTCTGCATGGGGCAGTCTCGGGGTCTGTTTGTTTCTTGAAGTAGGTACACCATATTTACTAGGTTATACTCACTGTATTGCTGGGCCCCCTTTGTGACCAAAATCATTGCAGAGAATGGAATTGGAAAACAAAATTTTTGAGTACACATTGAGGAATATTTACAAAGTCCCTTGTCATGCCCAACCTCGACTAACAAGACATGACCAACGAAGATCATGTACAGCATGTGAAACTGAACTTAAATAGCTAGTGCTGGCCAATCCTAGCAGAAAAACTGATCAAAACACTGTACCAAGGTAAATCTTGAGCCTGAGCTTCATTATAGTAGGCCCAAGATCTTCTCCTATCATCCCAGAGAGTTGAAGCCTTTCTACAAGGAACAACACAACTCTGCTACATATGCAGTATTGTACTTGGGTTAAGTCACTCAGGAAGATATTTTCTAATTCTATCCACTTGCCTAACACTTTCATGAAGTCATTTTTGAAATAGCTGACTAGTAGACCAGTGTGTAAATGTGTCATATTTTCTGTATACATTCCTCTGTTGAGAGTCTTATAAGTGGGATTGAGGCATCCTCAATGGAAGATTTAGAGAAAAGAGAGAAGGAGCTTACGAGTTTGAAATCCTCTAGGAATAACAATAATATCAGCCAATCAGACCCCCTCCCCCATTGGGACTTCCCAGAGATTAAACCACGAAACCATGTGTACACATGGCTCTACCTCAATATTTAACTGAGGATGATCTTTTCTGGCATCAATGGAAGAAGAGGCCCTTGACCTAGGGATGGCTAGCTTCCCCAGTGTAGGGAAATGTCAGGGAATGGAGGTGAGTGTGGGTGGGTGTAAGGGGATGCTGGAGGATGGGGTAAGGAAAATGGGAGAGGGTGATCCAGGAAAAAAGATAATATTTGAAACATAAATACATAACTTATTCAATTAAACATGTTTAAGAAATAGAAAAAAAACTTACAACTGTAATGCATTTTCTTTCTTTTTTTAAATATTTGTGGGTATGTTCTTATTTACACTTCAAATGTTATTCCCATTTCTGGTTTCCTACCCATAAGCCCCCTGTCCCATCCTCCTTATACCATCTTTTGTGAAGGTGTTCCATCCGACCCCACCCCTTCTGCCTCCCCACCCTGACATTCCCGAATGCCTAGCCTTTTCAGGACCAAGGGCTTTTTTCTCATTGGTGCACAACAAGGCCATCCTCTGCATATGTATATGCACCTGGAGTCATGGGTCTGTCCATGTGTACTCTATAAGTAGTGTTCAATGTTTTTATTATTTATTTACTTTTACACTCCAGTTTTTATTCCCCTCCTGGTCTACTAACTAACATTTCCACATCCCATACTTCCTCCAAACCTAATGGTGAGACACATCTTTTCTAACTGAAACTAGAACCAGGATTCCTCTCCTGTATGTGTGCTGGAGGCCTCATCTCAGCGTGTAAATGCTGCCTGGTTAGTGAGCCAGTGTCTGAGAGATGTCAAGGGTCTAGCTGGTCCTGCTAAAGGGATGCCCTCCTCCTCAGCTTCCTGAACCTTTTCCCAAATTTAACCAGAAGACTCAGCAACTTCTCTTCATTGGTTGGGTACACATTATGCATCTGACTCTTACAGCTGCTTGTTTTTTGTTTTTGGGGAAGGAGTCATGATAGATCCTTTTTTTGAACGTCCCATAGCATCAGAAATGGTGTCTGGTGTTGGTGCCTCCATTTGATCTGGATCCCATTTTGGCTTTCTGTTCCTCACGCTCTTCTTCATTTCCATCCCTGCATTTCTTTGAGACATGAAGAATCATGGTCAGAGCTTTGTCTGTTGGAGAACAACCCCATCTCTCACTTGATGACCTGTCTTTGTGCTGGAGGTAAATAAGTTCCCTTTCGCCACTGTAGGGCATTTCATCTATCCATGCCTCATTGAGTCCTGAGGATATCTCACTTCACAGTTATCTAGTACACTCTATAGAATCCTCCAAAGCTTCTCCCTCATCGGGTCACCTGTTTCTCTTCTTTCTGCTGGTCCTCAGGTCTTCAGTCCTTTTTTTTCCCACTCAATAGAATATCATGTCCCCTCTCCCAAAACCTCCTTCCATTATTGATCCTCAGTATCACTTTCTATCTCTCCTTCTGGTTTCTTTCTTCTCCCTCCAAATTGGGATTGAAATATTTCCATTTGGACCCTATTCCCTGATGAAGTTTTTGACTTCTGTGTCCTGTTTCTTGAGTATTTATCACTATTATAGGCTAATATCTACATATTACTGAGAATATACGATGATTGTTCTTTGGTTCTGAATTACCAAAGACAAACTGATAATTTTTTAACACAAAATGGTTAATTCCATCCATTTGCTTACAAAGCTCAGGAAGACATTTAAAAAAATATTAGATAATTTCTTACTTACATTTTAAAATAATTTCCCTTCCCAGATTCATGTCAAAAATCCCCCATTCATTCACCTCCTACTCCCCCATATGGGTATTCACCAAACACATTCTGCTTACAACCCCCGATATTACCCTGCACTGGGTTCAAACCTTGGCAAGACCAATACTTCCCTGTCCACTGGTGCCCCGACTAGGCTATTCTTTGCAACATATACAGTTGGAGCCCAGGGTCAGTCCATGTATATTCATTCACTAATGGGTTAGTCCCTAGAATCTGGTTGATTGTCATTTTTGTTCTTCTGCAGATGCAAGCTCCTTCAACTCTTTCCATGCTTCGTCTAATTCCCCCAGAAGGTCCATTTCTCTGTTCAGTGGTTTGCTGCTAGCATTAACCTTTGTATTGGACATGCTTGGAGATCTATATCTGGTCCCTTCCACTATGCATTTTTAGCTTAATCAATCCTATCTATTTTGGTGGAGACACACACACACACACACACACACACACACACACACATATATATATATATATATATACATACATACATATATATATATATATATATATATATATATATATATACAGAGAGAGAGAGAGAGAGAGAGAGAGAGAGAGAGAGAGAGAGAGAGAGAGAGAGAGTCAAATGTGGGTCAGGCTCTGAGTGGCCATTCCTTGAGTCGATGCTCTGAAATTTGCTTCCATATACCCTCCTTTTTATATTTTTCCCTTTTTAAGAAGGAGTAGGAGTACAGCACTTTGGTCATTCTTCTTTTGAGCTTTCTGAATTCTCTGGTTTGCATTTTGAGTAATCGAGCTGTTTGGCTAATATATATTTATCAATGAGTACATACCAAGTGTGTTTTTCTGTGATTGAGTTACCTCATTCAGGATGATATTTCTAGTTCATTTCATTTGCCTGTGAATTTCATGAAGTCGTTGTTTTTGATAGCTGAGTAGTACTCCATTGTGTAGATGTACCACTTTTTTAAATCCGTTCTTCTCTTGAATGGCATTTTGGTTCTTTCCAGGTTCTAGCTATTATAAATAAGGCTGCTATCAACACAGTGGATCCTGTGTCTTTGTTCTGTGTTGGACCATCTTTTCGTTATATACCCAGGAGTGGTACAGCTGAGACTTTAGGTAGTGTAATATCCTAATTTCTGAGGAACCTGTAGACTGAATTCCAGAGTGGTTGTACCAATTTGAAATCCCACCAAGAATTGAGGACTGTCCCTCTTTCTCCACATCCTCACCAACATAATTTGCCCCTGAGGTTTTGTTTTTTTTTTTTTTTTTTGGTTTTTTTTTTGTTTTTTTTTTTTTTTGTTTTTTTGTTTTGTTTTCTTTGTTTTTTACTTGGCCATTCTTACTGGTGTGAGGTGTATTCTCAGGGTCATTTTGATTTGCATTTCCCTGATGAGTAAGGATGTTGAAAATTTCTTTCGGTGCTTTTTGATCATTTGATAATCCTCAGCTGAGAATGTTTAGCTTTGTACCCATCTTATTGGATGTTGATAAAAATGCAAAATAATCAATAGCTCTTCATGTTAAAAGTCTTGCAACATATCAGAAATTCAAGGTCCATCCATAACCATAGTAAAAGCAGTATTCAAAAAAAGCAGTAGCCAACATCAATCTAAATGGAGAGAACCTTGAAGCAATGCCACAAAAATCAGGGAATAGAGAAGATTTCCCAATCTCCACTTACTTCTTAAATATAGTTCTGGAATTCTTAGCCACAGAAATTAGACAACAAAGGAGACCAAAGGGAATTCAAGAAGTCAAAATATCACGATTTGTAGAAGATAATATAGTATATTTTAGTGACCCCAAAAATTCCACTAGAGAACTCCTTCAGCTCATAAAAAACTTCAGCAAAGTGGCTGTATATAAAATTAACTCAAACAGATCAGTAGCCTTCCTCTACGCCTTCATCTACTTAAAGGATAAAAAGGTTGAGAATAAATTAGGGAAAAGTTAGCCTTCTCATTATTGGCAAATAATAATAAAATCACCTGTGTGACTCTAACCAAGCAAGTAAAAGGTCTGTATGACAAGAACTTCAAGTTTGTGAAGAAAAAAAATTGAAGAAGATCTCAGAAGATGGAAAGATCTTCCATGCACATGGATTGATAGAGTTAATATGGCAAAAATGGCCATCTTGCCAAAAACAATCAACATATTCAAGGTAATTGCCATCAAAATTCCAACTCAGTTCTTCATAGAGTTAGAAAGAGCAATTTTAAATTCAGTTGGAATAAAAAAAACCCCATGATAGAGAAAACTATCCTCAGCAATAAAAGAATTCCTTTGGCAATCTCTATCTCTTACTTCAAACTGTATAACAGAACAATAATGATAAAAATTGTATGGTAATAGTACAGAGACAGCGAGGTAGATTGAATTGAAGACCAGAAATGAAGGCACACATCAGTGGCCAATTGATATTTGACAAAGGAGCCAAAAAAGTCCAATGAATAAAACACAAACAGTGCTGTTTCGACTGGAGATTAGCATGTAGAAGAATGGAAAACAATCAATTTTTTTTGGTTCTTTTTTTCAGAGCTGGGGACCGAACCCAGGCCCTTGCGCTTCCTTGGCAAACGCTCTATCACTGACCTAAATCTCCAACCACTATTCTTATCACCCTGTACAAAGCTCAAGTCAAAGTCGATCAAGGATCTTCACATAAAACCATATAACCTTAAACTAATAGAAGCAACAGTGGAAAAGAGTCTCAAACACTTGGGCACTGGGGAAATTTCCAAAACAGAGTACCCATGGCTTATGCTCCAATATCAAGAATCGACAAATGGGGACTACATAAAATTGTAAAGCTTTGGTAAGGAAAAGGGCACTGTCATTCAGAATAGGGTCAACCAACAGATTAAGAAAAATAAATCTTTACTAATTCTTCATCTGATAGAAGGCTAAAATAAATCTGTACAAATACTGAAGGACTTAGAGTCCAGAGAATCAAATAGTCCTTTCATAAATGGTGTATAGAGGTAAACAAAGAATCCCAACTGAGGAATATCAACATCCTTAGTCATCGAGGATATGCAAATCAAAAAAAAAATCCGAGGATTCCATGGAATGCCAGTCAGAATGGCTAAGATTAAGGAAAAAAAATCAGACGACAACAGAAGTTTGCAAGGTTGTGGAGAAAGAGGAACACTCCCCCATTGTTGGTGAGATTGCAACTTGGTAGAACAACTCTGGAAAACAGTCCGGAATTTCCTCAGAAAAGCGGATATAGTACTACCTGACGACACCACAATACTACTTCTTTGTTATATACACTAAAGATGCCCCAACATATAACAAGGACACATGCTGCTATATGTTGATAGTTACCTTTTTTTATACTAGCCAGAAGCTAACAAGAACCCAGTTGTCCCTCAACAGAGTAATGTATAAAAGAAATGTGGTACATTTACATAGCTTTGTACTTGTTAGGTATTAAAAAAAATGTTTGCAGGAAATTCATAGGATGGAAGTTGAATATATCATTCTGTGTGAGGTAACCAAGACACAAAAGAGCACATATGGTATACACTTATTGGAAGTGGGTATCAGCCTAAAAGTGTGGAATACCTAAGAAAGGATTCTCAGGTCATATGAAGCCTAAGCAGAAGGAAGACCATAATGTGGAAGGGAGAACAAATATTCATGGGAGAAAATACAAGGACAAAGAGTTAAACAGGGACTGAAGAAAGGGTCAACCAGAGACTGCCCAACGTGGGGATCCATCCCATATGCAGCCACTCTAACCAGTCACTATTGCTGATGCCAACATGCCCTTGCTGAGAGGAGTCAGATATGGATGTCTCCTGAGAGGCACTGACAGAACCCTACTGACACTGATGAGGAAGGTTGCAGCTAACCATTTAATTGAATAAGGGGGATCAATGGAGTTTTTAAGAGAGTATACTTAATGAGCTGAAGGGGTTTGCAAAACCCTCGGAACAACAACAATATCAATTAAACAGAACCCATCAGAAATCCCAGGAATTAAACCACCTATGACTGAGTAAAAACTGAGGGACCCATGACACCAGCCACATATGTGGCAGAGGACTTCACTGTGTAACACCTTTGGGAGGAAAAGCCCTTAATCCTGTGAAGACTGATTTCCCCAATGTAGGGTAATGCCAGGGCATTGAAGTTGAAGTGGGTTGGTGGGAATGGGAACATCCTCAGCGATGCCATGTATTTGGTGGGGGTTATGGGAGAGGGAGGAAAAGAGATAACATTTGAAATGTAAATACATAAAATAGTCAGGAAAATTATTAAATAAAAACGACATTTTGTCTCATTAAATTAATCATACAGTAAAATATCATTTCCCATTTCAGACATTAGCACAAAGGTTAGAGTTTGGCATTAATTTCCTTTGGTCTCTTTTGCTGTCTATAGCCAACATGTCCCTTTTTGTTTTGACTTATATAAACAAAAATCTATTTTTCAATTTAAAGGAATATAGATTGAAAAAATACTGATATCGTTTGAGAATCATTGATACTAACAATTTGTTATACTTCCCTTTATTAAAAGTTAGACAATTCCTTGAAGAAACTTCAATGGATAATATCATAATATGTTTATAGTAATGGTACATCAAATACTTTTCGTTAATAGTCACAAAGAAGAAATGTTTTTGATATTTATGCATTATGGTATTTGATTATGGAAGAAACTGAATGATCTTAGATTTTGAAATAATGTATATAAATCATTTATTTTTAATTTTTGTTTACAGAAGGCAATTATCAACGAATACATATATACAATGTGGCACACACTTATAATATAAATAGAGAAAATTAAATATATAATTAATGTACCAAAGGTGAGCAATCATGTATAAAAGTAAGATATATCATTGAGTCTACCTAGAGTTGAAGGTAAGAGATGATTCATGATTCCATGTATTTCTTTCTAGACGCCTAATAAGATAAAATTAATGTTGGAAAATGCTAAAACTGCAATTAGTAGGTTTGATCATATATACATATTTAAACATTGCATTTGAAGAAATATACAAAATGTATTTTCAACTTTATATGTACAGCATGTACAAAAATTCACTATGTCCATAAATTACCAATATGACTCAAGCAATTTCTCTGCTCATATTAAAGTTGAATTATCAAGCATACATATACATGTATGTATGTATGTATGTATGTATGTATGTATGTATACACACACAGGCACACACACACACAATACTCCAAAAAATTTCAAACAAATTAGCACATAATAAATTCATTCAGAAAAACCATGAAAATGGATGAATTAAATTTCCAGAATAATAGTCTCCCAAAAGAATACTTTCTAGCATATAAAACACTGCCTCAGGATTTTTAAGAAAAATACATATGTGGCCAATATATGTAATCAGATCCCAATTGGACTTATCACTCAGAATTGAAGTAGAAATTGAAGTGGAGTAGGAAAAATATTAAATAACAGGTTAAACAATATTTTTTTCAATTATATAAAAGAAAAAAATGAGAAATGGTGAAAGGACACAACAAGTAAGATTGTTTTCTATTAAGCATTGATATCTAAGTTTAGTCTTTATAATTATATAATAGACAGAGAAAAGTAAATTTTCAAGTGGTTTCTTAACTTAAACACATTTTTCTTGGTTTGTGAATATACCCAGAACAAATCAAGACAATGAAAAGGGATAGATGCAGTGGTTCAACAAGTAAAAGATTTTTTGTTTATTTACCAGTAATAAATGTATTTTTTTAGCATTTCTTTTGGATATTTTATAAACCCAGACTTTGGTGTGGTCGGTGGTTAAATTTAACTGAACATGGCTGAATATGACAATGTAATAGAAATGGATCCTTGGGTCAGAGAATACCTTTGGGATCAACCTGGTAATAATGAAATGGTGGCCAGCGTGTGCAAAACCAATCAGAAGGTAAAAAACTGTGGATTCGGGTACTGGTCTCTTTATGAGATTTCCCTTTTTAGTGTTAACAGAAATGTTTTGTGATATCATGAGATTGTGCAGTGAGCTTGCCTTTTCTTTACTCCTGCAATGAATGCAAATATTTGCTATTTTCAGTTCCTTCAGAGAATTTGATATGTTACTAGTTCAATCAGCAACTCGGGATGAGGGATTTAGGTGTGCAAAATATGTTGTTGTTATTGGATTTCTTCTAGGTAATTCTAGGAAAGTAACTTCATAAGATATGGAATATAATCAGACAAGAGCTTGTTAAAGATGTAGAAAGCACTGGGTGTGGTGGCACAGGCCTTTACTCTTAGCACTGGGGTCGCAGAAGCAGGCAGAAGAACTCTAAGTTCAAGGCCAGCTTGGTCTACAGAGAAAGGGAGAGAGAAGGCTATGGTACTGCCAGGGATATAAAAGAAACACTGTCTCGAAAAAAGTTCAATTATAAGTTCTGCGTTATACAAAGAAAAAATCTCATTTTATTTTAGTAAGATGTTAATTATTTTATCTTGAGTCTAATGCAATATTTTAGCTACAAAATAATGAGAATAGTGATTGTTAAACATGGGCTTAGAGGTAGAGACATGTCAGCACATTAAGTATGGATAATCCTCCTTAAAGGACAAGCTGAATTTGTATTAAATAAACCTATGTAAATACACTTTGAATGATTTCTGTGACTAAATAAAGTCCTTTTACATTGTTAATTAAGAATGGTAGATGTCAGGCCAAACTTGAAAGGTCATCACTAAGGTGTAGATGTATATCAAGCATCAAAATCTAAATCTAAAATATTGCACAATAAAGAATGAGAACCTTTAATTGGTTTTCCTCTAAAGTATACAGCTTCTTTTTGAACGATTTTTGTTTGAGTGAAGATCAGATGATTTGAACATATTTTGTGAGAAATACTACCTAGGTTGGACCAGGAACTTCTCCTTCCATTGGTTCCCAACATGGATTCTGAGAAACTAGGTCAAGAATATAGAATCCAATAATGGCTTGAAAGATTTCTCTAGGATATCAAAGGTACTTTTTGTGGTTTGCCCTGAATTTATCTATATTATGATGCTAATTCCAATACCCTAAGGAAAGCTGCCTACTCATGTACTCAGAATTCAGGTGGTTTCACCAGAACCACCTCCCATTGAATTTGTATAGTACAGGTGAGGGTCAGGTACAGGATAGAAGGAGGCCTGTCATTGGAGGAGAAGGAAGGATGGGTGAGAGAGATGTTTGAAGGAAGAGGGGGAGACTAGAGGAAAAAGGAGAGATAGGAAGAGGAGAGCGTGAGAAGCCATGGCAGGTGAAGTTAAGATTTTTGCTCTGTGTATTTACTGGTTGTTATTAATGATCCTAAGGTATGGATTGTACCAGGCTTTGTATGCTTAAGTGGGCTATTATATCTTATCAGTTGGGTCAAAGAATATTGTGTTGTGTGTTCTTTTATGAGAGGTTTTGAGTGTAAGAACTTGTGTGGCAGTAAGAAACACTGGGCAGATGAGGAGTGGGTTGTATTCAACCAAGATATCTAGCAAAGACTTGGGAAACTACAGTGACAGAGTTAGCAGGGTAAAAGACTACTTTTTTATTTTTGCTACAACACATTCATTTCTGTATTTGACATACTCTAGGTGAGTCCCTTAGGAAAGATATATATCTGGTTTCTGACAGAATGTGATTCTTAGGATCATCTATCTTATCTAGTTTTGGTGGCTATATATATATATATATATATATATATATATATATATATATATATATATATTTATATATATCACTTTTGGTGGTTCCTGGTTCAAGTAGCTATGAGATGAGGTGGAATTATAACATGGATTCTGAGCACCTACATCCAGACTGTAGAATCCACAAATGGCAATGCCAAATATACTCACTCCTGTTCTTAAGAGCCTATAAAATTTGAGGTTTCACTGGACCTCAAGTTCTTCCCTGCCTGCCAATCCTCCTGTTTCTTATCTTTGGCTTGAAGAAAGAATCATTTTAATACACCCAAAACCCTGAAATATCACCCTTGGAACACAGGAAGTTAGATATTACAGAAATGATATCTAAGGGGAAAACAGAATATTTGAGTACACATTCAGGAATACCTATAAAGTCCCCTATCAAGGAAGGAACAATTAGAAAATGAAATAAAAAAAAATTCACTCAATTAAGCATCTGGAGAAAAAATGGCCTCTGGGAAACAGGAAAAACCTAGGAAATTGAACGGTTTGTCACAGGAATGGACCTGGGAATAGAATTATTATCCAGAAGAATGTCCTACATCCCATGGTCCTAGATCTTTTCTACCCAATACAAGCCACTAACTGACTTTCTCCCTGTAGAGCCTGTAAACACTGATGAAGCAAAGAGAAGTTCCCAGCTGTAGAGAGATTTACTACATAAATGTTACCACTGTGTCACAGTAGAAATTCCTGGAAAAGCCACCCTCGAATCTAGTCAATGTAAGGAAAGCTGTTTAGTAGGTAGGCCATGGCAGTTCTCAGTGTCATCATCATTTGGCCCTCCCTGAAAAATTTCTTGTACCCTGGAGAGCCCTAGCTTTTGTGATGTCACAAAGAACTGCATCACAGATATTCCTGCAGTACCTCTAGGGATTACTAAATGGCCCCTTTGAGAGAGAGAACAAAGAGGATGTACATAACAGAAATGGGTAGAAGAAAGTTGGCCTCCTGTTTTAGTTTAAAAAAATGAAGAAATATGTAGTACATGGATAGCACAGTGAGTACTGTGTAGGGTTTGTGAGGGTTCACTGAACACATAGCCTTGATTTGAGCCTTCTACATATGGGACTCAGGAAGTGGGAGCCTCTCAGTAGCATCTGGATTTCCTTAATTGTTATGGTTCCTGGAAGTCAGAGATTTTTTATCACTAATTTCATTATTCCAAAGCCAGGTGTTGGGATGTGTACAGTTTTTTTTTTTTCCGAGAACTCATGGGTTTTATTTTTCCCCCAGAAGGAAAAAGTCCTATCGAGGAAGGGAAAGAAAAGTATTGTATCATCAGCTCAGAGTAAACTCCTCCATGTTTTGGATCCCTATAGTGCAGTTTCTGTCTGACACTGATATCTGGGAGAGAGAAATGCTTCTAGTTGAGACTTCATCATCTCAGTCTTTCCACTAGTGTTATGCTGACTACCATTCCCTGACAGTGTCCATCTAGATTTTTGAATCAATACGTCTGACTACCTTGCAGTTTTCTTTACTTTTATTTCTTTCATTAGTTTTTTTTTAATTTTATGGTAATTTTAATACTTTTTGAATATTTCTATATCTACATTTTAAATGTTATTTCCTTTTCCAATTTCCTCTCCATTAGAGACCTAAATGTTTCTCTTCCTTTATATGTAAACCCCCCCTTACTGCCCCTTGACATTTCCTTGAACTGGGAGTCAAACCTAAGGAGGACCAAGGGCCTCTCCTTCCTTTGCTGTCCAACAATGCCATCCTCTGCTATATATGCAGTTGGAGCCATAGGTGTGTCCATGTACAGTCTTTGAATATCTGTACAGTACCAGAAAGTTCTTCTTCATTGGCATTGTTCTTCTAATGGGGTTAATGGCCTCTTCAGTTCTTGTAATCCTTTCTGAAAATTTACCAACAAGAGATCCATTTACAATTCTCTGATTTGCCTCTAGCAATAATTTATGTAATTGACATGCTCTAGCTGTGTCTCTCAGGAAAGATCTATAACCTGTTACTGGCTGCACGCACTTCAAAGCTTCATTAATCTTAATTGTATCTAGTTTTGGTGGCTGATCTATCTATCTATCTATCTATCTATCTATCTACCTATCATCTATCTATCTCTGTCTCTGTCTCTACCTCTCTCATCTCTATCTATATATCTCTATCCATTTATCTATATCTATTTTTATATCTATGTATATATATTTGGTGGCTTTTATATCTATGAAGTTAGTTACAATTTTAACATTGATTCTGAGGTCCTTGGTCAAGAATGGAGAATCCACAAATGACAATACCAAACATACTCCCTCCTGTTTTTATGCGCCTATTGAAGTTGAGGTTTTACTGGACCTCAAGCCATTCCTCTCCCTTCCCATCATCCTGTATCTTATGTTTGGCCTGAAGAAAGAATCATGGTAAAACATCCAAAATCCTGAAGTCTCACCCTTGGAAAACAGGAAGGTAGATATTAAGAAATGATATCTAAAGGGACTACAGAACCATGTTCTATAGTCCATGCTTTCCTTTGATTAACTGATGTCAGGTAATTTTTGCATAAAATAAAAATTTGGGAGTTTATCATTTGAGGTAGGTACACAATATTTACACTATTACATTCACTCTTTAGCTTGGCCAGCTTTGTTTTGAAAATCATTCAAAAAACTAGAATTGGAAAACGGAATTTTTGAGTACAAATTCAGGAATATCTATAAAGTCCCCTATAAAGAAATGAACAATTAGAAAATGAAATACAAAATCCATTCAATTAAATATATATAGGGAAACAATTACCCTTGGTAACCAGATAGAACTTCAGAAATTGAACTGTTTGTCACAGGCATGGACCTTGGAATAAAATTATTATCCAGAAGAATCTCCTACGTCCCATGTTCCTAGTTACTTTCTACACATGCCAAGCCGCTGCATAACTTTCTCCATTCAGAGCATGAAAGCACTAATAAAGCAAAGAGAACTCTCTAGTTTTAAAGAGATGTTCTACATAATGTTTCCACTGTGTCAAAGGAGACACTCCTGGAAATGGTAAATATAAAGAAAGCTCTTTAGCAGGTAGGCCATGGCAGTTCTCAGTGTCATCATCATTAGGCCATCCCTGAAAAATCTCTTGCATACTTGAGAGCCCTAGCTACTTCTGTGATGTCACATGTATTGTCATGACTGCAACTGCCTGTCAGATATACCTTCAGTACCTCTAAGGTTTATTAATTGGACTTTATTTCAGTATAAACAGCTATTTGGTAGGGAGAACAAATAGGATGTGGATATCAGAGATGGGGAGAAGGAACTTGGCCTACTGTTTTAGTTTAAAAAAGAAATATGTGGTACATGGGAATGGACAGTGAGTGCTGATTAGGGGTTGTGAGGGTTCAATGAACACGTAGCCTTGATCTGAGCCTTCCACATATGGGATTTAGGAGGTGGGAGCCTTTCAGTAGCATCTGGATTTCCTTGCTTGTTATGGTTACTGGAAGTCAGAGATTTTAAATCATTAATTTCTTTATTCCAAAATCCAGGTGTTCAGAAGGGTATAGTTGTTTTTCTGAGAGCTCATGGCTTTCATTCTATTTGCCCAGGAGAAAAAGGTCCTAAGGAAGGAAGGATGACAAGTATTGTATCCTCACCTCAGTGTAAACTCCTCCTTGCTTTGGATTCCTATAGTGCACTTTGTTTCTGACACTGATATCTGGGACAGAGATGTGCATCTACTTGACACATCATCATCATCTCAGTCTTTCCATTAGTATTACTCTGATTAACATTCCCTGACAGGTACCCTTTAAATTTCTGCATCAATACGTATGATTCATAGACAGTTTTGCTTTCTTTTACTTCTATCACTTGTTTTATTTTTATTTTTTAGCAATTTTTATTGCTTTTTTAAATGGATACTTCTATATTTACATTACAAGTGTAATTTCCTTTCCCAGTTTCCTGTTCGTAAGAGACATAACCTGTCAACCGCCCCTTTTTCTATAACTCCCCTTAGTGCCTCTTGATATTCTGATGAACTAGGAATCAAACCTAGGGAGGTCCAAGGGCCTCTTCTTCCATTGGTGTCCACCAAGTCCATCTTCTGCTACATATGCAGTTGTAGCCATTGGTCTGTCCATGTGCAGTCTTTGAATATTGATTTAGTACCAGAAAGGTTTCGTTCATTGGCATTGTTCTTATGCGGATTAAAGCCCCATTCAGCTCTTGTAATCCTTTCTCAACATTTACCAATGAGTCCATTTTAAGTTCATGGGTTTCCCACTATAATTTACCTCTGTATTTAACATACTCTAGCTGTGTCTGTTAGGAAAGGTCTATATATGGTTCCTGGCAGAATGCACTCCTTAGCTTCATCATTTTTATATCGTTTTGGTGGCAGATGTATATATATATATATATATATATATATATATATATATATATATATATATATATATATTTGGTGGCTCCTATAGCTAGGTGGTTAGGTGGAATGTTAACATAGAATCTGCCGAACTAGGTCAAGAATGTAGAATTCAGAAATGACAATGTCAAATAGACTCCCTCCATATTATGAATATATTGAATTTGAGTTTTACTTGTAATCATGCCATTCTTCTCCCTACCTATCCTCCAGTATCTAAGGTTTTTATTTAAGAAAGAAAAATGCTAAAACATCCAAAAACTCAAGTCTGGCCATGGGAACACAGGAAGATAGGTAGTACAGAATTGATATCAAATAGGACTAGAGAACCGAATTCTATAGTCCATATTCCATTTGCGTTGCTAAGGTCTGGTAATTTTTAAATAAAATAGCATTTAGGAGTTCATCATTTGAATTGAGTACACAGTATTTACACAGTTATGCTCAGTCTATATCTGGGCCACTTTGTTGCCAAAATACTTGCAGAAAATGGAATTTGAAAACAGAATTTTTGAGTACACATTCAGGAATATTTATGAAGTGCCCTGTCAAGGAAAGTACAATAAGAAAGTAAAATACAATATTCATTTAATTACAGGTCTGTAGGGAAAACACTGGCCTTTGTGATACATAGATACCCAAGAAAATTGAACTCTGTCACAGGACTGAACCTGGGAATAAAAATATTATCTAGAAAAATCTCCTACACTAGATGTTCTTAAATTTTTTCTACCCATGCTAAGCCCCTGACTAACTTTCTCCATTCAGAGCATGTATCCGCTAATAAAGCAAAGAGAAGTCTCTAGCTTAAGGGAGATGGAGAATGTAAAGGTTTCCACTTGTCACATGAGACATACGTGGAATGGGCACCCTCAAATCTGGTCAATGTAAGGAAAGCTGTTTAACAGGCAAGCCATGGCAAGTCTCAATGACATAATCATTAGGCCCTCCCTTAACCATCTATTGTAACCTGGAAAGCCGTAGATTCTGTGATGTCACAAGTGTTGTCATGACTACAACTCCCTCTCAGATATCCCTTCAGTACCTCTAGGGTTTACTAATTGAACTATAATTCAGAATAAACAGCCATTTGGGAGTAAAAACAAAGAGGATGAAGAGATCAGATATGGAGAGAAGGAAGCTGGTCTTCTTTCTTGGTATGAAAAAAAGGAAGAAATACGTGGTCCTTGGGAAAGCTCAGTGAGTTGTTGGTACAGATTGAATGGGATGGCTGAAGAGATAGCCTTGATCTGAGCCTTCAATATATGGGTAACAGAAGCTGGGAGCCTCCCAAAAACATCTGGATTTTCCAGTTATTATGCTTCTTGGAAGTCAGAGAAGTTAAATCATTTATTTCTTTATTTCAAAAGCCAAGTGTTGGGAAGGGCACAGTTGTTTTCCTGAGAGCTCATAGCCTTTATACTTTTTATTAAAAAGAAAGTGTACTAAGGAAGAAGGAATGGACAAGTATTGTGTCCTCAACTGAGAGTAAACTCCACCATGCTTTGGATACCTATGCTGCCGTTTATGTCTGACACTGATATCTGGGAGAGAGAAGTGCTTCTGATTGAGGCTTCATCATGTCAGTCTTTCCACTAGTTTTACTCTGAATACCAGTTTAGATTTCCCAGTCAATAGATGTGATTAATTGTCAGTTTTCTTTTATATCTTTCATTATTTTTACTCTTTAACAAATTTTATTGTTTTTTTTTAAACTGGATGTTTCTATATTTAAATTTAACATATTATTTCCTTTCCCAGATTCCTGCCCATAAGGTCCAAACCTTTTCCCTTCCCTTTCTTCTGTAACCTCCTTTTCTGCCAACTGACATTCCCTTTAAATTGGGTACAAACCAAGAGAGGACAAGGGTTTCTACTCCCATAGGGCCCAACAGGGATGGGGAGAAGGAACCTGGCTTTCTGCCTTGGTATAAAAATAAGGGAGAAATATGTGGTCCTTGGGAATGTTAAGTTAATACTTCATATGGGTTGAGTGGAGTAACTTAAGGGATAGCCTTGATCTGAGCCTTATGAACCTATTGAAGTTGTGGTTTCACTGCTCCAGAAGCCATTCTTAATTCTGCCCATCCTCCTCTATCTTATGTTTGGCCTTAACAAAGAATCATGGTAAAACATCCTAAACCCTTAAATCTGGCCCTGATACACTGGAATGTAGATATTGCAGATGATATCACAAGCAACTAGAGAAGAGAATTTTATGCTCCATGTGGTCCTTTGCTTTACTGATATCTGGAAATTTTTTGACAAAATAGGATTTTGAAGTTTATCATTTGATGTCGATACACCATATTTACACTGTTATATTCAGTCTATAGCTGTGCGCCTTTGTTGATAAATCATTGCAAAAAATGGAAGTGGAAATCCGAATTTTTGAGTACACATTCAGGAACATTTATAAAATCACCTATCAAGGAATATACTATAAGAAGTGAAATACAATATTCATTCATCTAAAGGTCTGTAGAGAAAATACTGGCCTTTGGAGGACAGAGAAATCCTAGAAATTGAACTGTATTTAATAGTAATGAACCTGAGAACAAAATATTATCTAGGAGAATCTCCTACACGCCATGTTCCTAGATTTTTTTCTACCCATGCCAAGTTCCTGACCATATTTCACCATTCAGAGCATCTAACCAATAATGAAGCAAAGAGAAGTCTGCAGGTTTAGAGAGATGGAGTTCATAAATGTTTCCACTGTGTCACAGGAGACATACCAGGAAATGTTACCCTTGTATCTGGTTCATGCAAGGAAAGCTGTTTAGAAGGTAGGCTATGGCAGGTGTCAGAGACATCATCATTAGGTCCTCCTTTGAAACTCTATTGTAACTTGGAGATCTCTAGCTTTTTCTGTGATGTCCCAAGTGTTGTTCTGACTGCAACACCCTTTCAGATATTGCTTCAGGACCTCTAGAGTTTACTAATAGGCCTGTAATTCAGAGTAAACAGCCATTTTAGAGGGAGAACAAAGAGCATGAAAAGATCAGAGTAGGGGAGAAGGAAGCTGGTCTTCTGTCTAGGTATAAAAAAAAAAAGGAAGAAATACATGGTCCTTGGGAAAGCTCAGTGAGTTCTTGGTATAGATTGATTGGGAATGCTGAAGAGATAGCCTTGATCTGAGCCTTCCAGATATGGGAATCAAGAGCTGCGAGCCTCTCATAAGCATCTGGACTTCTCAGTTCTTATGGCTTCTGGAAGTCAGAGATTTTATAAAATTCATTTTTTATTCCAAAAGCCAAGTGTTTGGAAGGTCACAGATGTTTTCCTAAGAGCTCTTGGAATTTATTCTTTTTGTCAATTATAAAAAAGTCCTAAGTAAGAAGGGAAAGACAAGTAATGTGTCCTTTGCTCAGTGTAAACTCCTCCATGCTTTGGATACCAATAGTGCAGTTTGTTTCTTACACTTATATCTGGGAGAGAGAAGTGCTTCTAGTTGAGACCTCATCATCTCAGTCTTTCCACTAGTACTTACACTGACTAACACTTTAGATTTCTGAGTCAATTGGTGAGATAAGCTTGCAGTTTTCCTTCCTTTTATTTCTTTCATTTTTTTAAAAAAAAATTTAGCAAAACTCTCAAATCTCATCCTGGCTGACGATGTAGATTAGACCCATCGGATGAAATGAAGAATTAAAAAACTCTCCTGGGGATGAAAATGGTAAGGAAATCACATTGATGTATCATAAATGCAGTGCCAAGAGCAATATTCAGACTACTCTTGGGAGATGCTGCCTTTATCAGAGACCACAGACCTTAAGTGGAGTATGATTTAATACTAAACTGGGAAGGGAAAATGATGGTTGATATTGTTCTAGTAGATCTCACAACATTAAAAAGTGCTTCTTCCAGATCATTGAATGATTATTTTAAAGCAACTCCCGGAATGAACTTATGAGACCCACAATCAGTCTGCGAAAAATGTGTGAAAGAAGAAATCTGGGTCTCTCCAGGACAAACTCTTGCTTTCAAACTAAAAGTAAAGTGTCCATTCTATGAATGATACTAAATATACACACATTAGAGCAGGAAGGATACAGAGTTTCTTCAGGTCAATGAATGAGGTATTCAGGAGTTGACCTGGCTCAGCAATAAATGTTAATTTTGCCAACTCTTGAGACCTGAGCTCCTTCACTAGGAGCCCCATGATTGAAGGAAAGAACAAACTTCAGACAACTTGTCTCAGATTTTTATGTAGTTCAGGTTTTCAGGTCTTGGTCCTCAGAAGGAAAGACATCTTATTTTCCAATTCTTGTATATCCTATAATCCTTCTCACTGATGCACTCATGCAAATAAGTTACTGTACATTTCATTAATAGGTTATTATTGATTTTTAATCCTTTTGACAAGAACTATAGAAAATAAGAAGGACTTTATCAAAACATCATATGAAAATCAGACTAAGGGAATGTTGCCATTGGATATTTGTAACTGAGCTGAAAATCTTACTAGAGACAAACTGGTGTAAAAGGTCTTCTCTAGATACCTGGTGTAGTAGTTGGTTTTCCCCAACAGATACTAAAGGATCTACCTCTCTATACAGAGAAATCGGACTCATCAAAATGATCACAGGCTATTGTCCACATAATTTAACAATGGCTGACTATTAGTAAAGTTCTAGAATCCATTAGTTTATTAGTCCAAAAGGCTAGATGTCTCATCTGGTCATTGGTATATGGATAAATCTTCAGTATGCAGGTACTAATGTCTGTGAGGGTTTGGTAGCATTGTGAGTGCAAACATGAAAAAGTAAAAGATTCTTTCTTCCATGTTTTCTATGGGGTTTCAAATAGAATGCATGGTTAAGAATACATTGGGATTGCCATTATCAAACAGACCGGTATCTTCAACTGAACATTCTTTTCTGGGAAGCTGCAGCCTGTAAGCATGGCTCAGGTGTATGTGAACTCCAAGATCTAGTCTGGGAAGGTGGTATTGTTCATCAATCCCATCTGCCCCTATGAAAGTAATACCCAAGACTTCCTCAATCAACTCCTTTGCAAACATGGTCTTCTGGGATTTGAAGACATTACATCTACAAACAACACCAATGTGATTCAAGATTACTTACCACAGCTCACTGGAGTGAGAACAGTTCCTTGGACCTTTATAGGTAGAGAAAGACTGCATAGGCAGAAACAGTGATATAATCTACCTGCAACAGAATGAGGAGATGATGATGTGGCTGAAGCAGATTGGGGCTCTGCAGTTATAAAAGGGGTGGCAGTAAAAGCCCATGCTGACAGCAGACATTCAGCCATGCTGAAACCATGTTGAGAGTTGATGTTCTTCACAGATGATGTCAGTATTTTCTTATGATTGGGATTTTCAAGGAATTGGCTTTTATTCTATTCCTCAGTGCAAAACAATCTGTTTCTGTTTGCCTTAAACCATTGGGTAGGGAAACTTAAGATACAACAGAGGTTTGAATATCCAGCCTTCATGTGCTGACATGTCTCTACCTCTAAGTCCATGTTTCACAATCCAGTGCGTTTAAATCTCTAGGGAATCAGTTACTGTTTCTCTACCCATGCTGGTCTACTAAAGTCATTTTCCAGAAGTCCACTTTCTAGTAATTATTAAAGCAATGAATATTGTGAAGTTGTTTATGATCTACACACAGGCCTTTCATGCCCCAAGCATGTACCATCCCACTTCTGCATTGCAGCTCTCTGCCAGTGTTCTCAACCTATCCATCCAACAACCCACAGAAGTCCACACTTGTATGAGGATGCTGTTTGAAAAACAGTTGAATAGATTTAGCATAGTTGTTCTTCACTGTAGCCATATTAACACAGACGGCAGAGCATATGATGCATTCAGCTCTGTTTGTAGTGTTTAATTGCCCATGAAGTCCCAAACAGTTGTGAGTTAATTCTGTCAGAGTACCAGCAAAGTCAAATATGAAATGTCAGAACTCTCCTTCCAAGGCTGTTTGTGAAAGAAGTTGTTTGCAAAACACTGTCTTAATAAATTTATTCCATTCTCACTTTGATATTTTGCTTTGATGTCTTTAAGTGACATTTAATTATCATTGAAATGCAAGTCCCCTCTATGGTCTCCAGTGAGAAGGTTTCTTTCCTCAAAAGGATGTATCTGCAGATTCCTGCCAAAATAAATAAAAAAAAAATAGATCTTGATAAAGTTCTAAAGTAAAGATGCAACATCCTACTCCAAAGATCCACATAAGATGAACATTTGATATTGACCTTATATTATGCATAAATTCATCACGTATTTCCTCTATCATTGGGATTTAATTAATCACAGATGAATAGTTGACAACCAAGTGGAGCCTTTAGAATCATTTTGCCCTCTTCACTAATAGTTTTGAGCAAATGGAACACTGAAAGTTCACAAAGAAGAAATAGTTATATTCAAAACATACATGTGGGTCAGCTCTAACTCTCATGGTCTAGGTGAATTTGGACACACTCATTATGGTCATGGATTGCTCTCATAAGTCTCTGCAGAAGGTTGTTCCTACTGCCTCACTTTAAGCTCCAGGAAGACCAAGCAACCAGAGCTGATCAGGTTCCCTTAGAATGCACTTGAAAGCCACATATGCTGAGGAACTTTTGATATGCTTTAGCTCTATTGTCAGGTTTTTTTAAGCCTCTACCAAACAAAAAGCTGTCCTTTTTACTCTCTTCTCAACACCTCTAAATCTGTCCTAGGTCAATTGCTCAGATGATATTAGTCATAGCTCAGAACCTCAAATATGCTCTCATCTTACTGTGTTTCTAACATCCTGCCTGTAAAACCAATGGCCACTCCATACTAGATCTCACATGACAGGTAGCTCCATCTGAAGTATTAAATCCTTTCTCCACCCTTGTGTCTACTAACCTGCCTGCAGGAATATTAGATATCCACACAACTGGTTGGTCAAGAGCATCTTTCTTGAACTATACAGAATCAATTTGGAAACAGGACCTTCAGTGTTCGCAGGAAGATTCCCTATCTAAGAATCAAAACGAGACCATACAAGACTCAATCCATGTCTCTGGTTTTGGGAGGGAGATAGAGCAGTTAGAAATTCAGAGTTGAAATTCAAATAATTATAATGTATATGTAGTATTAATTATGCCTGCATAAAAGGATCCAAAAAATTGGAAATGGGTAACATTTAAGGCACAAAAAAAAAGAGAGAGAAAAAAAAAAAACATACTACAGCCAACAATGTGGACCTGTTAGAAAGCCTGGACTTTTTTCAGCCATCTGAATTTATACTTGAAATTCTTCTGACCACTTCTTGATCTCTGCAAGTAGAAAAGAATAAAAAGAAAAAGAAAACAAAGTAAAAAAAGAAATCACGAAAATGAAACAAAAAGCAAAAGCAAAAGAAAATCAAACCCATTCCTAAAAAAAGAGGACTGAGTGAAGATTGCTTGAGGTTCTCATTTTCAACTACAACTACAAGCCACCCATAGCTTTCAATGCAAAAATTATTCATTATTTTATTTGAAACTTCTCTTTGGATCAAAGAAACAAGATTTATATGCTGCAACAAGAGGAAACAGAAACAAATCATACCGTAGAGCTCACCACTGATATTACTATGGTGACTGTGGGCAATGCGGAGAATGCTGGTGTTTGTTAATGGGTCTTGTGGTTTTCTATATGCTGGCAATGTCTATGACTCTGAAATGAGTTAGAGTCATCACGAAGTTATCACTAAATAAACTGCTCCTTTTCTTCGGAGCACAAGATCTGGAAAACAGTTGACTGACTATGGTTTGTATTTTGTACCTAGCCTCTGTTCTAAAGCTAAGGATTCTGATGGAAAAACCTCCACCAAAACACTGGATGGTCAATGGTGCTGGCAGCCAAAAACCATGTCCTGAGTCTACCCTGCAATCTCCAGAAGAAGTTTCAAAATGTCAAACATAACAATTTTTTTGTGGCTTTGTCTTGTACCTTTTTATTTTAAATAAAGTGTGATTTCTGTCATAATTCCTTCTAATTTCTTCCTAACATAGAACTTCACATTGACCTCAAATTCCATTCATGAAGGGGTATTCTTTCGTTGGCTAAGTTTTCCTTTTATGGCTTGCTGTGATTGCATATTGTGGCTGTCTATATGATGCAATATTGAGCAACTGACTCCATCAAAATGGCTTGCAGGCATCAGTATTTTGCATTTTCTTGATGGCTTGTTGATGTACGGGGACTTAGCCCACTGTGGATTATACCACCACTAGTAAACTGAGGAGGTTATAGAGAAAAAGTACCTGAGCAGATTAGTAAGCAGAGTTCCTCTTTATTTTCATGCTGCTGTCTTGTGTTCTTTTCTTGGATTCCATTGATTATGAACTGGAACTTGTGAGGTGAATAAAAGCTTCAATTTCCTACCTTGCCATTTTTATGTTTTCTATAACATAGTAGTAATAACTGGAACATTTGGCATTTTCTTGAGATCTAATCCGATAGTCCGTCCTCCTGCTGGCATGTAACATCACATTTTAAATCAATAAATAAATCCTGGGTGCTCCAATCCTTTGAAATATTCACTCTGCAGCAACATCACACTGCATATGTAACGCTTACATTTTTTAATCTCATAATATTTTTCCTCCCTCTTTGTTTCTCTTAAAAATTATCTCCCTAAACATGTTATCACTTTGTACTTTACAGTTGTCCTCTGTCTCATAGTAGAATAATTATAGTCGCACTCTTGAGTTTCATAAAAGTGGTGATTTATTGTAGTAAAATTTTCTAATCAATATTTATTGCATTAAATTTATTAATTAATCAAAAATTGGCATTATTATATTATCTGCTCATCCTTAAAACTATAAAAGCTTTAAGGTCGTTGAGAACATCAGCTGGAACGTTCTTATATATATTCTGGATGGATCGTGGTTACTTCATATGTCTTCTAACTAATACTATGCTTTATAACTATGCTAATCCAGGTTATTTTGTTATATATTTTAAGAGTGTTTCAATTGGAATATTTCCCTGATTTTTCTCGCATTGTTTGAAATTGGAAAACAGGAAAGATAATGTGTTTTGAGTATTCACTTTGAAATCTACTATTTATGAATGTATTTTCAGCTTTAAGAAACATAATCTTTTAGAGACCAATTGTCTCTATTGAGGATCACTTCTAGCTAGTTCATAGTGGTCTTTGCATTTTAAATATTTTCGTCCACAATATTTTATTTTTTATTTTTAGATTATTGTGAAGGGAATTTTACCCATATTTTCTCACAGTATGGTTTGGATTGGCATAAAGGAAGGCTAAGGAATTTTGAGTGTTCGTACGATACTCTGCTTTTATGACCCTATTTTTCAGGCTTAAGAGACTGATACATTTTTAGAGTTTTTAAAATGGTATCACAACATCTGCAAATGAGCCCATTTTGATTTCTTCATTTTTCATTTGTATTCCCTGGATCTTCTTCAGTAGTCATATTGTTCTAGCTAAAATTACAAATACTGTAATACATAAGTATCAAACCAGTGTATATTCTTGTCTTCTTCCTGCTTGTAGTGGAACTGCTTTGAATTTTTCTCTCTTTAGCACAATGCTTGTGGTCGTCTTCTTGTACCTTGCCTTTATTATGTTGAACTATATTCTCCATACCTACAGCTTCCCCAGGACTAAATAAACTTGTATGTCTGGGATTTGGAGAAAGCTTACGTGGTTGAAGATTATTTTTAATGTTTTCTTGAATCTGTTCACAATATTTTATTGAGAATATGTGTGTATAGGTGTAAATTAGTGTGCAATACTCTCTCTTCCTCTCTTCCTGTAAGTCATCTGTAACTCAATCTCCCTCTCTCATTACCTTCCCTTTTGCCTCATTGTCCCCCTGTCTCACTCTCTCTCCTTATTTCCTCTGTCATTGTTAGGTAATACCAGATTCAAAATAGAATTTTAATGTATTCAATCCTTTTGTCTACTTTATGAAATAGTCTTAGACACTTTGAATGCTATTTAAATGTATAATCATTTTTTTTCAACTGAATACATGTGGTCCTATGATATTTGAGATGGGAGAAATTAAATACCTGATTCTATGTAATTGTTTAGTATTGATCTATTTACATTATGCAAAATGAGCTGATTTAATCTTGGTATATCAAATACATCTAGTATTTACTGTCATTTCCAACCCCGACCAGAAGGAAAGGAGAGACACCACACGTTCTTCTAAAAGCAGTTTATTCAGGAACCCTTTTGTCTGCTAGCAGGAACAATGCCTCCATCCAGCCCCCGAGCCCACTCCCTTATATCCTCCCTCAAGAAACTCAGCCATCCAGTCTGCGTAACCCCCATTCATAGGTCCACAGCACATGACCTGATCTATCCTCATGGTGCGCCTGCGCAGCTCTCACGTTGGGGCGTGGCTTAATTTCAGGTGCTATTCGTGAGACATGGCAGTAGTCCCGGGCTACATCTTGGGATTGCTGCTACACCGACTCCCCACGGTAAATCACGAATGCTTTAAAAAATATTCTAGATTTGGGACTGTAAATCTATATAATCTGTGTTTTCTCCATGTTTCCTATATTCTCTTTCATTTTATAAATTCAACCCTTCCATTACCTAACATGGCCAGAGGTTATGAAGATCTAGTTAATACTTTCCAAGAGTGACCCCTTCCTTTCATTCATTATATAGTTGTCTACATTTTATTGATTTCAGTCATGATGAATTGGATATACATGCTATACCCCTTCCCCAAGGCTAAAAAGCCATTCTGAAACAAGGTGCAAAGAGACTGTAGGTGCCCAAATTGTGGGTGGGATCAGACATAAAGCGTTTCTTCTGGATACAAGAAGTGGTGCCCTCATGTCACATAGCAGCTGTGGTTTCCTGCACAGCTTCAAGACAGTCAACAGGGAAGAATGCAGTGAAAAGACCTGAAAGCTGCTATACCTACCTGACATAATATGGACAGTTAGTATCTTCAGTTGGAGGGTTGAAAAATTATTTGTAAGGGTTTATCATAGAATTATTAAAGAATACTTTAATGTAGAAGATATACAGAAGTAGGATTCAAAGAAATAGAGTGATGTGGGCAAAATAAATGGAAAAATTATCATCAAAATTCATTGGTGGAAATTCTCACAGAGTAAAATATATAAACTATATTCCTCAATATTATGTACATAGAAAATGTTTTAATATATAGGGATATTTCATGAAGCGACCTTATGATTTCGGTTGGTTAAAACAGATCTGCCAATTCTGTGAGTTGAATGAGTGCATTATGTAATTTGCCCTTATAAGTTCAAAGTGGCTGTCTTCAAAAATAGTAAGCATTATTTCTATGTACATTTTCAACAACGTGCTTCTATAAATAATATTAGTAAAACTAAAACACTATATATCAAGAAAACATAATTAAATTGGTCTACATATCTAAACAAAATGTTCAAAAGTGAAGAAACTCAAGTGACTAAGAATCGAAAGTGAAATATTTATCATCTTTATACAATACAGAAATGAAAATCAAAATTATCCTGAGATTTTTTTCCTCCATTTCAGAAATTTTAGTTTTATAACACCTGAGTAAACTTATGTTTGCTGTGTTATGGAGAGAGGGGAACATTCCTATTCTCCTAGTTGGAATGCAAACTTCTACAGCACCTTTAGAAATCAGTATGATGTTTCTTCAGGAATGCGGAAATGGATGCACCTAAAGATATAACTCGAGGAAAATATATCCAAATGTTGATTAATCCTAGTATAGAGATCCTTGAATATTTGTAAATATTCAAGTTGTTCCTTAACAAATGAATGCATAAAGAAAATGTGGTGATTTTACAGATTGGAAAGGGAAAGCATGTAATTTTGAGGACAATGAATGGATCTTGTGAAAGTCATCATGGATGAGATAATCCAGATCAAAAAAGAAAAATGGGATACATTTCACTTTAATATGAATGTTAATTCTCCACACTGTATCAGTATGATTAGTGTAGTGTAAATGTCAAGGGATACGCTCCAGACTGTCCTCACTTTGGGATGTACAAATATACTTATGGATTTCAGAAGCACACTGTCAGGAACAGGAATGTCAAATTTGAAGAAAGAGGGAAGAGGATAACAATGGAGGGAATATAGAGATGTAGAGTTAAATTGAGAAACATATGAGGCATGGAATGGAAACCTAATGCAACAGAAATAAAAATATTTTTTTCGAGGTAACTAAAGATTTATAGCTATAAGGACAGGAGATAAAACATTGATTGTGTGTATCTATGTGAAATATCAATAATAAGAAACTCACAAAAATTATGGATTTCGACTCTCAATAAACCTATAGTACCGAAAAAGAAATATATAGTCCTTAAGGAAACAGATGTGAATATCTCTGTTGTAAACATAAATGTGTTATATTATACACATTATATGTATAAAATAATATATTTGTTTACATTTAAATGTCATTTCCCAAACTGGTCTTTCTTTCTTAAATTCCCTAAACTATTCCGATCCTCATTTTTCTAATATGGTGCTCCCCCATCTACATTCCCACTTCTACTTTTGCCCTCTAACATCCCCCTTCTCTGGGATATGACATCTCCACAGGACCAATTGCCTAAATTCCCAGATATGGCAGTTGCCTTCCCCATATGCTCTGCTATCTATATAGCAGAAGTCTTGCACTAGCCAAAGCATACTTTAGGAGTTGAAAAATTCCCTGAAACTCTGAAGGGTAATCTTAATTGATACTGTTGTTCTTCATATTGGGTTCCAATCCCCTCCAGATCCTTAAGTCATTCCCCTAACTCTTCCTTTGTGGCTGTCAGTTGCTGTCTAATGCTTATGTGTTTCTGCATCTCACAGTCAGGTGATGGCAGAGCCCCTTGGAAGACAGACATATTCGGGTCTTATCTGCAAGCACATCTTGACATCAGGAATAGTCTGAGAATTTCGAGTCTGAGGATGAAATTGTTCTTCTGGTCGGGTGGTCTCTGGATTGCCTTTCCTTCAGTCTCTGCTCAATTTTTGTATTTACATTTTTTAGATTGGAGATTTATAGGTAAAAAATTGTGAGCTGTGTGGGCAGCACCATCCCTTCACTGTGGGGCATGTTTAGCTTTAGGAGGCAGTCTCTAGTTGTTCTATCTTTTTTGCTGCTTGGTATTTAAACTACCACCATCACAGTCAGTTTCTGGGAGACACTTGCATCCCTGGCATTTGGGATTTTCCTGGGGATACCCAAGTTCACCACCCAAAACTGAGGCTTATTGTTCTTTACTCCACGTTTCCTCTGAATTTCTCTCTTTCTCTTTTAATTGTTGAAACTCCCACCACTTTGTTCATCATTTTCTACCTCTAGCTGGGTTCTTCCACCCCTCTGACTTCCATGATTATTTTGTTCTCCTTTCTAATGGGTTATAAGCATCCGCAATTTGGCCTTCTAACATGTTACCCTTCATGTTATAAAAGATTTGTATAGTGGGTATTCCGTTGGCAGGGCTTACATGTACTTCTCACTAAGTGCATCCCATGTTATGTCATTTTTGATCTCTGTTATTTCACTATTTTCCAGTACCATCTTTTGTCTACAAAGTTCTTGATGTCCTCATTTTTAATACCTGAGTAATGTTCCATTGTTTAAGTATAGCACTCTTTCTGTATTTATTCCTGAGTGGAGATGAGGTATAGCACCATTGTTTCCAGCATTCGACTATTATAAGTAAGACTGCTGTGAATATCTTCCACCACATGTCCATGTTATGTGTGAATCAAATTTGAGTATATGGGTTGAAGTGAGTAGTAAAGTTGGGTTTTCAAGTAAAGCTATTTGGAATTTTCTCTGAACCTCCACATTGATATCCAAAGTGGCTATACAGATGCCAATCTCACCAGCCGTGGAGGAGTGTTCCACTTTCTCTACATCCTAGCCCACTCTGCTACTGCATTATTTTTTTTTTCTTATCCATTCTGATTGGTTTAACGAAGACTCTTATGTTTATTTTGATTTGCCTTTTTGTGAGCTAAGGATGTTAAACATTTCTCGATATGTTTTCACCTATTGAGATACCTCAGTTGGGAATTCTTGGTTAGCTCTCTAATCCAGTTTAAAAGTTGGGTTGCTTGGTTGTCTGGGAGTTTACCTTTCTGAGCTCTTTCTATATTTTTTTTTTATTTTGGCACTATCTCAGATGTAGGGTTCGTAAAAATCTTTTCCAAATGTGTAGGTTGCTGTTTTCCTATTGGAAGTGTACTTGGCTTTAAAGAAAGTTTACAGAATGATGGGATTTTGTATATTGACTGTTGCTCTTAGATTCTGAACGTTTGGTGTTCTGTTCTGAAAATTTTCTACTGTGCAAATATGTTCTAGGCACTTTCTGACACCGTCCCTTCTTTTGGCTTCTGCATATCTGATTTTGTGTGGATTTCATTGATGTACTTAAACTTGAACTTTGAAGAAGGAGATAGAAATGGATCAAATGGCACCCAGCTATCTAGACCACCAGTTAGGATAACATCATATCTTAGAACGCTTTGTGTTATGTATAATATACTTAGTCATCAGGGAAATGCAAATCAAAACAACCATGAAATTCCACCTCACATCATTCAGAATGGCTAAGATCAAAAACTCAGGTGACAGCAGATGTTGTCAAGGATATGGAGAAAGAGGAACACTCCTCCATTGTTGTTGGGATTGCGAACTGATACAACCTCTCTGAAAATCAATCCTGAATTTGCTCAAAAATTGGTCATTGCACTTGCTGAAGACCCAGCTATATCTGCCCTGGGCATATACCCAAGATGCTTCAACATACAACAAAGACACATGTTTCACTATGTTCATGGCAGCCTTATACACAATATACAGAAGCTGGAAAGAAGCCAGATGTCCTTCACCAGAGGAATGGATATAGAAATTGGCCTATATTTACACTATGGACTACTACTCAACTATCAAAATCAATGAGCTCATGAAATTCATAGGCAAATGGATGGACCTAGAAAATATCATCCTGAGTGAGGTTACCCAATCACAGAAAAACAAACAAAATATGTATTCATTGATTGTTGGATATCAGCCTAAATGCTCTAATTAGCTGTGATACAATGCACAAACCACATGAAACTGAAGAAGGAGGAACAAAATGCACATGATTCACGCCTTCTTTAAAAGGGTAAATATAATATCCATAGAGGGGTAAGGAGGCATTGTTCTTAGGAGACTGAAGAAATGGCCATTCAGAATATGCTGGACATGTGGTACACACACACACACACACACACACACACACACACACACACACATGCACACACACACACACACACACACACACACACACACACACATATATGTATCCAAAACTATTTTGGATTAAATAAGGATTTGAGAGTTTATCATTTGAAGTAGGTACACAATATCTACACTCTTATATTCATTCTATAGCTGGGCCCCCTTTGTTGCCAAAATCATTGCAAAAAAACTAATTTTTAAACCAAAAATTTTTTAAGTACACATTAAGGAATATTTATAAAGTCCCCTATCAAGGAATGTACAATAAGAAAGTAAAATACAATATTCAGTCAATTAAGTATCTGTAGGGAGAATACTGGCCTTTGGGAAACAGAGAAACCTAGAAAATTGAACTATATTTCACATGAATGAACTTGGGAATTAATCATTATCTAGAAGAATCTTCTCTACTCAATATTCCTAAATCATTTCTACCCATTCCAAACCCTGACTACCTTTCTCCATTCAGATCATGTAACAACTAATGAAGCAAAGAGATTTCTCTTGCTTTAGAGAGATGGAGTGTGTAAAGTTTTCCACTGTGTCAGAGGAGACATACCTGGGAAGGGCACTCCAAATCTAATCAATAGAAGGAAAGCTGTTTATATATTACACAATGGCAGTTCTCAGTGACATTATCATTAGGCCCTGCCTCAAATATCTCTTGTAACCTGGAGGCCCTTAGCTTCTTCTGTGATGACACAAGTGTTGTAGTGGATGCAACTGCCTCTCATATATTCCTTCGGTACCTCTAGGGTAAACTAATTGGCCTCTAATACAAAGTAAACAGCCATTTGGGAGGAAGAATAAAGAGGATGAAGGTATCAGTGATGGGGAGAAGGAAGCCAGCCTTCTGTCTTGGTATAGCAAAAAAGGAAGAAATATGTGATCCTTGGGATAGCTCAGAGAGACCTTATTAGGGATTGAGTGGGATCTATGAAGAGATAGTCTTGATCTGACCCATCAACTTATGGGAATAAGGAGTTTGGAGCCTCTCAGAAACATCTGGACTTCCTTGTTCGTTTGGTTCCTGGAAATCAGAGAGTTCATATCATTAATTTCTTTATTCCAAAAGCCAAGTGTTCCGCAGGGCAGAGTTATCCTGAGAGCTCATAGCCTTTATTCTTTTTGTCAAGGAAGAAGGGAAAGACAAGTGTTGTGCCCTCTGCTCAAAGTAAACTTCTCCAGGATTTGGATTCCTATAGTGCAGTTTGTGTCTGACACTGATATCTGGGAAAGAGAAGTGATTCTTGTGGAGACTTCATCATCTCAGTCTTTCCACTAGTATTACTCTGAATACCATTCCCTGACAATGACCTTTAAATTTTGAGTCAATAGCTGTGATTACCTGGCAGTTTTCTTTTATTTCTTTCATTTTTTTATTTTTAAACAAATTTTATTCCTTCTTTATTGGATATTTATATATTAAATTTCAAATCTTACTTCCTTTCCCAATTTCCTGCCCATAAGATCCCTAACTAGACCCCTTCTCTTCTATAACCCCACTTACTGTCCATTTTCAGTTCGCTGGTTTGCCACTAGAATGCACATCTGTATTTGATGTGCTCTAGCTGTGTTTCACATGGAAGATCTATATACAGTTCCTGGCAGCATGCACTTCTTATCTTTTTTGGTGAGTGATGTATACATATTTCTGTCTCATGAACGGCATGCTTTGAATGGGATTCCACCTTTTAAAAAGGAGTGAAACATGCACATTTTGTGTGTTCTTTTTTTGAGCTTCCAGTTCTCTGTGGACTGTATCTTGGGTAACTTGAGCTTCTATGCCAATGTTCACTTTCGGTGATTTCATACCATGTATGTTTTTCTGTGATTGGGTTACCTCAATCAGTGTGATATTTTCTAGTTCATACCATTTGTCTATGACTTTTTTGAGATCATTTGTTGTGATACCCTAGTAAGTACACCATTGTGTAGATGTACCACATTTTCTGTATCCATTCTTCTGATGAATTCCACTAGGGTTCCTTCTAGCTCCTGGGTATTATAAGTAAGGCTGCTATGACCATAGTTGAAGATGTGTCTTTTTTGTATATTGGAGCATCTTTTGGCTATATGCCAAGGAGAGATCTATCTGGGCTCTCATGTAGTACAATTTCCAATTTTCTGAGGACTCTCCAGACTGATTTCCAGAGTGGTTGAACCAGTTTGCAATCCTACCAACAAAGAAAGAGCATTCCTCTTTCTTGACATCCTTATAACATCTGCTGTCTTTTTATTTTATTTATTTCAGCCATTCTTACATGTGTGAGGTGGAATCTCAGGTTTTTTTTTCATTTACATGTCCTTGATGAGTATAAAGGATGAACAATTGTTTAGATGCTTCTCAGATATTTGATATTCCTCAGTTGAGAAATCTTTGTTTAGTTCTGTACCACAATTTTAATAGGGTTATTTGTCCCTCTGAAGCGTTACTTCTTGAGTTCTTTGTATATATTAGGTAATTGCCCTCTTTCAGGTGTAGGATTGGTGTAGACCATTTCCCAATCCGTTTCCTGCTGTTTCATATGACAAAGTTGTTCTGAACCTTGACACCCACTAGCACGTTGCCCAATAAGTGGTACAAGAACAAGGAATTAGTGAGCAAAGTTCCTCTATTAGGGGCTTTAGGAAGATCACTGAATCCTCAGGCCTCCGTATGTGCTGGGACAGGAATTTATATGGATGTCAAACTGTTATTTAGACAGGCTATACCAAAAGCATCATATTCTTTCCACAGTACAGTATTTAAGTTACTCCATATCACACACATGAGATGATGATGTTAATCCTCTACAGAGATGACAGCAATCTCTCCCTCTTCTTGTCAGGAATTCATTCTTCAATAATGAAAATCAGTGTGTATTGTTGTGTTTCAAAGCCTGAACTAAAGGTCTGATCCTGAAAAAGGGTTGATAAAGTTCATCCTGGTTTTATTTGAGATTTTTGGATAGGGAGAGGTTTCCCAATTGTGTTTGTGATATCTAATAAGGACACAGTGGCATGTGTTGGCTGAAAGAATAACATAGTGGACAACAGAGTACACGATCAGCCTGCTGCAAAGGTTATTCTTTTTCACAGGTGAAAGTCTATGTATCAAATGATGTGTGTATTACAACAGCAGCAGATGACAAGTTTTGAAGAGGCATTGCTGATGGCTACAATGGATTTTCAACACAGTGATATGCCATGGCCAGTAGGGCCTAGCAATCACTTGGCTTGGAAACATCAGATAATGTGTTGTTTGACAGCTAGGATGGATGATCCTGGATTATTGTTAAATTAGCACAAAAGAATGTAAATACAAGATGCCATTCCACAGCAATGCAAAGTCATTGTGCAGACCTTCACCCAGAACAAAGAAGGTGATTCCCAGATCCATAGATTGTGATCAGATCCAAATGACTATAAATAAAGAAATATGAGAATCACATTTTCATCAAACTTGACTCTTTATTAACTATTTCCGTTTTATCCTACTTTTCTGTGATAAACCTTAGCTCCTCATTACTTGTGCTAAACAAGTGTTAATATGTGTTGATTATCACATGCTATTTAGCAGCAGGAATGCAGGAAAAGTATTTATTCCTGCTTTCTCTGGCAAGACAGCCAGAAGCCTCTTCCTGATTGGGGAGCCCTTTTACTGTTATTGAACCTCATATAAAAGGGAAAGGAAAGACATCACTCCCAATGATGTTTATATATATATATATATATATATATATATATATATATATATATATATATATATATATATATGTATATATATATATTTATATATCTGATGAAGCAAAAAAAAGCTGCACATTCTTTTGCTTAGTTCTTTTAGCTTTTCATAGCTTTTAGACAATATCTTCTCTATGTAAAAAATAATTTCATCTAGGTAAAATGTTCCAAAGGATATTGTTAAATACTTTTCATAGGATAATGTGCTTAGACTGGCATACATTATATACATGGTCACTCAGTCCAACAGCTGATTTATCCATTGGTGTTCATGCATACTTAAATGCGTACAAATATACCTACATATATGTGGATAATAATTGTAGAGGACCTACCTATACATTTGGGTGGAGCAATGGATGTATGCATGGATTGATAAGGTAGAGAAAGAGTCCCCCAAAACAACAAACTTATTTCCTTTCAATGGCATTTTTCTGTATCCTTAAACAAATGATCTTAAACATTACCTCAGAGATAAAATATTACAAAACATGGGAGTTATAGAAGGATGTTGTTCAAAGGGATGTTTCATTCTATATGTTCTTTATAAGTTGAAAGAAACAGTGTCCTATGGCGTTGCCTTATCTTCATGCACAGTTGTGACTTCAGCCATGGTCCTGAATATTTACCGTGAATACAAATTTGTCTCCAAATTATTTCTCTTTTTAGTGTAATAATGAAATATATTTGTATCTATCCTTCTATAGCCTTTTTTTACTATTATATGGAATGGACACATTCTATCCTTACTTTTACTTTATTAGATCTTTCTAGCAAACAACTAAAAATCATATCTCAAAACCTAATTCCTAAGATTATTTAAGCAAATGAGAAAGATTATAAAATCATTAATTCATTTAAAAACATTATTTTATGAAAGTTCATCTTTATATTGATCTGCAGGACAGATACTCAGTGAGGAGTGTCAGGGGACAGGGCAATGCACAGCAATTCTTGGGCTTGTAAGCCTGAGAGGAAAGGCAAACCAGGTGCAAAAGCCAATCACCAGATGAAGTCTCTTGACCCCTTTGAACTCTTGTTCATACATCTTATTCCATGCAAATGGTCTGAGACCTCCAGGAAGGTCACCTGCTAGCCTGAGCCTTTCCTAGATTGCTCAAGACAAAGGACCACATTTTGTCTATCGGTCTGTCTGTGTGTTTGTTTTGTTTTCTAAAACAGCGTTTTATTTGTATTGCCCCGGGTGTCATGAAACTCACTACCTAGACCAGGCTGGCCTTTAGTTCATGGGTACACCCACCCACTGATTAAGTACTGGAATTAAAGGCAGGAGCCAACACTATCAGGTATGTGAGGATTCTTAAAAAGTTCTAATCAACCATACAACTTGTATTTAAACAGATATTATCTGGATCTGTAACTAACATGTAGAGTAAACCTACGAAGCTTATAAAATCCAATTGTAAGGTATTTGGCTGATGTCATAGTTGGTGATTTCATTGTCATGCAAATATGAGAAACTGAGCTTGAATTCCCAACAAGTATGTAAAGAGTCACCAGTTGAGAAGAGAAATACATTTTTTTTTATGATGGCTAAACTCATCTAAGAATGCTGTTTCAAATGAGGTATGAGTTCTCTTTTTATGTTCAAAGTATGTTTTTGTTTTAATTATGTGAATATGTGCATGCATGCACACACACACACACACACTCACAGGCACATGCATATGCCCATGCACATACACAGGTATGGGTGATGTTTACAGAAGCCAAAAGGGATTATTGGAAGTCTTGAGGCTGAATTTACTGTCAGGGTGGGGGAGGAAGGCAGATGAGACCCAGAAGAGAGAGAACAGAGTGAAAGGAAGAGGAACGTGCAATGGTTGAGTGTTCAAAAAGGCATGGACATACCTTCTGGTCAATTGGACTTAAGAGAAGGCCAGATAAAACATATTATTAGTGAGGAATTATACATAGAAAATATATTTTAATGAGATAAAGTGTAAATATCTGGCCAGTTCCATTTCTCATAAAGGCTTATCTTAATATAAGTTTTGTGTGTGTGTGTGTGTGTGTGTGTGTTTGTGTGTGTGTGTGTGTGTGTGTGTGTGTGTGCGTGTGTGTCTTTTATCAGGGAATAAAATGGACAAAGGCAGGGTAAAAACACCAGAATGGGATTAAATTATATTTTAAAACAAATTATTTCCTTGTTGTTTTTTGTTTGTTTGTTGTTGTTTTTCTTGTTGTTGTTGTTGTTGTTGTTGGTGGTGGTGGTGGTGGTGGTGGTGTGTGTGTGTGTGTGTGTGTGTGTGTGTGTGTGTGTGTGTGTTTTATGGTATGTCTTCCTATTGTCTCAGTGCTCCAAGGTCACTCCCCTGACACCTTACAGAGATCAGGATTAGCATAAAAAGATTCATATGTCCTAGAGGTCCTGTGAACAGTCAGGGTGCCACAATTGCCTCATACAGCCAGGATCCCACTGTGACATAAGACAGAGGCATAAATGCTGATGTGCATTATCCATTAATCAAACATACTTCCAAGGACAATGCACTTACAAGGGTCTTTGGTGATTTCCTCCTTTCCTAACCATCCTTTCCACTGGTGGCCCTGTGGCTTACAATCTACAATACAGTGTCCTCGTATGTCAGGAAAGCACCCTTTTGCCTGGTTCTTCACTGATTTACCAGAAGGCAAGTAGAGGAACTCCACACAAAGCTTCCACTCAGGATTCAGCAGGCTTTCTCACCTACTCCCAGTTTTGCATTTTCTCCCCTTAAAGGACTGAAGAAAAGATTCTGTCATAAACAATTGGTAGACATCAGCTTCCGCAAATGTTGTAGAAGGTTGCTAGACAGAGAAAGTCAAAATATGGCAGGAGGTGTGTTCTACAGCTGTCCTCCTTCTCAGCAGACAAACAACAAATATTTCTCCAGGCTCTTCTGTGTGGCAGCTAAATGCCCATGTCTGAGGGGCCCATAGGTGTGTGAGACAAAGAACATATGTTAGTGATAGGAAGACTGATACACAGTAAGGAAAACTGTGGGAGAGTTAGGTCATATGGCCAGTAATTACTTTCTTTTAATTCCCTTCATCTGTTCCCTTTTCATCTGGATTACAGCCTTTCCCAAGTCCTCTCATTCCATTCCCGATCTCACATGCTCCTCTACCATTGCTCCCTATCCTTCGTGTTGGAGAAGGGGGATTCCCACATGTGTTCCAACCTGCCATGCTCTGCTCCCTTTTTTTTTAGTTGGGAGACTTTTAATGATTGTATTTCCTTGGGGGCTTTAGATCAATTTAAGTTGTTTACCTGATCTTCATTCACATTTGAAATTGAGTATTTTGTTCTGGTTTTCCAATGTTAAAGAGAATATGCTTTTGAAGAAAAACCTAAGGATTCTTTGAATTATCTCATTGTTCCTCGTTATGTCTCCCTTCATTTTTCTATTTTGTTAGATAGGATAGAGTCCCTCCGCGTTTGAATTAGATTGCCTAACTTGTTAATTTTCTCAACTCTTGGGATCCTTGATACTATTATTGTCTTCCTTTTTTCTAATTTATTGATTCCAGCCTTGAGTTTGATAACTTCCTTCTGTCTCCCTCCCTGTGGTATGTTTGCTTTTTTTTCTTCTAGAGGTTTCCCCTGTTTTTTTTTTTTTTTGGTTCTTTTTTTCAGAGCTGGGGACCGAACCCAGGGCCTTGCGCTTCCTAGGTAAGCACTCTACCACTGAGCTAAATCCCCAGCCCCTTCCCCTGTGTTTTAAAGTTGCTGTTATGTGTAAATGAAAATAATAACCAGATTATAATGGTACCTTGATAAAATAGAATGATCATACATACAAATAGAAATGCATTATATATTTAACCAAGTCATAGTTATATTGAATGTGATAAAATTATCAATTCCACAATGTCAAACGCATTTTACCTTTAGAATAGGTGAAAAACCCATGGCACATTCTTTTAGTATTTTAAATTTGAAATTAATATGATAATGATTGTATTGTCTTAATTGATATTTTATTGCATGATAAGGAAATTGATGAAAGAAAATACAAAAATCTATAGAAACACTGATAACAAAATACAAAGTAATTATTGATTTCAATTATTAATCATTTTCTACAACTGGTTATGGTTATAAAGACAACCATGTGTAAATACACCTTAGGTTGTATTTCTAAATACCTTCTTGACTATCCTGTCTTATTTTCTTCACCCATCAGAAGCGCCTTATTAGATACCAATCTCCATGCCTGATGGGTCTGCACCCTTTGTCATTCTGCATGAGTTTGGCTATTTTCTTTTTACATTGGCTTTGAGGACAAAGATCTCTCCATTTTTTCCAAGCTCAAGCTGTCTCTCGATTCTACCCCCTTGCCTGAAAAGTTTTGTGGCAAAGCACCCAACTCTCTTCTAGAAACTGAGAAGATGACCTAGCTGAATGCAAGTTCTTGACTCTTGTTAAACTGCTTTCTTGTTTTCCCCTGAATTTGCCAAACAGGACGTGTTTTTTTTTTCCTGTATACTTTGTCTTTATAAATGAATCTGGTAATTTGTATTTACAGTTTTTCTATTGAAAATGTTTCCCTACAAGCCTTGGTCATTCTGAGTTGTCTTTCGATTTTACCTTATAATATCGTGAAGCCATAGATTTACCTTTTTGAAATTGTAACCAGATTGAGCAATTTATACATTGCATCATGGACTATGACCCTGATGTCTGTAGATTTCTTTCAAAGTGCAAACTGAGGCATTCCACAGAGAACCAAGACAAAGAAACTCAACAAAGTGGTTGAGGCACCTGTGATACCGTGGTCTAAATTTCCTATAGAAATTGTCATCTATTTTATCACTTCTAGAAATAATACTGGATATAACACCTTCTGTTGAACACATAGTGATGGCCATTTTTTACTGCTGGTAGCAGACATCAAGATTCTAGTGAAATGTCCCCAAATGACCCTTTTCTCAAGTGTATGATTGTGTTGTAGCCACCATTAATTGTCTCCTTATATACGTTTATTTGTTTGTGTCTATCTCTGTCTCTTCTGACCATGCTGTTGTTTGTCATTGTGAATTGAGAATTTTGTATTAAGACTAATAAGCAGTTCACTCCTTGGGGATATTATCTTTATTTTTTCCTGAAGACCTATAAAGACAAAGAGGTGTGTATGGATTCTTTGAGTTAGAATGGACTTCCTTTAATGTTAAATGGCTGAGTCAGGGATATAAAACCACTGGAAATCTGGAGAAGTATGGCTGGGCATCATAAGAACTCCTGGCCATTCTAATTAGTTTCGTTCCAGTGATGTGTCCTTAGGTTTATAAAAACACGTTCCTCTCTGGTTTGCACCTGTTTCCTTAAAAGTTTATCTGTGGCAACTTTAAAAATAACCTTCCCTCAGGAAATAACACGGACCAAACCAAAATCCCAAGAGTGCACAGGTATTGACCTATAACTCTTGCCACATATGTAGCAAAGGATGGACTTGGAAGGAGAGGTCCTTTGTCCTGTCAATGCAATGTCCCAGGGTAGGGGAGTGTCAGAGAATGGAGGTGGGACGGAGTAGGTGGGTAGGTATATAGAGAGCTCCCTCATATTATCAGGGAAAGAGGTATGAGATACTTGGTTCCTGAAGGTGAGACAGGGAAAGGGAATAACAATTAAAACGTAAATAAAAATAAATAAATTATATCAATCTTCCAGTAACCAAGTGTGGAGAGAAAAAACATTTAAAAAATTCTACACATTTATTAAGATGAGGAAGAACTACACCTATACTCTTTCTTTTCAGGATTGGTGAACTCATGCTGTGCATCAGCCATGTCCAAGTGCCCTTTCCTCTTCTTCTCCTGAAGTATCTCCTTGCATACCTATGATTGATCCAATTAAGTTCCTTGTGTCCTGAATACCCGAATATGGCTTCAGTATGTGCAGTTCCTGCAATTATTTGCCTCTAGGTAGCCTCTGATCTTTCTCATTTGGGAAGAAAAGATCTGAGTAAAGAGCCCTTATCCAGAGTCATGATATGTGTTTTTTTAAGGACCAGTGACCAATACTACTAGAGTACACAGAAAACCTCTTCCTCTGAGAAAACTCAGACAGTCATCTCTATTTTAGAGAATGTTTTTGAAGTTAGTCAACCCAAAGACAATGCTTGCAAACTGGTACTGGTCAACCTGTTCATATCAGAACAGAGGCACTGAATAATTTTGGAAAGTAAAAACCAGATTCTGGGTCCATATATGGATCTCTGACTGATGACACTAATTTTATTGAGAGTCAGTTTCAATTCCACACATCTCCCTTAGGATTCTGACCTTGAGCAAGGTACTGTGGTGCTGGTCATCTATTTCCAGACTTTCTGGCTGTTCTACAAGCAGCAGCTCAGAGGCCAGAATCCCTGTAAAGTAAGTGACTTCACACAGGATACCTCAGAACATCCTTCTTTTCTAAAATAGTTTCTATGGACTTATCATATCTCTACTCCAATAGTCCTAGATGCCCTCGACCTAGACAAATGTTAAAGAGTGCATTTGTCACTCAGTTCGTACAAGATATTTGATTTAAAACAGATTAGATGGATGTGCAGGTATTGATGATTCTCAGTGATTAGTAGTAGTTTAAATTAGTGTGAAAATAGAGATCTGATTGAGAGCCAGGAGGACAGGAGATTTAAGAAGGCCATTAGTGTTAATACAAAGAGTAAATCTGAATAATAATCAAGTCTGTTAAAACAAACATGAAAGGGGCTAGAAGCGAGAAAGCAACCATTAGAGAAAGACCAATATGCCTCTTGAAAAGTCAGTGAACATCGGAAAATAAGTGCTGTAATTGGAAGTAAAAGGTACAGCAAGTCCTATAGTTAGGACAGTGATGGGGCCCAGGTTACTGTACTCCAGGAGTCTATGGTAAAACTTAAAATTGTAACAAAGCAAATGATTTTATAATGTTCACTGGATCTACATATTCAGTCCTCAATAATGAACTATGACAGTAACCTGGTCAAAAGATAACATTCACAGTAGCAAAAGGAAAACTCCCTTAATGTCTCTGAAGCAGCAAACATGCCATTGACATAGGCAAGGGGATAATATCTCTCCTGTTATTGATCATGTCTGATTGCCCCCTCTTCTTCCTGTTTCCTTCTGGCATGAGGCCTCTTGCATAAACTGAAAGCAACCATCATCTTTTTGAAAAATGAAACACAGTTAGACTTCCAGAAACTAACAAAGTAAACCCTGTTTCTGTTTACCAAAAGAATATCTTCTTTGTGAAAGTCTTGCACCCTATTAAAAATATAGTTGGACTACCATTCAGATTTGCTGTCTCAGATTAGTAGTGAAGAATCCTAGGTTTATTGGGAGAATCTATCCTCCCAGACCTGTCCATAAAACATAATCCCATAATTATTCAACTAACCAGATCATTTGTGGATATGTAGATTAAATAATGTGCAGTCTGGAAGCAAAGGGAGAGTTATAGTCTATATTACCCAGCTTAAAGAGATGGGCATCCTGATATCCTGCCAGTCTCACTGGACTATGTTGTCATTACTTGAGAAGAAACTGGGCTATTTATCCTATAAAAAATCCAAGATACGAGGGACTGGCATTAGAGGGTAGAGACTACCAACCCCAATACTTATAATCTCCTATGCACTCAGAAGTCTGAATCCTCCAGTGAAAAGTATGTAGATTTTCTTTTTCTTGAAAGATGTATTCTTCAGGTACTTTTGGCAAAGGAGATAAAATTAAATTTTGAATGACAGTTACAGAGGGAGGTAAAAGTGGGCAAATAACTTAGACCTTATTCATCCATGGATTTCAAAATTCTTCCGTCCTTTCTGATGATGGCCTCAGAAGTTTCACAGATCGACACCCTTACAACAGATGGATAATGTCCTCCTCTTTCCTGAAACTCAAAATAATTGAACAAGGGACATTGAGGCACTGGTCTAAAAATTATAATCACTGAGGTAGCAAGGGTGAGTTTGGAAAGTTCACCTTTTTATATTAAGAGGACACCAATTTTGTCAAAAATCTGTTAGAGGCAAAAGAAACCTGTATCAGAGAATGGTTGCTGTTATCCCACTGGTTCCATCTCCAAAGGTTACGAGACAGGTTTGAGAGTTTCTTGCTGTGGGTGGGTATTGCTCTGCCTGGATACCAGGGTTTTAGAGAAATAGCAAAACCTAGATACCCCATACACATGAGGGTACTAGGACGAATCTGCATGGAGACAGATGGTATGGAGTTTGACACTTGATAGTTTGTTTTGGTTACAGCGCAACATTTCAAGGTTCCTCAGAATGTTTTTATCTCTTTGTCCATGAAACAGATGTAAAGATACTGCATGAAGGATTTACAAAAACACTTTAGGGCCAAGAAAACACCTTGTGTGCACCTGTCTTAACAACTGGACATTGTAGCCTCAGGAAGGATCACTTGTCTAAAGGCTAAATTAGCTGCCCCTATTCTGTGAAAGAAGAAGAGAAGTTAATTCTGGGTCACCATTTTATACTCCTATCATCCCAGAGAGTTGAAGCCTTCTACAAGGAACAACACAACCTGGCTTATATTTTTTTTCATCTTTATTAACTTGAGTATTTCTTATTTACATTTGGATTATTATTCCTCTTCCTGGTTTCCGGGCTAACATCCTCTTAACCCTTTCCCCTCCCTTTCTATATTTGTGTTCCCCTCACCGTCCTACCCCCATTACCGCCCATCCCCCAACAATCACCTTCACTGGGGGTTTAGTCTTGGCAGGACCAAGAGCTTCCCCTTCCACTGGTGCTCTTACTAGGCTATTCATTGCTACCTATAAGGTTGGAGCCCAGGGTCAGTCTTTGTGTAGTAGCTTACTCCCTGGAAGCTCTGGTTGGTTGGCATTGTTGTTCATATGGGGTCTCGAGCCCCTTCAAGCTCTTCCAGTCCTTTCTCTGATTCCTTCAATGGGGCTCCTGTTCTCAGGACAGTGGTTTGCTGCTGCCATTCGCCTATGTATTTGCTGTATTCTGGCTTTGTCTCTCAGGAGAGATCTACATCCATTTCCTGTCGACCAGCACTTCTTTGCTGCTTCATTCATCTTATCTAGTTGGGTGGCTGTCTGATTATGGGCCACATGTGGGGCAGGCTCGGAATTGGTGTTTCTTTTGTCTCTATTCTAAACTTTGCCTCTCTATTCCCCTAAGTGTATTCTTGACAACTTGGCTTCTATATGTCCCTTTTGCACACTAATAGATACTATTCCTGCACCATCCTGGAGTGTATTTGGAAAAACTCACATGACATAAATCCTGTTACCATGTTGTGTGCTGTAGGCCCTCAGATGGTTTCCCTGACTGTCCTGAGGTAACAACAATGGTCCAATTTTTGTTGACAGACCTAATGGTCTACTGCCAAACCCCATCCCATGAAAGACACTAATCCAATAATCAACACATATGGAGTATTTTCATTAAACATGGAGTGAGAAACCAAGGAGCTTCAACAGTTACTGTAATTGAAATTATTTTCATGCAAGACTTAGAGCCAAGTACGTAGGCCCAGAGAACACAACTGATTCATCAGTCTGACTCAGGAGGTCAAATGGGGAAAAGGGAAGCCTGTCATCTTGTACATGGACATACATTATGCTTTGGATATTCCACATGTCTGTGGTATAATACAGAGACAAAAACTGTCCTCATTGCTGAGGAGAGGACATTAAGAATATAGAAAGTCATGGCTCTCCAAGAGGATATTTGGATTCCCCTATGATTTGCTAGGCTTCACTGCTATGGATATCAAAGAGATGTCTGCCTTGAGACTAAAGTTAAGAAGATCACCGACCTATATGTCAAATAAGTATCCCTAAGTCCAATGATCCTACTGACCTCCTGGTGACATACCTAACACACTGCTACCTGAGACTTTAGGGTATAAATATGATGTGAGTATGCAAAAGCATCAGATGGACACCTTGAAGTCACAGGTTGATACTGAACAACAGAAGGAAAGATCATTCTTTCAGAAACAATGTACAGTTTTCTGGTATCTCAGCTTTACCAGGCTACCTGTCCTGGGTCCACAGACCTCTATGAATTGCCAGCACCAATGTCTGTTATACCTACAGCATGGCAGACGTCAGGTTTATACTTATATAAATACAAGACAGAGTTCATTTGACAGAAGAATTCCATATGACTGGCCAACATTATGATGAATTATGGGAACCTGATTTTACTGACATATAGACTGTTAGGATAGGATAAAAGTACATGCTTGTTTTTATTGAAACCTTTTCTGGGTGAGTAGAAGCTTTTCCAACAGACAGAAACTGGTGAAAGTTAAACTGAAACGCTCTGCTAGAAACTTTTCCCATAATTTTCCCTCTCAATAGGAATGCTGTCATGGAATAGCCCAGCTTTTACACCCAAAACCTCTGAATTAATTGTCAAAGTTTTATAAATAGTGTGCAATCTTTGTGGTGCATATGTAACTCAGAATTCTGGGTAGGTGGACACGATGAAAAAGACATTAAGAAAAACACTATGGAAACACCCAGTAGTGTCCAGGGAAGTATCGAAAGATTGTTATTATTTTAATGGGCCTGCTGAATTCCTTAAGGGAGGGATTCATCCATATCATAGTATGTTCAGAATAGACCCCACATTGCTTCAAATGTGCAGAGATTAGCAGTTGGAAAAACTGTTCAACCATTTCATTCTTCAAATCCTAGTCCTCCAGTTTTCCATAAAATCTACTATTTGTCCTATCAGAAAATGGCATTGAACCTCTAAATCCACTAACAGTACTCCATTTTTGGGTCAAGTGGTAGTGAAGCTGCATGAGTCAGGAGATATGTGATGATTTTATCCAGTCCTACAGCTATGGGGTTAGGTGGGATTCTAAAATGGATTCTGTGCAACTAGGTCAAGAATGTAGAATTGACATAGACAATGCCAAATAAATTCCCTCCTGTTCTTATGAACTTATTGAAGTTGAGGTTTCACTGGTCCTCAAGCCATTACTCTCCCTGCCCATCCTCCTCAATCTTATGTTTTGCCTGAAGAAAGAATAATAGTAAAACTTCCAAAACTCTCAAATCTAGCCCTGGGTACACAGGTAGGTAAATATTAGAGAACTGATATCTAATAGGACTACAGATCTGCATTGTATAGTCCATGTTGTTCTTTGCTTTACTGATGTCTATTTATCATTTGAAGTAGATAGACAATATTCTTACTGTTGCATTCACTCTATAGCTGAGTCCCCTTTGTTGCCACAATCATTGCAAAAAATGGAATTGGAAATCAGAATTTTAGAGTACACATTCAGGAATATATATATAGTCCCCTGTCAAGAAATGCAAAATAAGAAAAGGAAATACAATATTGATTCAATTAAAGGTCTGTTTGGAATATAATGGCCTTTGGGAAACATAGAAAATCTAGCCCATTTAACTGTATGTCACAAGATTAGATAAGGGAATTGAATTATTCTCCAGAAGTATTTTCTCCCCTGCATACTCCTAGATCTTTTCTATACATTCCAAGCCCCTGACTAATTTTCTCCATTCAGTGCATGTACCCAAAAATGAAGCAAAGAGAAGTCTCTAGCTTTATAGAGATGTAGAGATAAAGGTTTCCACTGTGTCACAGGAGACACACTTGGAAGGGCCTTAAATCTGGTCAATGTAAGGAAAGCAGTTCAGCAGGTAGGCCATGGGAATTCTCAGTGACATCATCTTTAGGTCCTCCCTGAAAAATCTATTGAAACCTGAAGAACCCTAGCTTCTGTGATGTCAAAACTGTTGTTGTGACTGCAACTACCTCTTAGATATTTCTTCAGTACCTCCAGGGTTTACTAACTGTCCCCTATTCAGAGTAAACAGCCATTTGGGAGTGATAACAAGAGGATAACGACATCACAGATGGGGAGAAGGAATCTGGCCTTCTGTCTTGGTATAAAAAAAAAGAAGAAATATGTCATCCATGTGAAAGCTTAGTGAGTCATGGATAGGAGTTGAGGGGGTTAGCTCAAGAGATAGCCTTGATCTGAGCCTTCCACCTGAGGGAATCAGGAGCCGAGAGCCTCTCAGAAGCATCAGGACATCCCTGCTTGTTATGGTTCCTGAAAGTCAGAGAGTTTATATCATGAATGTATTTATTCCAAAAACCAGGTGTTGGGAAGAGCAAAGTTGATTATCTAAGAGTTCATGGCTTTTACTCTTTTTGCCCAGAAGAAAAAGGTCCTAAGGAAGAAGGGAAAGACAAGTATTGTGCCCACAGGTCAGAGTAAACTCCTCCATGCTTTGGATTCCTATCATACAGTTTGTGTCTGACACTGATATATGGGAGAGAGAAGTGCTACCAAGTTGAAACTTCATCATCTCAGTCTTTTCACTAATATTATTCTGACTACCATTCCCTGACAGTGACCCTTTATATGTCTGAGTCAATAGGTGAGATTAGCTGACAGTTTTCTTTAATTTCTTTAATTTTTTTTTATTTTTTATCAATTTTTTCTTTTACAAATGGATATTTCTATATTTACATTTCAAATGCTACTTCCTTTCCCAATTTTCTGTCCATAAGAGCCCTAACTGGTATCCTTAACTTTCTATAACCTCTCTTACTCCACCTTGATATTCCTTTGAACTGGGAGTCAAACCTAGGTTGGACCCGGAATTTCTCCTTCCATTTGTGCCAATTGAGGCCATCCTCTGCTACATATGCAGTTGGAGCCATAGGTCTATCCATGTACAGTCCTTGAATATTGACTTAGTAACAGAAAGCTCTGGTTCATTCCCATTTCTATTCTTATGGGGATGAAAGCCCCTTCATATCTTCCAACCTTTTCTTAAAATCTAAAACAAGAGATACATTTTCAGTTCACTGGTTTGCCACTAGCAGTCACTTCTGTATTTGACATGTTCTAGCTGGGTCTCTCAGGAATTATCTGTATCCGGATATTGGCAGGATGAACTTCTTAGCTTCATCAATCTTATCTAGTTTTGGTGGCTGATATGTGTATATATAAATTTCCATGTGTATGGAATGCTCTGAATGGTATTCCTTCAGTTTCTACTCTAAAATTAATAGATATTTTTGTTTCCCCTTTGAAAAGGAGCAAAGCATGCACATCTTGTGTGTTCTTCTTAGTCTTCCAGTTTTCTGTGGTCTGCATCTTGGGAAATTTTGATCTTTTGTGCTAATATCCACTTTCAGTGATTTCATACCATGTATGTTTTTCTGTGATTGGGTTAACTTAGTCAGTATTATATTTTCTAGTTCAATCCATTTGTCTATGAATTTCTTGAAATCATTGCTTTTGATAGCCAAATAGTAAAACATTTAGCAGATGTACCACATTTTCTGTATCCATTTCTCTGGTGAATGCCATTAGGTTTCCTTCAAATTCATGGCATCATTAATAAATCTGCTATTGATGGAGTGAAAATAAAAACTTCTTAAAACCTACAAAAGAACAGCAGATAAGGACAGGACAGAACAGGCCTGAAACATGCCCAGCCAAGCCTAAAAACAAGGTCAAGAGTTTGTTCCAGGAACTAGCATCGACCATCTCTGCTGAGTCATGGGCCATCCGGATGGGCAACTCCCTGTTCCCCTATAGTTAATAGTTACTAAACACCCTGCTGTGCAAATAAAGATAAGCCGCTGTCCTATATTGTGAAAACTCCAGTCCACACGTACTGCTTCCTGGTCAGACCTTGTACCCATTTTTCCTTGCCGATATAAATATCAACCAATCAAGTATAACCAAGCTTAATCCCCTTGCCTTTCCCTATGGAAAGCCTTAAATTTCGAGTCTTGGGGTCAAATCCCCTGTCTCCTTTGTGAGATACGAGCCATCCCAGAGGTCTGATAATAAACTGCCTCGTGTGTTTTATATCAAGAGCCGGTCTCTCACGTTTCTTGGGAGAGTACCATCTTGCGACTGGAGTGGGTTCTCCCATAAGGGGGTCCTACACTATGAATATAGTTGAGCAAGGGTCTTTATTGCTTGTTGGATCATCTTTTGGGTATATTCCTAGGCTAGGTAAATCTGGGTCCTCAGGTAGTGTTATTTCCAATTTTCTGAGTAATCTCCAAACTGATTTCCAGAGTGACTGAACTAGTTTGTAATCTCACCAACAAAGAAGAAGCTTTCCTCTTTCTTGACATCTTTATCAACATCTGCTGCCTCCTGAGTTTTTTATTTCAGCCATTCATACATGTGTGAGGTGGATTCTCAGGGTTGTTTTCATTTACATTTTCTTGATGACTAAAAATGATGAACATTTCTTTAGATGCTTCTCAGTTATTTGATTTTCCTCAGTTGAGAAGTCTTTGTTCATTTCTGGAACCCAATTTTAATAAGGTTATTTGTGTCTCTGAAGTTTAATTTCTTGAGGTCTTTGTATCTATTTATTTATAGCCCTCTATCAGGGGAACGATTGGTATAGAACTTTTTCCAATCTGTTGGATGCTGTTTTGTCCTAATGACAGTGTCCTTTGGCAGGCAGTTTTCTATGACAGTGAAGAACTGTCAGTTAGTGAACTGGAACAGGGAGTGGCTCCTACTTGACTTCCCCATTTGTCCTGTACAGTAATTGGGGGAACTAACCAACCATGTTCTATCCCCGCAAGGCATGTCTATCTACAGTCATGGTTCTAGAGAGACCTATCAGTGATTCTGGTAATCTTCACAGCAACTGTATGCTGATGGAGTTTGTAGTTTTCATCTTGGCTTCTGTAACTACAGGCTATGGTGTTGTGAAGTCAAAATACACCATGTGCAGCTGTGAATAGGCCTGAGGAGACTGCCTCCATGGACTTCTGAATCATTGCTAAGGGATCCAGAGGAAATCAGCACCCCTTGCTCACCAGAGCTCTGGGAATGCTGACATTCTTGCTTTATCTCTATATGAAGCAAGGTCAAAAGATCACCTGTCAGGTAGGTTCTTGAATATCTTTCAGTGTGCTAGCATTGGAGTGCAATGAAATATGATGCAGGAGAGGAGTGTGAAACACATGAAATCTTCCATTAGAGATCAGAGAGATGAGCTATTCACATTCAATTGACAGTGTATGTTTCTGGTTTTCAGTTTGACCATACAGATCTACTGTCTCATACTTCATTGTTCATGTGTCAAAATTGGGTGGAAAGCACCACTCACAATTGTTCCCCATGCTTCATCCTATGGCCTTGTATTTTAGTGCTACCCTCCACATCTTATATTCTAAATCGACTATCCTAAATTTCTTCAACATGCACATCTCTATTATCCCTACACTGTGTGTGTTTGTGTGTATGTGTGTGTATGTGTGTCTATGTGTGTCTGTCTGTGTGTGTGTGTGTATTTGTGTGCTTAAATGGTTAGTTTCATACAATATTACAGAAACCTTGTCACTGAAAAAATTCTATGTAAGAAAACTATAAACTATGGATGAGGCAGAAACCAAATGCTCTCCCACAACATGACCTTCTAGAAAGAGTAGTACAATCAGAAATAAGAGAATAAACTTGAAAGTAAAATTTGGAGGAAATACCATGGCATGTCTGCATTATCATTGTGAACTGTGACATTGTTCTCTTTTTTCTGTGGCCAGACATGAGGGCTCTGAGGCCAAGTTGGATCTGAGAATAAACTGAAGGAGGCTGTCAACTCAGTCACATGAAGAATGTGAAAGGAGTGAGAATACAATAGAAGGCCATTGTGACACTGCCCTACCAATGGATACATGGAAGTGTTGACAATCACAGAGTGGGGTCTCATGTCTGACCTTTGATATCCAGCTAGTCAAAGTGTAACCTGTCAGTTAGCTTCCTGAGTACCAGCCACAATCCAAGGGTATGCTCAGATGAAGCAGTGTTGAAGGTAGGTGCTGTCCCTTGTGAGCTGCATCTCAGCGTATGTGGAAGACTATTCAAACTCTGTGACATGGGAGATCAGAGTAATAAGAGAAAGACAGTGGGGACAAATCAGTGTTTGTTTTTCTGGACCATCATAACTGCATTATCCAGGCTAAGGATTTTCTCATGGCAGTCTAGTATCTCACATTTGTATAGGCCAATCTGTATGCAGTCTCAATAACACAACTGGCTCCAGGCTTCTTTCGTGGTTACTGGGATATTCAGCATATATTTCTAACATTTATTCTAGATTCACAATTTTTTTAATGGCTTCATGTTCACAAGGCATATTCTTTCATGCTCACTCTGTGTCTGTGTCTTTCTCTGTCTCTCTGTCTTATCTCTGTCTGTGTCTATCTGTCCCTCTGTCCTATTTTTCTTCTTTCCTGCAATTGTCTTTACTACTGAAAGCACATTTCATGGCAGTTTATGCACTTGCTTCTCTCATAAACCCCAGTGTGATTTGAACTTTCGGTCCTCTGGAGAACCACAATTAGAAATAAAGTTGACATCCAAATCTACGAGACTAGAATTTTAAGAATTGAGAAGATATAGAATATTCAACAACTCCCAATAAGCTTAGGTTCTTGAGGAGCATGTATAGAAGGAACATTTTCAGAGATCCAAGAAATACATGCCAGGGTGCCCATGGACTGGCTTCTCTTTGCAGGGACTGCCAGCATCAGGAGAAGGGTAGATTGGGCCTTTAATAAATATGTATAATTTGGGAATACCTAGTCTCTTCCCTGACTTTATCCTTCCCTGTCTGTATGTTTCTAATGGATGTGGTACATAAATGTAGGAGTGAGTCATTTTCAAGTGTATAGATATCACATGTGGCACACAAGTGTAGAATTTGACTTTTCTTCCCTGGTTGCAACTCCTTATCAATGATCTACAAAATCATTTTCCCTATGACTGCTGCTATGTTTTGTGTGTGTGAGTGTGTGTGTGTGTGTGTGTGTGTGTGTGTTGGGTGGGTGTGGGTGTGGGTATGTATGAATGTATGTGTCTGTCTGTCTGTCTGTCTGACTTTATCTCTGGCTGTTTCCTCCACATGATACCTCTCCATAGTTCAGCTTGACTTCTTCATTGTTCATTCCAAGGTTTACCCATCATGCTTTCTCTGAGAGTTTGCTTTTGTTTTCTCAAAGTACACCTATGTTACCAATGCATCTGTAGCCAGACCTATGAAAAGCTGATCATATTACTAACAGATTCATGGCTAAATTAAGTTATTTTTGAGGCTCTGAGGGAAGTTGTGATCACGATTCATGTAAGTTTTCTTTATTTTTTACTCACCTACTCCCACTGTAGTATGCTGTGGATATTCTGCAAGTCTTTGCTTACTTGGGTTTAATCTATGTATCTGGTCTCCTGGGAAGGCATCATTCCAAACCTCCACCTTTACTTAGCAAGAGCAGTAATGAGGAATATGGAAAAACTGATCATTTAGCTAAAGAAGATGCCCCCTGAGAGGGAATAACTGTGTGTATCGTTACTGCACTGACAATCATCCTGAGCTAATTTCTCAGCTTCCTTTCTTCCTTGTCATTTTGAGTTTGCTACCTAAGGAGGGGAGGACCATTTCTGGCCTGTATTTGAAAATTGAGTCTTCACTATTCATGTATGAAGGTGGGAAAATTTTCAAAAAATCAGTGTTATCTCTTGGTTAGAAGCAAGAGTGATTGAAAGTCTTCCCTTTTTTCTCAGGCAAAGCTCCTGGAAAGGGCAATTTCGCTTGTTGATTGGGAGAAGAGCTAATTAATGGGTAGTTATGTAGTTTTGAAAGGGAACCTCTTCTGGATACTCTTATGTATGTTGGAATTTCCATGCTATTCTCTATGATGTCATTAGTGTTATGGAAAAAGAAAAAGCCCTTTTAGAATTTAGTTAGTACTTATTGGTTTACACACAGACATGTTTTTTAGGATTATCAAGCTATTTACAGAGAAAACAGAGAGCATGGAGAGACAAGAGAGGGAGAAAGAAGAAATTAAGATTCTTTCTTGTTATAAAAGTGCAAAGCATAAATTAACTGGTGAAAAGCAGAGAGTGTGATCCCTGGGTTGGTGCTGAGAAGCTTCGTGAAGGAGGTGGTCTTGCCTCAGGTCTTCAAGGAGTAGGAATTACGATCTGAAGCCTCTGGATTCCTAAAGAAGAAACCCAGAGTCATGAATAACTGATGAATTTTTGACAGAGAGCCAGGAATTGACAAGCATGCAGCTTGTTTACCACAAGATTCATAATATCATTCTGCATGAGTAAGAATACCAATAAGATTCACAGAGGTAAAAAGCTTTGACTCTCAGGGTAGAATATGGAACTTCATCTTCAGAGGATTCCTGTACATGTCATTGGAATATTATTCCAAGAATGGACAGAGTGCTACTCCCTGGACACGTATCAAGGTATCTGACTCTTTTTGTCTTGAAAAATACATGATTAAGGCTTGGTGGTCCTAAGCACTATGGATTCCAGGACTCACTGCATCCCATCATATATCAACTGAAAATGTCCTCCATTTCTTCATGTCTTGGCCAGATTTTGTTGTTTAGGGCCAGGGGGACTGCAGAAGGGAGTGAGACATACTTCTAGGAATCATTGTTGGGAGAAAGAAAGTAGCTAATAGATACATCTTGCAGAGAGCTTTCCTCCTCTTTCATCAGGCTTCATTGGGGAACTCAGCATATCTCTCCTGTGCGTGGGACATTGCTATGTATGTTCCCTTGTGTTTATCTACATGAACGGCTGGGAAGCCATCATCAAAACCTTCCACCATCAATGAGCATGAACAACAGATTAAAAAGGTGGAGAAACTGACTATTGAGCTGTAAAAGATGACCTGTGAGTTGGAAAACTCCCATGTATACTGAACCACTGAACCAACAGCATTTGGGGAGAAGTTATTCATTATGCCCACTTCTTTGAAGACAGTCCTGAAACCTCTGTGCTAACCTCAGTTTTCTAGCACCACAGGAAAATGCAACTGTAATGTCCTCATGTACAAACTAATTTTCTTATGTTCCTCTCAGAGCCAGGACATGAAGAAAGGATAGGAGTGTGATAGGAAGCTATTTATTTCTCAGAAATGCAGAAGCTGTGGTTTGAATAACTGTCTAGGGGTACAGGAAGTAATGTGTGAGCCCTCATGGTGGATTTTAATAGACAGAGAATGCATTTTCTGTCCTCAGAGGAACACAGAAAGCTAGTCAGCTACAGAAGCACAGTAACTTTAACTTAGATAAGTAAACTTTTTTTATTTTAAAGAATTATTTTATTTGTTTTGTATTAGTATTCTGTAACTGTCTGACACAACAGAAGTGGGAGTTTGATGCCATAATACATAGTTGTATGCCACTATGATTTTGCTGGGAATTGAACTCAGGACCTATGGAAAAACAGTTAGTGCTATTAAATGTTAAATCATCTCACCAGCCTAAACTACATTTGATGATGATAATGAGGGTGATGGTGATGGTGGTGGCGGTGGTGGTTGTGATTATTATTATTATTATTATTATTATTATTATTATTATTATTATTATAATACAGCAACTCTAAATGGATCAAGATTTACCCTCCTCCAAAGCTCTTCCCCCTCTCCTGTCTCAAGAAGAAACTACAATAAAGAAGACACCATCACATCTTCCCATCCTCCCCACAACTAAGAAAGAAAAGTTTTACTTTTTCTTGGTTATTGAGATATTCTTGTTGACTGGGCTCATAGCTTCGGATCTGAAGCAGGGAGACTATGGAAATGGGAGCTCCTTTGGAGGAATCTGCTTACCTTATAGGAACAGGGAAACCATGAAAAAGGAAGATGTTGTTCTACCACATGCTGAGAACAAAGTCTCCTCTTCACAGCTTGGGAACTGGGTAAGCAGGCTAAGCAAGCATGGCTAACAAGCAAAACCAGATAGGTAAACATTTGTCCACTGGGTAAACAGGGGGAGCATTTAATTGACTATGCTGACCGTATCTCCTGTAGACTGTGTTCTAATCACATGAAAGGAAAGTTTGGTGGATTTTGTCTATCCTGTGTCAGAACAATAGTGTTTCCTATTCTGAATGCTGTTTCTTCACTTATATGAACCTTGAGAGAACAGAGGGAGCCAAGGAAAGCTACAGCCAACAATATTCTACATTCTAGAATATCAAGGCCTTCTCATAAGAGACACTTTCTTGTAGCTGTGTATTCAGCAGGGAGGAAAATTACAACAAACCTCTGATCATGCAGCATAAAAATTAGCATGAGATAAAGAAAGACTTAAAAATGAGTCAGATCTCTGATATATAACAAGATGTGGTCCCAGGCATGGTCACAAACAACATGAAGGTTATTTTGTTGAGCAAGAGTTACTCTTCTGGAGTCCTCAGATGTTCATATGTGCTTGAAAATCTGTCACGGAAGACTGTATTAATATCATACTCTAATCCAGAGAGACCATATAAAAAATAAATTATTTCCTCTGCAGTATTGGTTGAAATTAATTCATATACACATTTGTATGTGAGACTGATATTAATGTTCTACAGAGATAAAAGCATTATCTCAATCCTTGCCATAGTAATTTGTTTTTTATTTTTTTATTTTGGAAAATGGCTGAGTATTTTTTCAGTTCCACACCTGAAGTGAAGTGACTGTTCCTCAGACTCTATACATAGAGGACATCAGAGTAGTAGTTAACATTTATAGTCGGGGGGTCTCCCCATGGATCTCTTTGGGCCAGAATAAGCATGCATAGACTTATTTCAGTTAAGGGAATCATGTAGTATCCAAAAATTACAGGATCCATCTGCTGTAAATATTTTCTTTTACACAGGAGAAGGAAGGTGTATCAAAGGCTGTGTATCAAAGGTTGTAGATATTACACCATCCATAGAGGATAATCTATCAAGAAGAATTCTGTAGGGCTACACAGATGGATCTAAGTATCCCCACACAATTTTAAGCCAGGACTGACAAGATATCACTTCACGTCTAAATTTGAAATAGTCTGGTGCTATGGTATGAGAAGTGTTAATAGATAAAGAAAAAAACACCTAAAAAGCACATGCATATATACCAGATGCTATTCAAAAATTATTAAGAGGCAGTTTGAAACCTACATTTAGCACAAAGAGATTGATTCCCCACTTCACAGATTCTGATCAGAACCATTGAGTATTAAGATATCTATATTAGAACTCACTTGCATATCACATGACTGTATAACTAGGTAGTCACAGCAAACATGACATTCGAAAAGCATAGCTTGAACTTGTCAATATTGGAGTGAGTGCATGTAGTGCATGAGGATTGGGCATGATACTCTAAAGTCCAAAATACCACTGAGATTTGAGTTTTGAGGACAATAAATATTTAATGAGTTTTGGGACAAAATTTGAATCTAAAGAATCCAAAAAACATTTGTCAATCAGCTCTGAATCCCTATGGAGATTGGTGGATATTATGAATTTAGTCTGTGCCTCACAGGTATAAGAAACTGGTTCAATTTGAACAGAATCGATATGCTAAAGAGACATGCAAAACAGAGGAGGCCATGGTATCTTTGAACTAGTGTGCTTCTCCAAAACGTAGCACGATTTACTGTGGAGTGACCTAGACACTAGACACATACACACACACACTCACACACACACACACACACACACACACATACACCCAAACACACACATACACACACATACAAACATGCACACACACACATACACACATGCACACAAACACACACACACACACACACACACACACAAAATAACCCACAAATAACTGACTTCCTCAGTGCTGTGAGTGGCATGCTGGATTTATCAAAGATATGAAGTGTATATTCCACAAGTAAGTGAAACCAAAAGTCAATTAAAAATTTAGAATTCCTCCTCCTTTCTGGAGAAAGCATTCTGTGCATGAGTAATGCTTACATTTTAAAGTTTAAGAGGGATGACTTGAAAACAGTAATACTGAATCCCAATTTAAAACAGCATTTCAGAGATGTGTAGTGATTCAATTTTGATTTTATGGAACTGTAGTTGCTCAGTTCTCATGATTGTTGTATTGAACCAGGTCATTACTAGACATAACTCTGTAGGGACAGTAAGAGCTTGGAGAATTCTTCAAATTGGAAAACCTAAGAATCCACACTGGCAACTGCTTAATTCAAAATGGAGAAACTTGTGCTTGGGTAAGTTCCTGTACCAAAGATTGAGCAGCTGTTTCAAAGCCAAGGAAAACATAGCGTGTAAAAAAGCACTACTGGGTATGAACCTGTTACTAATGTGAAGAAAGCTAAGGTTTTCAGGAAATATCCATGAGGAAGACTTTGAATGGTAAAAAAATATGTATTATAAATTTAGTAGGACACATTGAGAGGATGAATTTTTGAAATGTTTATCTCCTTAGGAGTGTAAACATTTGAGCTAAGTAAATGCTGTAGCCTAGGTAGAAAAGGGAAGTGAGTTTCCATTCAGACATTGGAATTCCCTTCATGCCGAACATTAACATGGGAGGGTTTCAAAGAAATGTTGAAGCGCATCAAGAGCTTCTGAGCAACCAGGAGGAGTCTCAGAGGATGAATTTGTTCTTGTTATGTAAGACTTTCAAGTTTATTATTGGAAATCAGTAAAGAGAATTTCAAAATCTAGAAACCACATCCTGTACAAGTCTCATATTAGCTTTGGAAGACATTGACCTGTAAAGACCCCAAAAAGTCATAGCTAGACTCACCTTTTAAAATGTATTACAATAGTTGACTGACTGCCTTTGCACTATGTTCCCAAGGCCAGCCACAGGGTACGAGTGTGGCGCTAAACCTTCAGAAGGAGAATTCTGCTTAGCTTAATCACTGTGTTTTGTTTTGGTTTGAGTTGTTTGTTTCAGGTACTAGTACTGTTGGTTTGGTTGGAAGTTTTGTTATTCATTCTTTATTAATTTTTGTTCTTTTGGTGAATTTACAGTTCTGTTAATGTCACGCACATTACATTATGATTGTATCATGTAAGCCCTTTGAGAAAAAAATAATATATATTTTTCAGAATAAAGTGTGTTTTTCAACTCATAAGAAACAAGTTTTTTCTTGTGTAGTGTTGCGTCCTGTAATCCCAGAAACCATATGTAGAATTAAATCACTGATATTTTCAGTGTCTTGGGATTCACAATTCTTCCCAGCAAGCCAGAGGTACACATGTGGATTTGCCTTTGATATGGCTAGTGTGGCCTACTCTGCATACCAATTTCATGTTGGAAAAAGTATCCATACTGTATCCTTGTGTTCATATATTTAGCTTCTCCTAAAATATAGTACCTTAAGAATGATCACATAGAACAAATTAATGAGAAAATCAACAGTATTGCTCTAATGATTCTCAGGAAATCAAAACACTCACCAATGGATTAGAAATGAAAATCAGGAAATCCGACCTAATCTGTCTCTGGTTTCTTGAAATATAGTCTCAGTGGAAACCACATAGAAGAGATAATGAATTCCATGTTTTTAAAAATATTTTTTATACATAGTTTTTATTTTGTTGGCCTTGAATATGTATTTGGTGCCTATTTTGAATAGTTGTTTGGTTCAGATTATTATCATTACTATTATTATTGCTATTATTTCTTTTATACATAACTGTTTCACTTGATGTAAGTGCTATGTACCACATAAATGCAATTCCCGCGGAAACCAGTCAGGGTCTATGAATTCCACCTGAAACTGGGTTAACCTTTAGGTTCTATGTTAACCGAATGATCAAAATGGATGAACACTCTCTCCACTCCCTGCCATTAGTTTTTTTTTTTTTTTGTTCTGTTTTGTTTTGTTTTGTTTTGTTTTGTTTTTTATATTAGTCACACTGATTGGTGTAATATAGACTCTCAAGTTCATTTCAATTTGCATTTTTTGATAACTAAGGATGTTGAACACTCCTTGATGTGTTTCTCACCTATTGAGATACCTCAGTTGAGAATTCTTAGTTTTGCTCTCTAACCCAGGTTAAAAGTTGTGTTACTTGGTTGTGTGGCAGTTTAACTTTCTAATTTATTTCTATATTTTTTATTAAGGCACTCTACTAGATATAAGATTGGTTAAAGTCTCTTCCAAATGTGTAGATTTCTGTTTTGTCCTATTGGCAGTGTACTTTGCTTTAAAGAAAGTTTTCAGATTGATGAGATTTCATATATTGCCTGGAGATCTTAGAGCCTGAACCTTTGGTATTTTGTTCTGAAAATTATCTCCTGTGCAAATGTGTTTAGGCACTTTCTGACACTTTCCCTTCTGTTGGTATATATATATATATATATATATATATACATATATATATATATATATATATATATATATATATATAAATATATATTTGCTTGATGCACTTTGACCTGAACTTTTAAGAAAGAGATAAAAATGGATCAATTAATATCCAGACCAACAGTTAGGCTAGCATCATTTCTTAAAATGCTTTCTATTATGTACAACATAATTAGTCATCAGGTAAATGCAAATCAAAACAACCCTAAGATTCCACCTCACATCAGGCAGAATGTCTAAGATCAAAATCTCAGGTGATAGCAAATGCTGGAGAGGATGTGGAGAAAGAGGAACATTCCTCCATTGTGGTTGGGATTGAAAACTGGTACAACCTCTCTAAAAATCTGTCCTGAGTTTCCTCAAAAATTGGACATTGCACTGCCTGAGGACATAGCAATACCTCCGCTGGGCATATACCCAAAGGTGCTCCAACATTCAACAAACACACATGTTACACTATGTTCATAGCAGCCTTATTTATAACAGCCAGAAGCTGGAAAGACCCAGATGCCCTTCACTGGAGGAATGGATACATAAAATGACATATATTTACACAAAGTACTACTACTCAGCTATTAAAAACAATGAGAACATGAAGTTCATAGTCAAATGAATGGACCTAGAAAAACACACTGATTGATAGGTCGATATTAGCCCAAATGCTCAAATTACCTAACATACAATGCACAGACCATATGAAACTCAAGAAGGAGGGCAAAAATGCAGATGTTTCACTCCTTCCTTAAACAAGTAACTAAAATATCCATAATAGGTGTAGAGAGGTATTGTTTTAAGGAGGCTGAAGTAATGGCCATTCAGAGTCTGCTGGACATATGGCACACACACACACACACACACACACACACACACACACACACACACACACACACGCTGAACATAGTTTATTAGCCCCAACTAAAACATAAAGTTGGGACATTCAAATTTCAAAGTCTTCTACAAAGACCTTCACAAAACAAAGAATGTTTATGGATATAGATTTTATAAGAAAACTAGGGTTTCCTTCATTTCTGGTTGTTCTAGGGATTGTATCCTAAAAATTCTTTCCCATCCTTTTTCATTGCTTCAGTTATTGCTGTGTACTAAATGATACTTTTAATTCAATGGACAGCAATGATACAGAAGTTGTTTTTTTGTGCTGGAGATATTCAATCATATACTCTCAGCTCCAAACCACATCTTTTAAAGACACGTCAGAAATAAATGGTCTTCCAAATGACTTCAAATAAAGCTGTCACCCAGTGAAAAACCGCACATAACAGGAAATAAATTTATATATAAAATATATACTCAAGTGAATATTCGTTAATATGATTACATTTTTAAAAGACAATTACATATTGCTATCTCTTTGGAACACAAGGGGAAAAGATATGTAAACATTGTGATTTCCAAATAGAATAGAAAAATGTGAAATATTTCAGCAGCATGGTGTTGGTTTTTAATGACAGTAAATAACTACCACAACCCTGAAATTACGAGACAACCTCCTCTAAACTTACAAGAAAACATCACCAAGAAGACAACAACAATCAAAGTAACCATGCCATCTGTGGAGTCTTCAGGAAGAGGTGCAGCAACCTGAATATGGTTCCACGATATGCGTTAGTATGTAGTGCTTTGTCACCCTCCAGGTTTGTATTAGACCACCCATGTATGGTCACAATGTTTTAGACCATTCCAATAATGATGAATACACTGAAGATGATGAGTGCCAGTCAAGCATCTTGTTTTCCTGAAAAACTCAAACCAGAGTGAAGTGATGTTATATTGACGATCAGGAGAATGGCCGAAGCCTCTTTGTGCACATTGTGTAAATGGGATGCCTTTTTAAACAAAGTGGGAGAACTTTGTGGACAGAAGGGAAAACTGGAGTCTGTTTAATAAAGATCCGCTATAGAAATCCCATTTAATGAAAAAGTAATGTCTGAAGTGCACTTGGCCAGAGATGGAGTTTTAAGATTTCATTACAGTATATGGTCACTGTTGTTGTCTTCATATACAGACTGAAAATGTCCCTAACACTAGTCAGAGCCTGACTACTGAAGAGAGATGAAAGGACAAGGAGCATTGGGAAAAATGAGACCTGAATAGCCATTAAAATTATACAAGAATCTGAGTGTCAGAGAGGAAATATGTGAGGGTCTCTTGGGTTGACATTGGGAATCTAAAGACCTTTGTAGGGGGAACCAGCATATTAGGATGTGTAGAGTTTAAATTTGCGTACTCTTTCCATGACAAGAGTTCAAAGACTCAGCGTACCTCATGCAGTGGAGCACATTCCAATGACTGCCTTTCATGTCACTAGATCATCATCAGAGACTACAGATCTTCCCACTCTAGTGAATATGCTACACAGTCAGTATGCAGTTTGAGCGTTCATAAAAATCTGGATGACAGTCACATGTTGGTTCACCTCCTCAGCCACATCTTCCCCTGCTAGGTCTAGGAATGAATGGTGGAGAATTTATCATTTTGTTTTCTTCCTTGAGAGAGTGAATTTCTGTACGTGGCTGTAATTGCTAATCCTGGGTAATCTAGACGCTCCTTCTGGTGGATCGAAATATTATAGGTCTTAAAATTTGGAGGTGTGTGTGTGTGTGTGTGTGTGTGTGTGTGTGTGTGTGTGTGTGTGTGTTTAAAACTTACTGTATCAGAGGAGGACAATACGAATACCTCCTTGGTCAGAAAGGCATAATTTGAAGACTGCTTAGGAAAAATGAAATCTGAGGGCCATTGAAAATATTCAGAGGTAAAAATAGAAATTCTTTGGTCACAACAGAAAGACTGGAGGCCCAATTAAATTGATTAAGTAGGAGCACTCCCACAAGATAATATTTAGAACGTCTGAAAGCCTTTTGGATTGTGGAGGTCAGTAGAGTTTTATTAGAATAGGCACGTTTGGGATCCTTTGATGAGAAGACAAGTATTTGGTGTATAATTAGAGATAGGAAACAGTCTAAAAGCCATTTCTGTCAAAAAGGACACTCAGGATACATGGGAGCAGTCCATAACAGGAACTGGCTGGTTTCTTCCAGTGCCAAGAACTGAACAAAACCAGTACCAGAGCTCCCTGCAACCACATTCCACGGAGAAGAGAGCTGGATCTTCAGAAATGCCGAAACTCCTGAGAATCCAGAGGAGACAAATACTTTCTGCCTAACTTATTGAACAAAGAGGAAATCACCTAGTGTCATCTGTGCACCTTGGACACAGGTTCCTGGGAGAATTCAGGTGAAGGACATTATTGTTGTCTGGATGTGCTGAGGTGAAAACCATTTGGTAAGAGTGCCTACACAATGGAAAGCAGAGGAAAGACCAACTTTTCTGCTCCCAGTTACCTGCTGTTTGGACTCAAAGACCCAAAGAGAAGATCGAATGTAAGAATAATAGATATAAAAGAGAGTGAAGACTCCCAGCTTAAAGGGCCAGTAAATATCTTCAAAACATTATTGAAGAAATTTTCCCCAACCTAAAGACAGAGATGCCAAAAAACATGCAAGATGCCTACAGAGTTCTAAATAGATTTTACCAGAAAGAAATTTCTCACATCACATGATAGTCAAAACACCAAATGCACAAAATAAAGAAAGAAGTTTAAAGGCAATAAGGGAAAAACGTCAAGTAACATATAAAGTCAGACCTATGAGAATTACACAAGGTTTCTCACCAGATAGTATGAAAGTCAGAAGATCCTGAAAAGATATTCTCTAGACGGTAAAAGAACACAAATGCCACTCCAGTCTACTATAGCCAGGAAAATTCTCAATTAACACATATGGAATAACAAAGATATCCCATGAAAGAACCAAATTCATACAGGATCTTTCCACAAATCCAGCCCTACGAAGGGTAATAGGTAGAAAACTCTAACACAAGGAGGGAAACTACACCCTAGAAAAAGCAACAAACTAATCTTGCAATGAAACCTAAAGAAAAGAGACACACAAACATGATTCGACCTCTAACAACAAAAATAACAGAAGCAACAATCACTGTTCCTTAATATCTTTTAACAACAATGGAGTCAATTCCCCAATAGAAAGACATAGAGTAACTGAATGGATAAATAAAGAGGGCCCAGCATTTTGTAGCACATAAAATACACAACTCAGAGACAGAGACAGACACTACCTGAGACTATTAGGCTAGATAACAAATTTTGAAGCAAGTGGTAAGAAAGAAGGAAGCTGGAGTTTCCATTCTACTATGGAATATAATCAAATATCAACCAAAAGTTTTCCAAACTGGTAAGGAAGGAAATTGCATATTTATCAAAAGAAAAACCCACCATAATAAAAGTGATGGCACAACATACATATGCTGTACTCAACAATAAAAGAACTTCTGGGGGAATCACCATTCTTTACCTCAAGCATTTTACAGGTCAATAGTGATTAAAAACAAACAAACAAACAAACAAAAAAACTGTTGTATTTGTACACATCCAGGAATGTTGATAAGTGGAATAGAATTAAAGATCACAAACAAACACAAACATCAATGGTCAATTGATATTTGAGAAAGAGGCTAAAACTATCCAATGAAAAAAAGATAGGATTTTCAACAACTGGGGGGACACATGTAGAAATATGCAAATCAATTCATTTTTATTGCCCTGTTCAAAGCTTAAGTACAAGTGGATCAAAGACCTCTTCATCAATCCTGATAAACTGTATCTAATAGAAGAAAAATTAGATGAGAGTCTTGAACACATGGGCATTTGGAAAAATGTCCTGAATCAAACACCAGTGACATAAGATCACTGTAAGATCAAGAATCAGAACAGGACTTCATTAAACTGCAAAGCTTCTGTAAGTCAATGGATACTCTTTTTAGGACTAAACGGCAACCAAATGATTGGGAAAAGACCTTTATCAATTCTACACCTAATACAGAGGTAATATCCATAATATAGAAAGAACTCAAGAAGTTAGACACCAGAGAGCCAAATAATCCTATGAAAAATGGGGTGCAGAGCTAAAAAGAGAATTCTTAACTAAGGAATATCAAATAGCTGAGAAGTGTGTCAAGAAATTCTCAACATCCTTAGTCATCAAGGCAATAAAAATAAAAACAGTCCTGAGATTCCACCTCACACCTGTCAGAATGGCTAAGATCAAAAACTCTGGTGACAACAGATGGTGGTGAGTTTATAGAGATAGAGGAACACTCCACCGTTGTTGGAAGGATTCCAAACATGTATGATCACTCTGGAAATCATTCTGAAGTTTCCTGAGAAAATTGGATAGTGCCCTAACTGAGGACCCAGCTACAGCTCTGTATTCTGTATACACCCAAAAGATGGTGCAACATACAACAAAGATTTATAATAGGCAGGAATTGGAAAGAATCCAGATGCTGTCCAACTGACAAATGGATACATAAAATTTGATACATCTGTACAATGGTCTACTACTCCGCATTAAAAACAATGAATTCATGAAACTCATTGACAAGTGGATTGACCTAGAAAGCATCACACTGAGTGATTTAACCCAAACACAGAAAAGGACACATAGTATGCACTCTCTGATAAGTGGACTTTAGCCCAAAAGTTCGAAATCGCCAAGATACAATCCATAGACCACATGAGGTTCAAGAAGAATGATCAAAGTGTGGAAGCTTCACTCCTTCTTAAAAGGGGGAACAAAAACATTCACAGGATGGTATGTGGAGGCAAAGGTAGAAGCAGAAACTGAAGGAACAATTCATGCCCCACCTGTGTCCCATATACATATATACAGTCATTAAACGTATATAAGATTGATGAGGCTAAGAAGTGCATGCTGACTGGAACTGACTAATGATGTCTCCTGAGAGACACAGCCAGAACAGGTCAAATTCATAGTTGAATGGTAGCAGCAAATCATTAATCTGACAATGAAACACTTGTTGGAGGAATTACAGAAGCGACTGAAAGACCTGAAGTTGCTTGCAAACTCATAGGGACAACAATGCCCAACAACGAGAGGTCCCAGGGAGTTAAGTGTCTCGGCCACCTGGTCCAGCAAGGAAGACACAACACCGTCGGATCCTTTACAGTATCCTTTATTGCAGGTCAACTTCATTGCTGATACAGGGACAACGAGCAGCCAAAGTGCTCGCCTTGTATACCCAGCAGATTGAGGCTTTGCTAATGGTCCTTCAGGGACTGACAGAGCATGAATCACCTCATTAGCATGGTACTGCTCCCTCATTAGCATATTACTGGCCAACTGATGCCAAGTGCAAAGCCTGCACATGAGCAGTACCGTTGTTCACAACAGAAGGGCACCCTATATCTCCCCCTTTTTTGTTTAATAAAGTGACTGGTCCAGATCTCGGTGTCACGTCAATCTTGGCACTGCTCCTCTCGTATGATGTTCTCATCCAAACTCGGCATTACCCATCATAGAGTTACACTATCTCCACTGGGCCCCATGTCTTAGGTTGGTCTGAGCTCAAGGAAAGTTGCCCTTCTTTGGATACAATGACAGCACATGACAGAGACAAAAAAGATATAGGGCGAATTCTTAATCTTTAACAAGTCAAGCCCTATGTTGGGAGAAGCACCCTTTTTAAAGGCGGTCATAGCCTAGAAAACAACCACTTTGTGTCTGGCATGTTCTCTTTTTAAATGGCCAATAAGTCAGAGACCTACTCTACATCCCAGGAGGACAAGAGCTCCCCAGGAAAATATGCCCGCCCACTCCTTAAAAAGGGAGAAAGCTTTGGTAATCCATGAGGTCAAATCTTCAACTGTGATGGGGTCCAACCTAGTGCTGTTGAGGACATCAATCTGCATTTGCAAATGTCTTGATAGTTGCTCTGTTTTCATGGACCAGTTTCCATTCAGATAATTCGAGATTTCTTTGCTCTGTTGAGAATGCTGAGAAAAGTTAGTTCACAAAGGAATAATGTGTAAACTCTAAAGGAGGAAATGTAGGACAGCTGGGTCATATGACACAGTGCTTCAATTTGTTCTTGAACTAAATCTATCCTTTGATTAGCTAAGAGAAAGCCAGATGCCAAATGGGTACATTCCTTACATTGGAGCTTATATTATATTGAATATTGAAATGTGGCTCTACGCAACCAAAGGCAGGGCAGGGAAGAGTTCTTAACAGTAAAACATAGAAAAGTTAGTGGCAGCATACCATTGGGGCATTTCACCATTTGGCACTGTAAAGGGAACAACACACAAACAGGAGGAAGAGGAAAAGGTTGGCAAAATAGTAGAATTGCTATGAACTGGCATGGGTCCTGGCCAGGATCTGGAAATAGCCCACAAGATGAGTGAATCAACCAGGATTACCATTCCCAGTTATTGTAGGCTTCGCAGTCTCATCTTCAGGAAGAGAAGAAGGCAATTTTCGAGTCAAGTGCTCAGGTACGCAAATTGGGTTTTCTTGATTCTGTGGAAAAAGACAAACAGCTCCCCTAGATCTTGAAATTACGGGATCTGGGACACGCCATTCATCAGTTAAGACATCCTTCCACTTTACTTCTGCATTACTCATAGGTGTAGTAGCAGCGTGGTGATCCGAGGCAGAGCGACCATGTGCATTCAAAATTAAGAAATTTAGAGTAATAAGAGCTAAAGAAATTTGTTCTTTTGGTGTTCGGTCGCTGGCAATTCCTCTTTCTTTTTCTCTTTTTGTATAAGCTCTTTTAAGGTAAGATGCACTCCTTCCACAATTCCTTGACCCTGGGGATTGTATAGTAATCGTGTAGTATGACTGACCTACATTATCTGGCAAAATTCCTGAAAGGACTTTGCAGTGTAGGCAGGCCCATTGTCTGTCTTAAGACTATCAGGCTTTCCCCAGGCTGCCCATGCCTCTAAGCAATGACTTGTGGCATTATGAGTCTTTTCACCACTCACCAGAGTAGCGTATATAATACGGGAACTGGTATCAACAGAAAAATGAGCATATTTTAAATTTCCAAATTGAGATATGTGTGTGACATCTATCTGCCAAAGTTTTAGGAGGATCAGATCATGAGGGTTAATCCCCACATGAACAGGGTGGTGAAATTGAACACAATTCTGACAACTAACACCACATCACGAACTGTAGCCCTAGAGATGTAAAACTTTGGTTGAAGAGTAAAGGCACGAAATGAAACTTTTGATGAAATTCTCTAGCGAGATCAACTGGAGCAGCATGAAAATAAACTCTCTACGAGTTCTAGAATCCACCACGGCGTTATTACTGGTCATGGGACCAGGCAAATAGGGAAGGGCTCGAATATGTTATATGAGAAATTTATATTTTCTTGCCCAAATCAAATTTTGTAATTCTAGAAGAATTTGACATACAGTAATACTTGACTGAATTGGCCCTGCAATTTCAAGTGAGCGTACAGCATTAACTACATAAGCAAAGTCAGAAATTAAATTAAAAGAACCAAGAAATCTTTTAAAAATTTCCAATATAATTTTACATTCTGTATTTGGGGGTTGCCTGGACTGAACTGAATTAATACTGATTCTTGAGAATCAACCATATAGGAACCTACACCTCTTTTGGAGCCATCTGTATAAATATCTAACGCTCCAGACAAAGGCTCTGATGTAGTTACCTTTGGAAAAATCACTCAATGTTCAATGAAAAATTGTAGCAAAGAATCCTTAGGATAATGATTGTCAAACTCTCCATCAAAACTAGAGTGTAATATGGTCCAATCGTCTATCGAGGCACACAATGTTTCTATCTGTGCTGTTGTATATGGTATAATAATTTTCTTGGGTAAAATACCAAAATGCTGAATACAAGATTTAACGCCTAACACAGCAAGCTGTGCAACAGCAGAAGGGTAATATTCAAGGGTCTTATTAATCCCATCTCTTTCCACACCTCTGGGCAAATGGAAGTAGCTTCTGTAGACTTCACCATGCTTTTATGTTGAGGGTTATACGGAGGTGCTGTTGGTATAATCACTTTCTTGCCTAATTGTCTGCCTCATTACCATATGCATTAGCATGTGTCCAGTCTGGATCATATCTCTCCCTCTCACACTGAGCAGCCTATCTCTTGAAATCAGCCTCATCATCCCAAAATTCAGTCTCCAAAACACGGAGTCTATACTTCATGCTACAAAGTTTGACTTCCAATCCCTACATATGAACGCATGATGGTGTGGTCTTCAATACCGCAACAAAGTGACTCTGCCTTAAAATCTTTTAGTAGCCTGGTTTCTAGGATAAGATTTCCATAAAAATATCATCCCAATTTAGACCTGTTTCCCTAGATTGGCTCATGCCACATGTCGTCTAGAATGACTCTATCCAAATTTACCAGTTTTATGTCAATTTTCTGTTACTAATGTTACATTTTTTAACCATATCCAGTAACTTAACAGCCAATAGTCCATAACCAAGGCATGTGGAGAATATTTATACATTTAAAACCAATCAGAAAACAAAATTGAACTGGCTACACATACCTTAGCTACAGGTACAAGGCTCCAATGGCCGATTGAAACTGATTTTTTAAGAGAAGCACCTTGTCACCTGCTAAATCACCTTGAGACCAGGAATAAAAGTAGGCACACACTATACAGTTCTTAAGACAAAAGTTTATATTTTTGCTTGATTCTCCTAAATGAATTTTTCTGGCGGTTTAACTCTATCAAATCTGATCTGTATAACTCTGTGAGATTTCCAGAGCCTAATCACATACCTAGCAATAGCCTCAACTTGAGGCACAACTAAAGGTGCATTGACCCCTTTTTTTTATATCTGTCTTCCCTTTGTTCCTTTTATCTCCTTTTCTTTTCCTTTTTTCTTTCTAGACCTTTTCTTACTCCGACATGCTTTCTTGTTGCTCTGCAATACACTCTGACCTGTCCTAATGGCTTCCTCACATCGTTTATCCTCCAAGCAGGCAGGGTCCATTCGCCAAAGACGTTTTGGTTCTGGCGTGAGCTTGTCATCTGTGCCTTCTCTATCCCACACCACGAAAAAAAGAAACAAAATTACAAGCCCTACCCACAAAGGATCAATCGGAAACAACATTGCCTTAGTTCATAAACCTATCCGCCTCTATACCAAGGCTTTCAACTTCACAAACCTTTCGGCCTCTATACAAAGTCTTTCATCATCTCTGTTTACCTCCAGAGAACTTTATCCATCTTCTCTGCTTACCTCCAGGGAACTTTATTCATCGTCTCTGCTTAAATTCAGAGAACTTTATTGTCCCTAATCCGGAAACTTTACCGATGTTGCTGTCCTGAATCTGAAAAGTTCTGGATCCACAAGAATATCCTCAGCTCTCCGTAAAGGACCACAAGTTGTCAATGACACCTCATCCAGCAAGGAAGATGCAACACCATCTGATCCTTCTTTTTTTTTTTTTTTTTTTTTTTTGGTTCTTTTTTTTTTCGGAGCTGGGGACCGACCCCAGGGCCTTGCGCTTCCAAGGTAAGCACTCTAACACTGAGCTAAATCCCCAGCCCCCATCAGATACCTCTTAACAGCCTTTATTGCAGGACCACATCATTTTGCTGAATTGGGACCTCAAGCAGCAAGAGTGCTCGCCTTATATACCCAGCAGGCTGAGCCTATGCTAATTGTCCTTCAGGGATTGGCAGAGCGGGAATCACCTCATTAGCATGGTACTGCTCCCTCATTAACATATTACCAGCCAACTGATGCCAGGTGAATAGCCTTTGAATATGCAGTATCTTTGTTCACAATAGGAGGGCGCCCTACACATCCAAAAGGCCAACTGTTGGAAAAGGCACTCTTCTTTTCCTTAGAGCTCATGGCTTTTATATTTTTTTTTTTTGCCCAGAAGAAAAAGATCCTAAGGAAGAAGTGGAAGACAAGTATTGTGTCCTCAGCTCAGAGTAAACTCCTCGATTATTTGGATACCTATAGTGCAGTTTGTGTCTGATAATGGTATTTGGGAGGGAGACGTATTTCTACTTCATCATATCAGTCTTTCCACTAGTATTACTCTGACTCCCATTGCCTGATAGTGACCCTTTAGATTTCTCAGTAAATATGTGTGATTAGCTGGCAGTTTTCTTAATTTACGGAATATTTTTTTTTGGTTCTTTTTTTCGGAGCTGGGGACTGAACCCAGGGCCTTGCGCTTCCTAGGCAAGCACTCTACACTGAGCTAAATCCCCAACCCCTTTTTTTGTTTTTCTTAATTTGATTTTTCCATATTTACAATTCAAAGGCAAAAGCCTTTCCTAATTTCCTGCCCATAAGATCCCTAACTGACCCATTCCCTTCTTGTATAATCCCCCTTACTGCCCTTTGACATTCCCTTGAATTAGTAGTAAAACCTAGTTTAGAAAAAGGGCATCTCCTTCCATTGGTGCCCAGCAAGGCCATTTTCTTCTACATATGCAATTGGAGCCATAGGTCTATCCATGTACAATCTTTGAATATTCGTATAGTACCAGAAAACACTGGTTTGTTGGCATTATTTTTCTTATTGGATTGAAAGCTCCTTCAGCTCTTGTAATCCTTTCTCAAAATCTATCAACAAAAAATCTGTTTTCAGTTCACTGTTTTGCCACTACCATTCACTTCTGTATTTGAAATGCTCTAGCTGTGTCTCTCAAAAAAAAACCTATATCCGTTTCTTCTAATCGTGCAATTATAAGCTTCATCAAACTTATCTCGTTTTGGTGGTGCATATATATATATATATATATATGTGTGTGTGTGTGTGTGTGTGTGTGTGTGTAACCTAAAGCTATGAGGTTAGTGAGGTTAGATGGATTTTTAACATGGATTTTTGGAAACAGGGTCAAGAAAGTAGAATCCACAAATTACAGTGCCAAATAGACTCTCTCCTATTCTTATGAACCTAATGAAGCTGAGGTTTCAGTGGACCTCAAGCCATTCCTCATCCTGCACATCCTCCTGAATCCTGTTTAGCCTGAAGAAAGAATCATGGTAAAACACCCAAACCCCTCAAGACTCTTCCTGGGAACACAGGAAGGTCGATATTAGAGAACTGATATCTAATGGGACTACAGAAACACATTCTATATCCCATGCTGACCTTTGCTTTAATGATGTCTTGTAATTTTTGGATAAAATAAGAATTTGGGACTTTATTATTTGAAGAAGGTACACAATATTTACACTTTTATATTGACTCTATTGTTGTGTCCCCTTTGTTGCCATAATTATTGCAAAAAATTGAATTGGAACACAGAATTTTTGAGTACACATTCAGGAATATATATAATGTCTGAAGGAAGACTCATGGTAAAACATCCTACACCTTCGATTCTTGCTCTGGGGCCACAGGAAGGTAGAAATTAGAGAACTGATATCTAATGGGACTACAGAAACACATTCTAGAGACCATGCTGTACTTTGCTTTAATGATGTCTTGTGATTTTGGATAAAATAAGAATTTGGGAGTTTATCATTTGAAGAAGGTACACAATATTTACACTTTTGTATTGACTCTATAGCTGTGCCCCCTTTGTTGCCAAAATTATTGCAAAAAATTAAATTGGAAAACAGAATTTTTGAGTACACATTCAAATATGTATATAATGTCTGAAGAAAGAATCACGCTAAAATATCCAAATCCCTCAAGTCTTGCCCTGGGACCACAGGAAGGTAGATATTAGAGAACTGATATCTAATAGAACTACAGAACCGCATTCTGTAGCCCATGTTGTCCTTTGCTCTACTGATGTCTGGTAATTTTTGGATAAAAGAGGGATTTGGAAGTTTATCATTTGAAGGAGGTACACAATATTTATGCTGTTATATTCACTCTATACCTGTGCCCCGTTTGTTGCCAAATTCATTGCAAATATGGAATTGGAAAAATGAAATTTTTGAGTACACATGCAGGAATATATATAGTGTCTCCTGTCAATGATTGTACAATCAGGAAATGTAGGACAATATTCACTAAATTACAGGTCTGTAGAGAACAAACTGACACCTGGGAAACAGAAAAAACCTAGGGTATTGAACTTTAAGTCACAGGATTGAACCTGGCAAAAAAAATTAATCTCCAGAAGAATCTCATTCTCTATTTGTTCCTAGATCTTTTCTACCCATGACAAGCCCCTGACTAACATTTTCCATACAGAGCATGCAACCACTAATGAAGCAGAGAGAAGTCCCTAGCTTTAGAGCCATGTAGCATGTAAAGGTTTCTACAGTGTCACAGGAGACACTCCTGGAAAGGGCACCTCAAAATCTGGTCAATGTAAGGAAATCTGTTCAGCAGGTAGGCTATGGCAATTCTCAGTGACATCATCATTAGGCCCTCCATGAAAAATCTCTCATATCCTGGAGAGCCCTAGCTTCTTCTGTGATGTCACAAGTGTTGTCTTGACAGCAACTACCTCTCAGATATTCCTTCCACATATCTATGGTTAACTAATTGGCCTCTATTTCAGAGTAATGAGACATTTGGGAGGGAGAAGAAATAGGATGAAGAGATCAGAGATGGGGAGAAGGAAGACGGTCATTTGTCTTGGTATAAAATAAAAGAATACATATGTGGTTCTTGGGAAAACACCATGGACAGATAGCTTTAATTCTTTGGTTCTCTGGGTTAAGTGAGCCCTTGGAGAAGTAGCTGAACATCCTAAAGACCTGTGGTCAGATGGTAAAGTTTCAAGATATCCCTTTTTAGATTTCGATGGTCCTAGGGACTGCATGCCTGATGGTAAATGTTTTCTAGAAAGAGGGATAGAGCCAGATTGATTGTTAGATGCTTTAGAAGACATGGAATTGTTGTGATATACTTGGGCTAATGGCACAAGTCTACATGACTTTTTTCATTATGGACTTTCCCTCAGACCTTTGGAAATATAAAAAAAATGTTTTGTATTTTTGAAGTCTAGTTTGCACAATGACAAATCACGTTGATCAAGGAGAACACTTTCTGGAGCCCTTGAGAGGGATGAAGAAATTCCCGGAAACTCTAGGGCAGATGGTGAACATGCCTTGTTTTTAGAATGATGAGTTCTTGAGCATCTTTGGACAATATGTCCAGCATGCCCTTGTAAGGATTGGCAACTTTCCACAATTCCTTCGTCATTTTGGAAAATTCCATGGCTTTTTGTACAGATGGAAAAGTTGTGGGACTCACCTGAGGAGTAGTTGTAGGTTTTGGTGTCTCTTTGACAGCAGAAGATGGCACAAGATCCCTTTTGGCAGAAGGGGGAAGTTTGAAACTGTCTTCCTTAGTGGAGAAGTTTCTCAAGACTCCATCAGAAGGATCAAAACTTAACCCTTTGTTTCTAGAAACTTGGTGCCTGTGGTCCACTTTGGTAGAGGGAGAATGTCGACTCTTTCTCCCAGAGTCGACATGTGAAATAAATCATCTTGAGTAGATGGGGATAGTTGTAGAGTATGGTGTTCAGATGCAGTAGATCCTATGACATCCTTCTCAGATGAGGAAGGTTTAATGTATCATGTATAAGTGTAGAAATCCTAACTGTGATTTCAGAATGGGGGTTAGGTATTAGAGCTAACTCTGAAGATGTGACCTCTCCTAGAGCATCATGGACATATGTGAGAAGTCTGAGAGCCTCATGAGCAGATAAGGATGTTTCTAGATATCGTTGTGTAATTGTGGAAGTTCCAAGAAAAAATTTTTCTGCTGGAGAAGTGGAAACAGACTTTCATATAGAAGTGTCAGGTTCCTAGCATGCATGATAGGCAAAACAGGTTGTAAGGCCCATTCAGAAGATGAGGTAAAATCCAGAGCCTTTGAGGTATTTGGCAGATGTTTTGGATTTGATTCTGGGTATAATGAAGGACTGGGAACCCTTTCTGCATATTTGGAAGAGTGTGAAGCATCTTCTGTAGTTGGGGAAGTTGGCTGATCTTGAGGAGATAAGGAAGTTCCTATAGTCTCCTTTGAAGTTTGCGGAGGTCATATACATTCGTTTGCACAAATGGAATCCAAGTAATCCCTTTCCTCAGATGTCGAGGATGCTACAGACACTGGTCTTTGCATATCATGTTCCACCACTCCCGGTTCACATGTGGTTGGATCCATAACCTTCATTACATATGGAATATGTCCTAGAACATCTTTTGTACATGTGTCACATCCACAAGCCATTTCTCAAGATGTGGCTGTGGGTAGAACTCCTTTTGTAGATGTTTCTTGTCCCACAGTCTCTTTGTGACATAGAGTATACTATTCAGAGAATCCTGTTCAATTTTGGGTAATTCTAGCATCTCTGATGTATATGTGTAAAATTAAGGAGACTCTCCTTTCAGGACAGAATGACCTAGAGTCCCGTGAGGATGTGGAGATGTTTCATCTTCTCTGTACATTGTATAAATATGGAGTCTGCATGGCTCATTGACTGTGTTGTGATAAACTTAGCTCTTTTGGGTCTGATGACAAGTCAGGAGGGTCCTTTTCGGTGGTAGAGGATATTTGAATAATTCTCTGTTGTATAGGAACATTAGAAGTATTGGGGGTGATGATCAGGGTGCTAGATCATATATTTTATGTGCAGAAGGCACAAGAGTCCCTTGGGTGGACTCGGAATTTTCTACCGCATCTTGTGTGGGTGGAGAACTCTCAATGGTCCCTTCTGAAACTGGCAATGGTCCTTGATATAATGGTGTACATGCAGAAAGTTTTGTCTCTGCATGTGATGGTACGTGTGATATGAAGTTCATTTGGGGAATTGTGACTGCATTTTGTCCCCCTTGGACCATAAGAGATGATTTAAGCCCATTTTTTAATAGGGGAAGACTTTGAATGTCCTCTTGATTTAATTGGGAAGTTCTGAAATCCCCTTTGTGAGCAGAATAAGGTTTCTAACTCACTTTACTGGAATCAGATTGCATAAGGCACTGTGGTGGAGATGGGGGACATCTCTGTCTGTCTTTGTGAATAGACATAGCTCTCTGACCTGCTTTGGCAGGTGTCGAAGGTATTAAAGTCTCATGTGGAGAGTGGGTAGGACTTAATTCATTTGTGGAATATGAGAAATGACTGAGAATACCTTAAAGAGAGGAAGTTTTGCACCACTCTTTGTCTGATGGGGCCTGTTGTACCTCCCCGTGACCAGAGGTGTCTACTCCAAAACACTTTGGAGGAGAATTGTAAAGAATGTAAAACTGTAGGATGGGCATTTAAACTCCTTTGGAAACTCTGTGGAACAGAGAGATGATCAACCAGAAGTGTGGGCAATACTAAGACCTCAGGGATGGAGAAACTGACATTTCTGCCCACCTGGGCCCACATCTATATTCCAAGAGGAAACTGCATAGTGCCTCTAGACACATGAATATAGGAGAAGTCAAGCTGCAGGAGCCTTGCAGTCTAAGCTGAATCTAAACTGGTACAAAGTACACCCAAATCTCGTGTGTGATGGGGAAGACTTAGACCATTAGAGGAGAAGAAACCCCTGACACCTCTGCTCACATTTCTGACTCAAGAAAAAAAAAAAACAACAATCTGGGCCTCCTGTCCATAGGGCCCTAGTAGCAGTAGGGGCTGGTCATTTCTGATTGCGGCCATCAGGGAGAGCTGAAAGTCAGCCCGAGGAGCGACTTCAGGCCTGAGACCAGATGTGAATTCAACTTTTCTGCTCGAAGTGACCTAACTGGTTGACTCAGGCACGAAAAGGCAGAATTCCTCTGGGTTCAGGAACACCCAGTTTCTAGCTGGCTCTTGAACCACACTGATCCTGGCCCAGAGCTTCCTGCTCCTAGATGCCTTGGGAGAGATAGCTTATCACCCAGGAGTGTGGACAATACTGAGCCTACAAGACACAGAGACTGCCACTTCTGCCAACCATTGCTTACATCTTTGGCCCAAGATGAACCTGCAAATTGCCTCTGACACAGGAATATAGGAGGAGTAAAGCAGCAGGAGCACGATGTTCTAGACTGTGCCTGGATCTGAACTGAACTGCTCAATCATTTCTCTGCACCCAAATCCTAAGGGTGAGGAAATATACCTACAGAGTAACAGACACTCCTGGGAAATCAGAGGGGACTAATCTCTGCGCAGATTACTGACTCTAGAGGAAAATATCTTGTGCCATCTGTGCCCACTCCCCCCACATAGGGACCTAGAAGAAGTATGGGAAGTCCCTTCTGGTTCCTGGCCACAGTAACGGCTGAAAGCCAGCGGACAGGAGCAACTGCAGACATGAGAGAAGAATACTCTGTTCCCATAACAGGGTAAAAAAAAATTGGAATACAGGTCTACAGCAGTCCTGACACATGAGCCAACAGGATGGTCAAGGCACTGTCAGAAAGAGCAAGACAAGCTAACTCCAGAGATAACCTGATGACTAGGGGCAAGCACAGAAATGCAAACAACAGAAATCAAGACTTCCTGGGATCATCAGAGCCCAAATCTCCCACCAAAGCAAACACTGGATATACAAACACTGGAAAAAAAGATCTAGATTTAAGTTCACATTGTATCATGACGATGTAGGATGTTAAGAAGGTCATAAATAACTCCCATAAGAAAATACAGGACAACAGAAAATACAAAAGTAAACAAGTAGAATCCCATAAAGAGGGAACAGAAAAGTACCTTATAGAACTACTGGAAAAGTAACAACCCGGAGAAGGATTTTAACAAAACCATCAAGGAGTTAAAAATGCAATTAGAAACAATAAAGACAACACAAAGGAAGACAACCCTGAAGATGGAAAACCTAGGAAAGGGACAAGGAGTCATATGTGAGAATCACCAACAGAATAAATGAGAGAGAAGACATAATCTAATGAGCAGAAGACTCCACAGAAAACATTCACACAACTGTCAAAGATAATGTAAACAGAAAAAGCTCCTAGCCCAAAACATACAGAAAATCCAGGACACAATGAGAAGGTCAAACCTAAGGATAACAGGTATAGAAGAGGGTAAAGACTGCCAACATCAAGGGACAGTAATATCTTCAACAAAATAATAGAATAAAACTTCCCAAATCTAAAGAAAGAGCTGCCCATAAACATACACAAAGCCTACAGAACACCAAATAGATTGGACCAGAAAAGGAAATACTCCCATCACATAATAGTCAAAATACCAAATGGGAAAAACAAATAAAAATATTAAAAACTGTAAGGGAAAAGGTTAAATAACATATAAAGGCAAACCTATCAGAATTCTCACCAGAGACTATGAAAGCCTGAAGATCCTGGACAGATGTCATACAGTCAGTAAGAGAATACAAATGCCAACCAAAGCTAATGTATCGAGCAAAACTCTCAATTAACATAGGTGGAGAATCCAAGATAATCCTTGAAAAAAAAAACAATTTTACGCAATATCTTTCTACATACCCAGTCCTACAAAGGACGCTAAGTGGCAAACCCCAACACAAGGAGGCAAGTAAAATCATAGATAAAGTAAGAAATTAATCTTTTCACAACAAAACAAAGAGAAGAGAAGCACACAAACATAAACTAACATCCAATTATGAAAATAACAAAGTAACCATCACTATTCCTTAATATCTCTCACATTCAATGGACTCAATTCCCCACTAAAAAGACAAAGATTGACAAACTGCATATGTAATGAGGACCCAGTGTTTTGCACTACAGGAAACACTTTTCAGAGACAAAGACAGACACTACCTCAGAGTAAAAGGCTGTAAAATAACTTTCCAAGCAAATGGTCTGAAGAAGCAAGCTAGAGTAGCCATTCTAATAGCATATAAAATCTACTTTCAACCAAAAGTCATCAAAAAGCATAAGGAAAGACACTTCATATTCATCAAAAAAAATTCACCAAGATGAACTTGAAATCATAAATATCTATGCCCCAAATACAAGGGCAACTTCATACATTAAAAAAAAAAAAACTTACTAAAGCTCAACGAACATACTGCACAGCAAATAATAATAGCACGAGATTTCAACACCCAACTCTCATCACTAGACAGATCACGGAAACAGAAATTAAACAGAGACCGAGACAGACTAACAGAAGTTTTAAACCAAATGACTTAATAGATATTTTAGAACCTTCTATCATAAAACAAAAGGATATAACTTCTTCTCAAAACTTCATGGCACTTTCTCCAAAATTGATCATATAGTGAGCCAAAATCAGGCCTCAAAGGATACAGAAAGATAGAAATAATCCAATGTATTCTATCAGACCAGAAGGACTAAGGCAGTTCAATAACAATTAGGAAAGAGCACCCACATATACATGGAAGTTGAACAATGCTCTAGTCAATGATCACTTCGTCAAGGAATAAATGAAGAAAGACTTCTTAGAATTTAATGAAAATGAAGGTACAATGTACCCAAACTTTTGGGACACAATGAAAGTTGTGCTAAAAGGAAAACACATACCTCTGAATGCCTGCATAAAGAAACAGGAGAGAGCATACATCAGCAGCTTGACAGCACACCTAAAACCTCTAGAACAAAAAGAAGCAAATATGCGCAGGTATAGTAGAAGTCAGGATATAATCAAACTCAGAGCTAAATCAATCAAGTAGAAAAAAGGGGACCATACAAAGAATGAACAGAACCAAAAGCTGGTTCTTTGAGAAAATCAAGAGGATACATTAACCCATAGCCAGAGTAACCAGAGGGCACACAGAGTGCGTCCAAATTAACAAAATCAGAAATGAAAAGGAAGACAAAACATCAGAATTAGAACAAATTAAAAAAGTCATCAGATCATCCTAAAAAAGCCTATATTCAACAAAACTTGATAATCTGGAGAAAAATGAAAATTTTCTTGATGAATGCAAGGTACCAAAGGTAAATCAGGAACAGAAAAACCGTTTAAACAACCAGTAATTTCTAAAGAAATAGAACCAATCAATAAAAGCCTCCAAACCAAAAAGAGTCCAGGATCAGATGGGTTTAGTGCAGAAATCTATACAAAATTCATAGAAAATTTCATACTAATACTCTGCAAATTATTCCACAGAAATGAAACATATAGAGCACTACATAATTCCTTTTATGAAGCCACAATTACTCTTATACCTAAACCACACAAAGACTCAGCAAAGAAAGAGAACTTCAGACCAATTTCCCTTATGAATATCAATGCAAAAATACTCGATAAAAGTCTTTCAAACCGAGTCCAAGAACACATCAAAACACTCATCCGTCATGATCAAGTAGGTTTTATCCCAGGCATGTAGGGACGGTTTTGTATATGGAAACCATCAACGTAATCCATTATATAATCACACTCAAAGATAAAAAACCAATGATCATTCCATTAGATGCTTAGAAGGCATTTGACAAAATTCAACACCCCTTCATGATAAAATTCCTGGAAAGTACAGGAATTTAAGGCCCACTCCTAAACATATACAGCAAATCCATAGCTAACATTAAACTAAGTGGAGAGAAACTTAAAGCAATCACACTGAAATCAGGGGCTAGACAAGGCTGCCCACTCTCTCACAACTTATTCAATATAGTTTTAGACATCATAGCCAGAGCAAGCAGACACTGAAGGAGGTAAAAGGGATTAGATTTGAAAGGAAGAATTCAAAATAGCACTGTTTGTAGATGATATGATAGTATACTTAGTGACCTCAAAAGTTCCACAAGAGAATTACTAAGCCTGATGAACAATTTCAGCAAAGTGGCTGGGTATAAAAGTAACTCTGCACAAAAGCTAAACAAGTGGAGAAAGAAACTAGGGATATGACACCCTTCACAATAGCCCCAAATAATACAAAATATCTCAGGTAACTTTATCCAAATAAGTAAAAGATATGAGCATATGAGCACAACATCAAGTCTCTGAAGAAACTGAAGGAGATTTCAGAAAATGTAAAGATCTCTCATGCTCATGGACTGGCAGGATTAATACAGTAAAAATGGTCATTATACCAAAAGCAACATACAGATTTATTTCAATCCCCATCAAAATTACAATTCAATTCTTCATAGAGTTAGACAGAACAATTCATTAATTCATCTGGAATAACAAAAAACACCGAATAGCTAAAACTATCCTCAACAATAAAATGACTTCCTTGGGAATCACTATCCCTGAACTCAAGCAGTATTAAAGAGCAACAGTCATCAAAACTATCTGGCATTGAGACAGAGGCAGGTAAATAAACCAGTGGAATAGAACTGAAGACCCACAATGAACCCATACACCATGGTCACTTAATTTTTGAGAAAAGAGCCAAAACCATCCAATGGAAAAAAAGGTAGCATTTTCAGCAAGTGGTGCTGGTTCAACTTGGGTCAGCAAGTAGAAGAAGGCAAATTGTTCCATTCTTACTGCCATGTAGAAAGCTAAAGAGCAACTGGATAAAGGACCTCCACTTCAAACCAGATAAACTCAAACTAACAGAAGAAAAAGTGGGGAAGCACCTCGAACACATGTACACTAGAGAAAACTTCCTGCACAAAACATCAATGGCTCATGTTCTAAGATCAAGAATCGAGAAATGCCATCTCATAAAACCGCAAAGCTTCTGTAAGGCAGAGGACACTGTTCTTAGGACAAAATGGCAACCAACAGATTGAAAAAAATCTTTACCAATCCTACAACAGATAGAAGGCTAATATCTAAAATTACAAAGAACACATGAAGTTAGACTGTAGGAGACAAATAACCCTAGTGAAAAATGGGGTTCAGAGCAAAACAAAGAGTTCATAGCTGAAGAATATCGAATGGCAGAGAAACACCTAAAGAAATGTTCAACATCTTTAGACAAAAGGGAAATGCAAATCAAAAGAACCCTGAGATTTCACCTCAAACCAGTGAGAATGGCTAAGATCAAAAACTCAGGTGTCAGCAGATGCTGGTGAGGATGTGGAAAAGAGGAACACACCTCCATTTTAGGTGGGATTACAAACTGGTTAAACCATTCTGGAAATCAGTCTGCAGATTCCTCAGAAATTTGGACATTGAACTACCTGAGGATCCAGCTATACCTCTTTTGGGCATATACCCAAAAGATGCCCCAACATACAAAAAAGACACGTGTTCCACTATGTTCATAGCAGCCTTATTTATAACAGCCAGAATCTGGAAAGAACCTAGATGCCCTTTGACAGAGGAATGGATACAGAAAATGTGGTACATCTACACAATGGAATATTACTCAGCTATCAAAAACAATGACTTTATGAAATTCATAGACAAATGGTTGGAATTGTAAAATATCATCCTGAGTGAGGTAACCCAATCACATAAAACACACGTGGTCTGCACTCATTGAAAAGTGGTTATTAGCCCAAATGCTTGAATTACCCTAGATGCCTAGAAAAAATGAAACTCAAGACGGATGATCAAAATGTGAATGCTTCACTCCTTCTTTAAAAGGGGAACAAGAATATCCTTGGCAAGTTATAGAGAGGCAAAGATTAAAACAGACACAGAAGTAACACCCATTCACCCACATGTGGCCCATACATATACAGCCATCCAATTAGACAAGATGGATGAAGCAAAGTAGGGCCGGCTGACAGAAACAGGATGTAGATCTGTCCTGAGAGTCACAGCCAGAATACAGCAAATACATTGCCGAATGCCAGTAGCAAACCACTGAACTGAGAAAGATACCCCATTGAAGGAATCAGAGAAAGAACTGGAAGAGCTCGAAGGGGCTGGAGACCCCTTATGAACAACAATGCCAAGCAACCAGAGCTTCCAGGGACTAAGCTACTACCTAAAGATTATACATGGACTCACCCTGGACTCTGACCTCATAGGAAGCAATGAATATCCTAGTCAGATCACCAGTGTAAGGGGAAGCCCTGGGTCCTGCTAAGACTGCACCCCCAGTGAACGTGATTGTTGGGAGGAGGGCAGCAATGGGGGGAGGGTGGGGATGGGAACACCAATAGACAAAAGGAGGGAGAGGGATTAGGGGGATGTTTGCCCTGAAACCGGGAAAGAGGATAACACTCGAAATGTAAATAAGAAATACTCAAGTTTATTAAAAAAAATTTTGCTTCATATAAGAAAATATTTTCACGTTTTAATAATAATTATTTTATGATTGAGATTCCGAATTTGTGACATTTGTCTGCTTATCATCTGTGATCTTTCATATATGTATGTATGTATGTATGTATGCGTCTATCTATCTATCTATCACTTATAGCAATCCATTTGTTATATTTTTTACCTCACATATGTCCTTTAGTATCCTGAAATTATATCATATGCTGGAAAAGTTAATTAGATATTTCTGATGCTAAAACATATATACAGTCACATTACCAAACTAAATCTTTATCTGTTTTATGAAATAGATGAAGAAATTTGATAGTTTAAAAATTAATTACCTACCTTGAATCTATTTTCTGAACTGTAACTTTAAATGAAACAAAAATTTATGAAACAGCTTTTAAAATTCTTGAGTACTATTGGATATATGAGAAAAGTTTCATAAAATTAAAAAAATGCACTAGAGTGCATTTTATGTTACATAAATATATATATATATATATATACATATATATACACATACAAACATATTTACATATATATATAGATGTGTCCACCTACACATATATACCTTACATACACATATATAAACATATATTCAACATATAAACATATGTCCTTATGGACACATGCACATATAGACATATATACACATACACACACATACATACATACATACATGCTTTTACAAAGCAAAATCCTTGCTTTTAAAAGAATTTGCCGGGGCTGGGGATTTAGCTCAGTGGTAGAGCTCTTACCTAGGAAGTGCAAGGCCCTGGGTTCGGTTCCCAGCTCCGAAAAAAAGAACTAAAAAAAAAAAAAAAGAATTTGCCTAGGCATGATGTATATGGTTTTGCCAAATAAGAGAAAAATGATGTTATTGTTAAATGGCTCTGTCTGAGTACTCACTTCTGCTCATTAACATGATGATGGTTCTACCAATCTGACGTCTATGTACTTGGGGATTGAAATGATGTCCTTTGGTTCTCTAACTCACTCATACACTTTCTCCAAAAATAAGTGATTCCTTATCCCTACAACTGGATGGCATGTGCCTTTAGCCAAACATAATAGGAAAATTAACAGAGGAGCTTCATGTCTTACAAACATTATTTTATAAACTTGTTTGAAATCGTAGTTTTGAAAATTATCATCTTGACCAAAGGCACTATCATGCTTACACATTCACCTATTTTTTAACTACCTGTACTTTCTTTCATACAAGAGTAAGAATAAGTAACTGCAATTGAGGTGGATTTAAGAGTTTGGAGTACCATTACAGCTCACAGGTTGTAAGTGTTTTTAAGCATTTTATATTGGAAACATGGTCAAAGGATCTATGTTGTCTTGATTTTTCTCCTCTGTTCACATACTGGATTACCCATGTCAACCTTAGCGGCAATAGCTGTAATTGATTGGAATAGTCTGTATCACTCTGAGGAGAAAATGATTTACAGGATTACTCAGCTACAGTAATATATTTGTAGCAGCAAACGTTTCAAACATCTTATATATTTCCAAGGGAAATCTGGCTATACAGACTATGACAAATAAATAAAGCAGCAGCAACAATGTTTGTGCATCTTGAGTGTCTGCTGATCTTCAATTCCCTGAGAGAAGCACAGCATAGAACTTCTCTCTGTCCAGGTTACTGACTGAAGCCTGGCTGTTGTACTAGGTTGTGCCACTGCTGCTGTTTCCTGTTTGTTATGAAAACTCTACAGAACTAACTACAAGTGTATTCATCAAAAGTCTGCTAATGGAACAAGCTGCCTATTCCAACTTGAGAAATGAAATTCTGCTTTCCAGACAACACAGATTGGAGTTCCTCAAATGAACCTTTCTAAACAGGGCCACCACCCCCACTCCCCAATGTCCCTCCCATCCATTCTTTTACCTCTGGTGCCTGGAGGTCTACAAGGAGAATAAAACTTTTAAGAGTCATCAGCTAATATTGATATTTGGAAAAAATATAGTTTTAGTTTGAAGAGTTAAAAGCTGTGGACTCTCCTGTGGTGTAATATTACTCAGTCATTTGCTGTATTCTGCATGGAAAGACCATGAGGATGCCAAGTTAACAGCAAAAAGACAGGTATTTTCTTTTTCTGCATATATCAGTGTATATAAAGGTTTTATCAACAGTTGTAAGAAGCAGGGGATTTGGGTCTGGGAGGAGAGAAAGAAGAAGGTTATTATGTGTAAAATGCATGGCTTCTTTGCGCCATAAATACAAAGAGATCTGGGTCAGAGAGGGAGTGACAGGCGCACACACCAGAGATACTTAGCACTATACCAAAAATGGTAAAGTGCTAAATTTTGTGCTGCATATATTTTGATACCAAACCAAACGAAAGAAAACAAAAAAAAAAAAACAAATAAAGAACCATAAGTGTGTATAAAGATCAGCTGGAAAAACTTTGTCTAATGCTGTCAATATTCAACACTATATAAATAATATAAAATAAATGAGGACCCACTCATTCTTGGAGCTGGCCACCAAGTAATACTGGCAATAGTATTGTGAAACAGCATTGAATCCCATGGCAAGTGTTCATTGCACAATACGTTGGAAATATTTGCATGTTTTTTTTTTCCATTGGGAACCAAGCTCTGGTTAAATGTGTTAATGCATTTGTGTGAACATTCAACTTCTTGAGGTCCAGGCTCACTGAACATTGTTTCCCTGCTGCAAGGAGAGCACTGACAGCAGTGAACCATGATAAGCTGTTGTCCAGTGAATGAAGAAAGAAGTGAGGGACTAAATACCAATCAAAGAATACAAATGGAGGCATTAAAGGCTTCAGCCTTATATATAGAAGAGGAAGGCATTGTCCACCATCAGTAGGATGAAAGGCCTTGATCCTATGAAGACTGGTTTCCCTAGTGTAGGGAATGCCAGAGTGTTGTGGTGTGAGTGGGCAAGCAGGATTGGTAGCAAACTCACAGTATCATGGGGAGGGTGGATGGAAGAGAAGGCAACCAGGAAAGGGTACAACATTTGAAATGTAAATACATAAAATATCCAATTAAAAAAGCAAATGAGTGACAAATAAACAGGAGGCTTACCTCAAAGGAATGAGAGAGGTTCTTGATGCTGGTATAAGTTAAAAGATTCAAGGATTTTTGTAATGTATGAAAGGCAAGGGTCAGCAGACTACAGTATTTCATGTTTTTAAAGAAATACAAGTAAAATAATGGTTCCATTTTCTTGTAGTAACATACTGAATAATTGGAAACATAAATAGACATCTGATTATTTCATTGGTTAAAGCATCATTGACGTATCCACCAACATAGCTTAAACCAATATCAGAAAGGTTATAATGGGATAAGGAAGCAATAGAGTGTACATGGTCAGTGTTGGGATACAGATATCTCCAATGTATTTTCAATCATATACATTCATTTACACTGCGAAAATATAAAATTAATTGATTAATTATTTAATATTAAAAGATTGAATGAAATCCAAAGAACGTAATTCCTTACATTAAGTAGTACTGTCCGAGGATATGACTTTCACACTTAGAATCATATTAGGAGACAAATTCATTTAAAAAAATTGTTAAAAGTGCTGTGGTATAGTGGGGGAATATAGCATCTAAAGTCTTAATGTCTGGGATGGAATAATGGTTCTCCATTATCTAATCGTAAAGCAAATAAGAATGTAAAGAGACAAGTGCCTCTGAGAAAACACTCACTATAAAATACAAAATGTCCTTATACATTCAAAAGAATACTATAAGAATTTGAGATCTTCTAAAAGGACAAAGGATGATGATTTTAGAATGGGTTCATAATGCCGTACAATATATCTTATTTAAAATCTAAAGCTCACACGTGTGAAGTTTTGTTTGGTTTGAACTGTTTTCCAGTTAGCATGCATTAATCTTCTACCTGACTTACCGCTTTAGTTCTAATTGATTTTTATTGCAACTTTCTAAGTAGCCAATTTTTTGTATGCTCTGTGACAGCAACAACCATTTGTGTGCGGGTGTATTTGTCAAACATGTAGAGCCAGAATAAATCTGATGTGTCATGGTGAATGGAATTGCAACAATAGCTGAAGTTTACAGGATTTATTTTGATATTAAGTACTGGCATAAAGGAAACTCTGTCGTACATATATTTTTGCTAGTTTGCTTGTAAATATTTTGAGATAAAAATGTAAAAGCATGTTATTTGAATAAATGAGAATACCCAATTGCTAAAATGTCAGAAAATATAAGATACTTATTCTGAATTTCAAGGGAATGCAAAGTCAAAATTAACAAGAGTAATTTGATGGGATGGCTATTGTGTATGCAATATTTCTGTGTCACAGAATTATACCTTTACATTAGTACTCCTTGGTACATTAAAAAGCAAAATGGCCAAACTGCATTTTATTTCTTGTAGGACAGTTAAAAAAAGAACCCGAAAGCTATCCTTTTAAATTCTTTTAAAAATTATTTTGCATTAGATAAATATCTCCTTTAATAAGAGTAGAATAACTTTTTTCTAAAATACTTTTGCTAACTTGAGACATTCAAAAATGAATTTTGCTTTCTTTTTCCAAAAGTCAATACCAATGTACATGAAGAAAGTCCATCAATAGTGAGAAAGATAATTGCTGCAGTTCTTCAATAATCATTTCATTTGGTAAATGGAATTTTATCCAGGTGTTTCAGAATTAATCTAACTATTGTCATTTCCAACAGTAGATGTAGAAGAAACCATGACATAAAAAAGTGGAATTCATTGCTAAAGTAAAATCTCATTAAAGTAAAACCATGTCTGCAAGCTATAAGAACTTTTCGAAGCAATTCCATTTGACATTCTTATACAAATTATTTGTATAATAAATGTAGTAAACAAAATACTCCCATACAAAGAGTGATATCTTTGAGTTAAATTCACATTAAATTCAAACTTTTTCTCTTGATATAAAGTCATATTAATTAATCTATTATTTCCTTGGAAGGCATAAAAGAGAATATGGTTTGTGTTGGGTAGCAGGCAGCAATCTGACCTCTTTGTGGTAATCTCATAGATATGAATTTCATTTCTTCCATGAATGTTTAAATAAGATTCTTCACTTTTAATATTACCAGTCTCTTGTTTGTTTCTGGATATCACAGATCCAATAAGGGTTGGATTAAAAAGTGGTAACTATGTCATGATAATAAACTTACTCTTAGAAATTCCCTGTTTGTTGCTACCTCTGAATAAGGAAGTTTGAATCAAATCATGCAACTTGACTCCACAAAGATGTCCTCCTTCTCTAACTAGGATTTGCACACTTTTGTCCATAATACCTTATCTTAGCCAGAGTTTTTTTTGCTGTTATGAAATGTCATGACCAAAAGGGAAAAAAGAAAGTTGGGGAAGAAAGTGTTTATTTAGTTTACATTTTCTTTTTTAAAATTTTATTTAATAGAATTTGCAATCCAGATTGCATCCCTCTCCCAGCCCATATTCTGACTGTTCTATATCCATTACTTACTCCCCTCATGCCCATCTGAATGAAGCTGTCTCCCACTCCACCCCCGGTCTACCAGACTGCTCCACTTCCTGGGGAATCAAGTCTTCTGACGGTTAACTGTATCTTCTCTTGTTGTGTCCAGAACCAGCACTCCATCTTAGAGGCCTCATATTAGCTGGTGCATGATGCCACATTGATGATTCAGTGCCTGAAACAAAACACTGTGGTCCAGATTAGTTAACACTGCTGGTCCTCCTACAGGGTTGCTCCCCTACTCAAATTTCTTCCGCTTTTCCCTAGTTTGGCCACAGGGCTTAGCAGCTTCTGTTTATTGGCTGAGTGTAATTGTCTGCATCTGACTCTTTCAGCTGCTTGTTGGGTCTTTCAGAAGGCAGTCATGTCAGGTCCGTTTTGTGAACATGAAAAACCATGAGTAATAGTGTCAGGCCTTGGGTACCTCTACTTAATCTGGTTCCCAGATATGGCTGGTCACTAGAATTCCTTTTACTCAGGCTCTTCTCTGGTTTTGTTCCTGAAGTTCTTTCAGAGAGGAACAAATATGGGTCAGATATTTGATGTGTGGTTGGCAACCTCACTTGATGCTCTCTCTTCCTCATGGAGGTAGACTCTACAAGTTCCCTCTACCCACTCTTGGACATTACACTGAGTCCTGATAGTCTCTTGCCTCTCAGGTCTCTCAAATATTCTAGAGCCACTCCCCTCCTCCAACCTTTTAGTTCCTGAGGTTGCCTGTTTCCATTCATTCAGATGGCACTCAGCTTCAGTCCAACTCCCCACCAATATCTGACCATGTTCCCCTCTTTCCCTTACAGTTTCCTTTCTCACCCAGGTCCCTCATTCTTCTCTCCTGATTTCATTACTTCTCCCTCTAAAGTGGGATTGAGATTCTTCTTTGGGTGTTCAGCTTGTTAAACTTTTATTTTTCCTTTTATAAAAATTGGATATTTGTGTTTACATTTCAAATATTATTCACTTTCCCAGTTTTCCAATCATAGGACTCCTATCCCTTCTCCCAACAGTTCTTCTATAAATGTGTTCCCCCTCACCAACCACTCCCTTTCCCAGCACCCCTGACATTCCCCTACACTGGGGGTTCCAGCTTTGGTAGGCCTAAGAGCTTCTCCTCCCATTGATGTCCGCCAAGGCCATTCTCTGCAATATATGCATTTGGAGCCATAGTTCTGTCCATGTACAGTCTTTGAATATTAGTATAGTACCAGAAATCCCTGGGTCGTTGGCATTGCTGTTTTTATGGGCTTGAAAGGCCATTCAGTCCTGGTAATTCTTTCTCCAAATTTACTAACAAGAGGTTCGTTTGCATTCCACTGTTTTGACAATAAGCTTCACTTCTGTAATTGGCACTCACTTCCTGGGTCTCTCAGGAAAGATGTATATCCGTTTCCTGGCAGCATACAATTTTTAGCGTCATCAATCTTATGTAGTTTTGTGGCATATGTATGTATGTATGTATCTCTCATCAATCTTATCTAGTTGTGGTGGCTGATATATCTATCAATCTATCTCTCTATATATCTACCTATCTATATGTCTATCTCTATCTCTATCTCCATTTATATCTCTATATCTATATCTATCTATATATACACATACATATATATCTATCAATATATACACACATATCTATATCTATATCTATATCTATATCTATCATCTATATCATCTATATCTATATCTATATCTATATCTATATCTATATCTATATCTATATCTATATCTATATCTATATCTATATCTATATCTATATCTATATCTATATCTATATCTATATCTATATCTATATCTATATCTATATCTATATCTATATCTATATCTATATCCATCCATATATATATATATATATATATATATTTGGCTGTTCCTACAACTATGTGGTTAGGTGCAATTTAGGATGGATTCTGTGCAACTAGTTCAAAAATGTAGAATGAGCTAAGGTGAATGCCAATTACATGCCCTCCTGTTATTATGAACTTATTGATATTGAGTTTTCTCTGGTCATCAAGACATACCTCTTCCTGCCCATCCTCCTGAGTCTTGTGTTTGGCCTGAAGAAAGAATCATGGTAAAACCTCCAAATCCTTAAGTCCAGCCCTGGGAAGAGGAAGGTAGATATTATTGAACTGATATCTAATGGGATTAGAGATCCACATTCTGCAGTCCATGATGTTCTTTTCTTTCCTGATGTCTCACAAGTTTTTGATAAAACAAGGATTTGGGAGTTTATCAATTAGGTACACAATATTTACACTGTTATATTCATTCTATACCAGGGTACACATTGTTGCTAATTCATTGCAAAAAATGGAATTGCAAAACAGAATTTTTGAATACACATTCAGGAATATATATATATAGGAATATATATATATATAGTCTCCTATAAAGGAAAGTACAATATGAAAATGAAATACAATATTCAATAATTTAAGGGTCTGTAGGGAAAATGCTGAGAAAACCTAGGAAATTGAAGTGTATGTCACAGGAATGGACCTGGGAATAGAATTATTATCCAGGATAAACTCTTCCATCCCTTGTTCCTAGATCTTTTCTACCCATGCCAAATGCCTGACTAACTTTCTCCATTCAGAGCATGAAACCACTAATCAAGAAAAAAGAAGTCTCTTGCTTTAGAGAGATAGAGTATAAAGGTTTTCCCTGTGTCACAGGAGACATACATGGAAAATGCACTCCCAAAACTGGTAAACGTAAGGAAAGCTGTTTAGAGGGAGGCAATGACAGTTCTCAGAGACATCATCATTAGGCCTCCCTGAAAAATCTCATCTAAGCTGGATATCCATATCTTCTTATGTGATGTCACAAATGTTGTCATGACTGGAACTGCCTCTCATATATTCCTTCAGTACCTCTAAGGTTTACTAATTGGCCTCTAATTCAGAGTAAAAATCAATTTGGGAGGGAGTACAAACTGGATGAAAAGATTGGATATGGGGAGAACGAAGAAAACTGGCCTTCGGTCTTAGTATAAAAATAGGAAGAAATACGTGGTCCTTGGTATGGCTCAGTGAATACTTGGTAGGGATTTCGTAGGATGGATAAAGAGATAGCCTTGATCTGAGCCTCCCATCCATGGGAATTAGGAGCTGGGAACCTCTCAGAAGCATCTGGACTTCCCTGTTCTTATGGTTCCTGGAAACCAGAGAGTTTATATCATTCCTTTCTTTATTCCAAAAGCCATGTTTGGGAAGGGCACAGTTGTTTTCCTGAGAGCTCATGGCCTTTACTCTTTTTGACAAGAAGAAAAAGGTCCTAAGGAAAAAGGAGAGACAGGTATTGTGTCCCTAGTTCAGAGTAAACTCCTCCATGTTTTGGATATCCGTAGTGCAGTCTGGGTAGCAGCAGTGCTATTAGTTGAAACTTCATCATCTCAGTCTTTCCACTAATATTTCCACAGACTACCACTTTACTTTTCTGAGTCAATAGTATGATTAGCTGTCAGTGTTCTCTTCTTTTATTCCTTTCATTTTTTTATGTTTTAGCAATTTTTATTGCTTTTTTTAACTTGATGTTTCTATATATACATTTAATGTTATTTTGTTTGGCATTTTCCTGCCCATAAGATTCCTGCCCGTATCCTTCTCCTTCTTCTCTTACCCTCCTGACTCCGCCTTCACATTCCGTTGTACTGGGAGACAAACCTAGAGAGGACCAATAGCTTCTGCTTCAATTCGTGATGAACAAGGCCATCCTCTGTCACATGCAGGTTGAGCCATAGCTCTGTCCATGTACATTCAATGAACATTGGTCTAGTACCAGAAAGCTCTGGTTTATTGAGATTGTTATTCTTATGGGATTGAAAGCTCCTTTAGATCTTGTAATCCTTTCTCAAAATCTGCCAACAAGAGGTCTATTTCAGTTCACTGTTTTGCCAATATTATTCACTTCTGTAGTTGACATGATCTACCTGTGTCTCTCTAAAGAAACCTATATCCGGATGCTGGCAGAATGCACTTTTTAGCTACATCAATCTTATGTAATTTTGGTGGCATATATATATATATATATATATATATATATATATATGTATATATATATATATATATATTTTTGCTCATACAGCTATTTGGTTAGGTAGAATGGTAATGTGGATTCTGAGCAACCAGGTCAAGAATGTTGAGTTCAGAAATGACAATGCCAAATAGATTCCCTCCTGTTCTTATGAACCTATTGAAGTTGAGGTTTCACTGGTCTTCTTTCTGCCAATCCTGAGGAATTTTATGCTTGGCTTTCAGAGAGAATCATGGTAAAACATATGACCCTCAAGTCTAGCAATGGGAACCAGGAAGGTAGATAGTGTAGTACTGATACCAAATAGGACTAGAGAACTGAATTCTATACTCATTTTGTCCTTTGGAGAAAATGGAATAGGACACAGAATTTTTGAGTACACATACAGGAATATTAATAAAGTCTCTTATGAAGGAATGTACAATGAGAAAGTGAAATACAATATTCATTCAATTAAGGTCTGCATGCAAAATACTGGCCTTTGGGAAATAGGGAAAACCTGTGATATTGAACTGTGAGTCACAGGAATGAACCTGGGAATAAAATATTATCTAGAAGAATCTCCTCCACTCTATGTTCCTAAATCTTTTCTAGCCATGCTAAGCCCCTGACTAACTTTGTCCATTCAGAGCATGTAACCACTAATGAATCAAAGAGAAGTCTCTAGCTTTAGAGAGATGTAGTATGTAAAGGTTTCCACTGTTTCACAGGATACACTCCTGGAAAAGGGCACTCCAAATCTGGTAAATGTAAAAAAAGCTGTTTAGCAGGTAGGCCATGGTGGTTCTCAATGACATCATCATTAGGCCTCCCTGAAAAATCTCTTGTATCCTGGAGAGAACTTGCTTCTTTTGTGATGTCACTATTGTTGTCCTGACTTCACCTGCCTATCAGATATTCCTTCAGTACCTCTAGGGTTTACTAATTGGCCTCTAGTGAATTGTAGACAGCCATTTTGGAGGAGGAACACAGAGGATAAGGGATCAGACATGAGGAGTAGGAAGCTGGCCTTCTGTCTTGGTATAATAAAGAAATTCATGGTCAATGGAAAAGCTCCTTGAGTCTTTGGTAGGGTTGAGTAGGTTCTCTTTAGAGATAGCATTGATCTGAGCCCTGCACATATGGGAATCAGGAGCAGAGAGCTTCTCAGAAGCATCTGGATTTCCCTGCTTGTTATTTTTCTTGGTAGTCAGATAATGTATATAATTCATTTCTTTATCCCCAAATCCAAGTTTTCGGTGGGCACTATAGTTTTTCCTGAGAGTTCATAGCTTTTATCCTTTTGCCAAGAAGGAAAAGTCCTAAGGAAAAAGGTAAGGCAAGTATTTTGTCTTCAGCACTGAGTAAACTCCTCCATGCATTGGATTCTAATAATGCAGTTTGTGTCTTCCACTGATATCTGGAAGGGAGAAATCTTCTAAATGAAACTTCATCATATCAGTCCTTCCACTAGTATTACTCTGAATACCATTCCCTGACAGTGACCCCTTAAAATTCTGAGTCAATAGGTGTGATTACCTAGCAGATTTCTTTTCTTTTATTTCTTTAATTTTTTTTAAATATTTTAAACAAATTTTATTGCTTTTTTAAATTGATATTTCTAAATTTACTTTTAAAATATTATTTCCTTTCCCATTTTCCTGACTATAAGATCCCTTAACAGTCCCCTTACACTTATCCTATAACCCCCCTTGGACATTCAGTTGAACTGGGTGTCAAACCTAGGCAGGACCAACGGTTCTCCTTCCATTGTAACCCAACAAGGCCATCCTCTACAACATATGCATTGGAGACATAGGTGTGTTCATGTACATTCTTTGAATTTTGGTCTACTACCAGAAAGCTCTGTTTCATTGGCATTGTTGTTCCTATGGGGTGGAAAGCACCTTCACCTCTTCTAATTCTTTCTCAAAATCTGCCAATAAGAAGTCTGTTTCCAGTTCACAGGTTGGCCACTAGGGTTCATGTTGTGGTTTGCCCTGAAATTATCTGTGTTTGATGCTAATTCCACTGGTGCAAGGTCAGCTGCATAGTCCTGTACTCAGAACACAGGTGACATCACCAGTACCACCTCCCTATTGAATTTGTAAAGTATATGTGAGTGGCAGAAATAGGATAGAAAGAGGGTTGTCATGGGAGGAGAAGGAAGAATGGGCAGGAGAGAAGTTTGAAGGAAGTGGGGGAGACTAGGGAAAAATGAGAGAAAGGAAGTTGACAGAGTGAGAAGCCATGGGAGATGAATTTAAGATTCTGCTGTGTAGTTACATTTCGTTATTAATGTTCTTAAGGGATAGAGGGTACCTGGCTTTGTATGTTTAAGTGGGCAATTATATCTAATCAACTGGATCAAAGATTACTGTGTTGTGTATTCTTTATGTGAGGTTTGTGTATAGGAAAGTGTGGTCGACACGAAACACTGGGAAGCCAAGGAGTGGGAATGCATTTCTGCCAATATATCTAGCACAGAAATTCAGACAATTCAGTGCCAGAGTTAGCAGGGTAAAAGACAACTTTACTTTTTTATTTTTATATTTTTACAATGACACGTTCACTTCTGTATTTGATATGCTCTAGCTGTGTCTCTCAGGAAATATCTATATCCTTGTTCCAGGCAGAATGCACTTCTTAGCTTCATCAACCTTATATAGTTTTGGTGAGTGATGTGTATACATATACATACATGGGTGGCTCCTACACCTATGAGGATAGGTGGAATTTTCACATGGTTTCTGTGAACGAAGTCAAGAATGGAGAATCCACAAATGACAATGCCAAAGATTCCCTCCTGTTCTTATGAACATACTGAGGTTGAGGTGTCACTCCACCTCAAGCCATTCCTCTCCCTGCCCTTCCTTGTATCGTATTATTCCCCCTGAAAGACTCATGGTAAAACAACCAAAACCCTCATGCATGGCCCTGGGAACACAGTGATGTAGATAATGCAGAACTGATATCAAATGGGACTAGAGAACCTAATTCTATAGTTCATGTTGACCTTTGGTTTACTGATGACTGGCAATTTTTACCTAAAATAAGGATTTGGGACTTTATCTTTTCAAGTAGGTACACAATATTAACACTGTTATATTCACTCTATAGGTGGGCCACATTTGTTGCCAAAATCATTGCAGCAAAATGGAATTGGAAAACAGAATATTTGAGTATTCATTCAGCAGGATTTATAATGTCCTGTATCGAGAGATTTACAATGAGAAAGTGAAATACACTATTCATTCAATTTAAGGACTGTAGGGAAAATACTGGCCTTTGGGAAACAGAGAAAATCTACAAAATTGAACTCTATTTAATGAAATGTACCTGAGAATAAAATTATTATCCAGAAGAATCTCCTCCACTCCATGTTACAAGATCTTTTCTACCCATTCAAAGCCCTTGACTACATTTTTCAATTCAGAGCATGTAATCTCTAATGAAGCAAAGAGAATTCTCTAGCTTTAGAGAGAACGAGTATGTATAGGTTTCCACTGTGTCACAGGAGAAACACCTGGAAAGTGCATCCTCGAATCTGGGCAATGTAAGGAAAGCTGTTTAGCTGGTAGGCCATGGCAGGTCTCAGTGACAACATCATTAAGCCGTCTCTGAAAAATCTCATGTATCCCGGAGATAACTAGCTTCTTCTGTGATGTCACAAGTGTTGTAGTTACAGCAACTCCCTCTCAGATATTCCTTCAGTACCCCTAAGGTTCACTAATTGGCATCTAATTCAGTGTAAACAGCCATTTGGGAGGGAGAACAACAGAGGATTAAGAGATCAGAGATGGGGATAAGGAAGCTGACCTTCTGTCTTCGAATTAAAAATGGAAGAAATACGTGCTCCTTGGGAAAGCTCAGTGAGTACTTGGTAGGGTTGAGTGGTATCACTGAACAGATAGCACTGACCTGAGCCTTCCACATATGGGAATCAGGAGCTGGGAGCCTCACAGAAGCATCTGGATTTCCTCGTACTTGTGCTTCCTGGATGTCAGAGAGTTTATATCATTCATTTCTTCATTCTAAATCGAAGTGATGGGAAGGGCACAGTTGTTTCCTGAGAGCACATGGCCTTTAATCTTTTTGACAAGAAGAAAATGGAACTAAGGAAGACAGGAAGGACAAGTATTGTATCCCTAGCTCTGAGTAAACCCCTCCATGCTCTGGATATCTATAGAGCAGTTTGTGTCTGACACTGATATCTGGTAGAGAAGTGCTTGTAGTTGAAACATCACCATCTCAGTCTTTGAATTATTATTTCTCTACCATTCCCGGATAGTGACTCATTAGATTTCTGAGTCAGTAGCTGTGCTTAGCTCGTAGTTTTCTTTTCTTTTAATTCTTATATTTTTTATTTTTTACAAATATTAAATCTTTTTTAAAATTTATATTTCTATATTTACATTTAAAATATTGTTTCCTTTAAGAATTTCCTCCCATGGGGTTGGGGATTTCGCTCAGTGGTAGAGCGCTTGCCTAGCAACCGCAAGACCCTGGGATCGGTCCCCAGCTCCAAAAAAAAAAGAAAAAAAAATAATTTCTTCCCATAAGATCCCTAAAAGGTCCCTCTCCACTTCTTCTATAACCCACCCCCTTACTGTCCCTTTCACATTTTTTTTAATGCGAGTCAAACCAAGGGAGGACCAAGGGCTTCTCCTTCCATTGGTGTCCAACAATACCATCCTCTACTACATATGCAGTTGGAGCCATAGGTCTTTCCATTTTCCATCTTTGAATATGTCTCGTACCAGAAACCTCTGGTTCATTGGCATTGTTGTTTTTATGGGTTGAAAGCCTCTTCAGCTCTTATTATCCTTTCTCAGAATCTACCAACAAGAAGTCCATTTCCAATTTACTGGTTTGCCACTAGCATTCACTTTTATATTTGACATGCTCTAGCTGTGTCACTCAGGAAATATCTATATCCGTTTCCTGGCAGAATGCACTTCTTAGCTTCATCAATCTTATCCAGTTTTTGTGGTTGAATATATGTGTATATATGTATGTGAAATATATATATATATATATATATATATATATATATATATTCACACATGTATACACTTCGGTGCTTCATACACCTGTTAAGTTAGGTGGATTATTTACATGGATTCTGCACAACTAGGTCAAGAATGTAGAATTTACAAATGACAATATCAAATAGATTCTCTCCTGTACGTGTGAACGTACTGAAGTTGAGGTTTCACTGTTCCTCAAGCCTTTCTTTGCCCTGACCGTCCTCCTGTTTCTTATATTTGGCCTTAAGAAAGAATCATGGTAACACATCTAAAACCTTCAAGTCTGGCCATGGGAACACAGAAAGGTGGATAGTCTAGTAAAGATATCAAATGTGACTAGAGGATCGAAATGTATAGTCCATGTGGTCCTTTGCTTTATTGATATCTGGTAATCTTTGGATAACATAAGGATTTGGGAGTTTATATTTGAAGTAGGTACACATTATTTACACTGTTATACTCAGTCTACAGATGGGCCCACTCTGTTTCCAAAATCTTTGCAGAAATGGAATTGGAAAACAGAATTTTTGAGTACGTATTCAGGAATATTTATAAAGTACCCTATCAAGGAATGTACAATAGGAAAGTGAAATACAATATTCATTCAATGAAAGGAAAGTAGGTAAAGTACTGGGCTTTATAAAATCAAGAAAACCTAGAAAATTGAACTGGATGTCACAGGAATGGACCTGGGAATAAAAATATTATCCAGACGAATCTTCTCCACTCCAAATTCCTAGATCATTTGTACCCATGGCTAGCCAATGACTAATTTTATCCTTTCAGAAGTCTCTAGCTTTAGAGAGATGTAGAACAGAAAGTTTTACACTGTGTCACAGGAGACACTCCTGGAAATGGCACCCTCAAAACTGGTTAATGTAAGGAAAGCTGTTTAGAGGTAGGCCAAGCCAGTTCTCAGGGACATCATCATTAGGCCCTCCCTGAGAAATCTCTTGTATACTGAAAAGCCCTAGCTTCTTCTGTGATGTCACAAGTGTTGTCGTGTCTGCAAGTGCCTTTCAGATATTCCTTCAGTACCTAGGGGTTACTAATTGGCCTCAAATTTAGAGAAAACAGTTAATTGGGAGGGAGAACAAAGAGGATGAAGAGATTCAAGATGTTGAGAACGTAGCTGACCTTCTGTCTTGGTATAAAAAAAGGAAGAAATATGTCATCCCAGGGAATTCTCACGGAGTCCTTGGTAAGAGTGGAGTAGGTATGTTGAAGAGATAGAATTGATCTGATCTTTGGACACATGGGATCAGGATCTGGGAGCCTCTCAGATGCATCTGGACTTCCCTGATTCTAATGGTTCCTTGAAGACAGAGAGTTTATATCATTAATATCTTTATCCCAAAGGCCAGATGGTGGGAAGGCCTGATGTACTTTTCCTTAAAGGTCATGGTTTTTATTCCTTTTGCCCAGAAGAAAATGGTCCTAAGGAAGAAGTGAAAAACAAGTGTTGTTTCCTCAGCTCAGAGTAAACTCCTCAATTATTTGGATATTTATAGAGCAGTATGTCTCTGATACTGGTATTTGATAGAGAGAAGTTCTCCAAATTTGGACTTCATCATCTCAATCTTTCCACAAGTATTATTCTGACTATAATTCCCTGACAGGAACCCTTTGGATTACTGAGTCAATAGGTCTGATTAGCTGCTAATTTTCGTTAGTTTTATTTCTTTCCTTTTTTTAATCAAATTTTATAGCTTTTTTAATTGGATATTTCTATATTTATATATCTAATGTCATTTCCTTTCCCAGTTTCTTGTACATAAGAATCCTACCTTGTCTTCTTACCCTTCTTCAATAACGCCTTTAATGTGCCTTGGCATTACCTTGAACACGCAGTAAAAACTAGGGCGAACCAAGGACTTATCCTATCACTGATGCCCACCATCATCATACTCTGTCATATATGCAATTGGAGCCATAGGTCTGTTCATAAACAGTCTTTGAATATTGGTTTATTACCAGAAAGCTCTGATTACTTGAACTTGTTTTTCTTATGGGGTTGAAAGTCCATTCAGCTCTTCTAGTCCTGTCTTAACATCTAAAACAAGGGGGCTGTTTTCAGTTCTCTGGTTTGCCAATAGAAATCACTTCTGTATTTGACATCCTCTATCTGTGTCTCTAATGAAAGATCTACAACCGTTTAGTGGCATAATGCACATCTTAGCTTCATCAATCTTATCTAGTTTTGGTGCTCGATATATGTATATATATCTGAATACATACACACACACACACACACATACATATATATATGTGTGTGTGTGTGTATGTATACACTTTTGGTGGTTCCTAGAACTATGAATTTTGGTGGAATATTTACATGGATTCTGCGCAACTAGGTCAAGAATGTAGGATCCACAAATGACAATGCCAAAGAGATTCCCTCCTCTTCTTATGAACCTGTTGAAATTGAGGTTACACTGGACCTCAGGCAAAACCTCTTGCTGCACATCCCCCTGAAACTTATATTTGTACTGAGAAAGAATCATGGTAAAATATCAAATACCCTCATGTCTTGCCCTGGGAACACAGGAAGGTATATATTAGAGAACTGTTAACTTTCTCAATGCAGAGCATGTAACCACTAATGAAGTAGAGAGAAGTCCCTAGATTTAGAGAGATGTTGCATGTAAAGTTTTCCACTGTGTCACAGACACTCCTGGAAAGGGCACCTCCAAAACTGGTCAGTGTAAGGAAATCTGTTCAGCAGGTAGTCTATGGCAATTCTCAGTTACATCATCATTAGGCCCTGCCTGAAGTGTCTCTTGCATTCTGGAGAGCCCTAGCTTCTTCTGTGATGTCACAAGTATTGTCCTGACAGCAACTGCCTCTCAGATATTCCTTCAGTACACCTAGGGTTTACTAATTGGCCTCTAATTCAGAGTAAACCGCCATTTGGGAAGGAAAACGAAGATTATGAAGAGATCAGAGATGCGGAGAAGGAAGCTAGTCTTCTGTCTTGGTATAAAAGAAGAAGAAATATGTGTTCGACTGGAAAGCTCACTAGGATCTGGGTAGTGGTAGTGTGTGTTCTTGAAGGGGAGAGCCTTGATCTGAGCCTTCCACATATGGGAATCAGGAGCTATGAGCCTCTCAGAAGCATCTAGACTTGCCTATTATTATGGTTCTTGGAAGTCAGAGAATTTATATCATTACTTTCTTTCTTCCAAAAGGCAAGTCTTGGGAAGGGCATCATTGTTTTCCTGAGAGCTCATGGCTTTTACTCTTTTTTCCCAGAAGAAAAATGTCCTGAGGATGAAGGGAAAGACAAGTATTGTGTCCCCACCTCAGAGTAAACTCCTCCATTGGATTCCTACAATACAGTTTGTTTCTGACACAGATATCTGGGAAAGGGAACTCCTTCTAGTTAAGACTTCATCATCCTAGTTTTTCCACTCTTATTTCTCTTATTTCACACACATGAATCCTACAAATAATTGACTTCCTCTGTGCTGTGTGTGGCATGCTGTATTTATCCAAGTGATGAAATATATATTCCACAAGTAAGTAAAACCCAATGTCAATAAACAAATTCAGAATTCCTCTTCTCTCTTGAGAAAGCATTCTGTGCATGAGCAATGCTTACATTTTAAAGTTTAAGAGCTATGACTTGAAAACAGTAACAACTGAATCCCAGTTTTCAAACAGAATGTCTCAGATGTCTAGTGACTCATCTTTGATTTCATGTACCTGTAATTGCTCAGTTCTCATGATTTTAGGATTGAATAAGGTCTTTACTAGATATAACTGTGTAGGGACAGGAAGAGCTTTGAAAATTCTTCAAGTTGGAAATCCTAAAAAAACGTACTGGCAACAGCTTAATGCAAAAGGGAGAAATCTGTGCTTGGGTAAAATCCAGAGTTTTTGGACACTCCAATCTGTTGAAATATTAATTCTGCCAATAACTTAAAATTGCTTCTGTAACTCTTAATTTTTTTAATCTCATTAACGTTTTGCCTCCCTCCTTTTCTCTTTTTATAATTATCCCTCTAAACATGTTAACACTTTGCACTTTAAAAGTTTTCTTTTGTCCTATAGTAGAATATTTATAGTCAAATTCTTGAGTTTCATAAAAGTGGGAGATTTATTGTAGTAAAATATTCTATTCATAATTTATTGCATTAATTTTATTAATTCATCAAAAACTGACCTATTTATATTATTTACTTGTCCTTTAAATTACAAAAGCGTTGATTATTGAAGTCTATACAGTCTGTCAAAAGATTGGCTGTAGCGTTCTTATATGTATTCAGGATGGATCATGTGTACTCCTTATGTCTTCTTACTAGTAGTATGCTTTATAACTATGTCAATCCATGGTTTTTGTTATATATTTTAAGACTATTTTGAGTGCAATATTTCCCTGATTTGTCTCCCATGGTTTGAAATTGTAATACAGAAAAGATAAAGAGTTTTGTGTGTTAATTTTACATTCTACTACTTCGTGAATGTATTGTCAGCTTTCTTTTTTTTTTTTTTTTTCCATTTTTCGGAGCCGGGGCCTGAACCCAGGGCCTTGCGTTTGCGAGGCAAGCGCTCTATCACTGAGCTAAATCCCCAACCCTTGTATTATCAGCTTTAAGAAACTTATTTTTTAAGAGAAAAAGTCTTCAATTATGATCACTTCTAGCTAATTCACAGTGGTCTTGGCATTTTAAATATTTTTATCCACAATATTTTATTATATATTATCAGATTATTGTGAGGGGTATTTTTCAATAAATCTTCTAAAGGTATGATTTGTAATGGTGTAAATTAAGGCTAAGGAATTTTGTGTGTTCCTATTGTATTCTGATTTTATGAATGTATTTTGCCGTACTAAGAGACTGATACATTTTTAGAGTTTTTTAAATGGTACCATGATATCTGCAAATGAGAACAATTTAACTTCTTCATTTTTATTGTATTACCTGGATCTTCTTCAGTTGTCATACGGCTTTAGCTAAAATTAAAAATACTGTACTACATAGGTATGAAACCAGAGTATATTCTTTTCTTGTTCCTGATTGCAGTGGAACTGCTTTGAATTTTTCTCTCTTTATCCCCATGATAGTGGTGGGCTTGCTGTACCATGGCTCCATTATGTTGAACTATATCCTCTATAGCTATAGCTTCTGCAGCACTTCTGCCTTGAATGAAAATATTACTTTTTGACCGGTAATTTTTTGAATTTAATAAAATAATAAGTTCTTTGTGCTTTTTATCATTTTATGTGGTACCATACATTTGTTGATTATATATATATATATATATATATATATATATATATATATATATATATGATACAATATGTATTTTAAATCAAACTTGTATGTCTGGGATCTAAGAACTCTTACCTGATTGAAGATTAATTTTAATGATGTCTTGAATCTGTTCACAAGCATTCTATTGAGAATATGTGTGTATCAGTGGAAATTAGTCTGTAATACTCACTCTTCCTTTCTTTCTGTCAGTTGTCTGTAATTCTTTCTCCCTCTCTCTGTACCGTTCCATTTTCTTCATTGTCCTCCTGTCTCACTATTTCTCCTTTTTTTCTCTGTCAGTTTTTGGATAATACCAGATTCAAAATAGAATTTTAATGTATTCAATCCTTTTGTCCACTTTATGGAATAGTCTAAGAAACTGTCAATGCTCTTTAAATGTCAAACAATTTTTAAATTGAATACATGGGGTTCTATGATATTTTAGGTGGGAGATATTAAATACCTGACTCTGTGTCATTGTTTAGTATAGTTCTGTTTAAATTATGCACATTGAGCTGATTTAATATTGGTACATCAAATACATCTAGTAAATCAATAATGTTTTAAAAAGTATTATAGATTTCTGACTGTAAATATAAAAAGTGTTTTCTCCACTTCTCCTCTCTTCTCTTTAATTTTATAATTCCACTCTTTCTTTACCTAATTTGTCCAGAGGTTATGACAATCTTGTTAATATTTTCCAAGAATGAACACTTCTTTCATTCATTACATTGTTGTCTTCATTTTATTGATTTCAGGCATGCTGAGTTAGATATACATGTTATAACCTTCCACAAGGCTCCAGAGCCACCCTAAAAAAGAGGGCAAATAGACTGTAGATCAAAAATTGTGGGGTGCATCAGAGTGAAAACATGTCTTCAGGATACGAGGAGTGCTGACAAACAGCAGCTGTGGTTCCCTGCACATTTTCAAGCCATTGAACAGTCCAGAATGCTGTGTAAATGCCTGAAAGTTATTACTCCTAACGGACATACTATGGGCAGTTAGTGTCTTCTGTTGGAGGTTTGAACAATTTTTTGTAAGGGCTAATCATGTGGTAATTAAACAGTATTTTAATGTAGAAGTTATAGAAAAGTAGGGTTCAAAGACATAAAGTGATATTGGTAAAATAAATGGGAAAATTGTCATCAAAATACATTGGTGGAAATTCTCAAAATTAAAAAATTAGAGTATATTCTACAATTTATGTATATAGAGAATGTTTAATTATATAGGGATGTTTCATAAAGTGACCTTAATAAATTTTGTAAGTTACAACAGATCTGCCAATTCTGTGAGTTTTATGGGAGCACATTATGTGATTTGACCTTAGTAAATTTAATTTAAAGTGGCTATTTTCTAAAATACTAAGCATTATTTACATGTACACGTTCAGTAATGAGCTTCTATAAATAAAAATAAAAAAACTAAAGAAGTATATATCAAGAAAAAATAATTAAATTCGTCTTCATATCTAAACAAAATATTCACAAATGAAGAAACTCAAATCAATAAGAATCTAATGGCAAATATGTATCATCCTTATAAATTATGGAAATGCAAAACAAAATTATTCTGAGATTTTTTTCATCCTTTTCAGAAAATTTAGGTTAATAACACCTGAGTCAATTTAATTTTAATGTGTTATGGAGAGAAGGGAACATTGCTATTCTTCTGGTGGGAATGCAAACTTCTATAACAACTTTTGAAACCAATGTGATGTTTCTTTAGGAATATGGAAATGGATACACCTAATGATATAACTCGAGGGTATATATACAAATGTTGATTCAACCTTGTATATAGACCCTTGACAATTTGGAAATATCCAAGTTGTTCCTTAACAAATGAAGGGATAAAGAAAATGTGGTGCTTTCACAGATTGGAAAAAGGAAAGGATGTAATTTTCAAGACGAAGAATGGAACTTGTGAAAGTCATCATAGATGAGGTAATCCAGATCAAAAAGGAAAAATGGGATCCAAATTCACTTTAATCTGAATTTTAATTCTCCAAAATGTGTATCTGTATGATCAGTTTAGTGTAAGTGTCAATGGACATGTTCCAGACTGTCCTCATTTTGGGAAGATTAAATATACTTGTGGATTGCTGAGGGACACAGTCAAAACAGGAATGTCAAATGTGAAGAAACAGGGAAGAAGTCGACAATGGAGGGAATATAGAGAAGTAAAGCAAAGATTGAGAGATATTTGAGGCATTGAATGGAAATCTAATGGGATAGAAATACAAAATATTATTTTAATTTTATACAGAGGTAACTAAAGATTTATAGCTATAAGGACAGAAGATAAATTATTGACTGGGTTTATCTATGTGAAATTTCAATACTAAGTAATGAAAATTATGGATTTCAACTGTCAGTAAACCTGAAACAATACAGATAATGAATATTATCCTTAATATTTTCCTTAAGGAGACAGACGTGAATATCTCTACTGTAAACATAAATATCTTGTTTTATTAACTATATATGTAAAATATTCTAATTTGTAAAATAATTTGTAAATAATCTAATGTGTAAAATAATTCATTTGTTTATATTTTGAATGTCATTGCCCAAACTGGTATTTTTCTTGAATCCCCAAAGCCATTCTGTTCCTCTTCATTTCTCATATGGTGCTCCCCCATCTCCTTGCCCACTTCCACTTTAGCCGTCCAACATCCCCCTTCTCTGGGGTATGACGTCTCCACAGGACCAATTTTCTCCCTTCCCAGATATGGCATATGAGGCTGTTGTCTTCTCCATATGCTCTACGATCTATGTAGCAGAAGCCATTGACTGACCCAAGTATTTTCTGGTTGGTAGTAAATTTCCTGAGCCTCTCAAAGGTAAACTTAATGATCCTGTTGTTCTTCATATTGGGCTCCAATCCCCTTCAGATCCTTCAGTCATTCCCCTAACTCTTCTTTTCTGGCTGTCAGGTTCTGTTCAATGGTTAGCTGTATCTACATATGTCATGGTCAGGTGATGGCAGAGCCCCTCAGAGGACAGACATATTAGGGTCTTATCTGCAAGCATATCTTGAAATCAGGAACAGGGGCAGGATTTAGAGTCTGTGGATGAAATGTATCTTATGGTGGAGTGGTCTCTGAAGGGCCTTTCCTTCAGTCTTTGCTCTGTTTTCTTATTTGCATTTTTTAGGCCTTGAATATTTATAGGATAAATATTTTGAACTCTGTGGGCAGCACCTTTCCTTTATTGGTGGGCATGCCTAGGTACAGGAGGCAGTCTCTAGTGTCTCTGTCACTTTGCTGCTTGGTATTCCAACTACCTTCATCCCAGTAGTTTTATGGGAACCTCTTGCATATCTGGCACCTGGGACTTTCCTGGGGATACCCAAGTTCGCCATCCATCACTGATGCTTATTGTCATTTATTCCACTTTTCCTCTGGAATTCTCTCTTGTCTCATTTCATTGCTGAAACTCGCCCCACTTTGTCCATCATTCTCTACCTCCTAATAAGTTCCTCCATCCTTCTGCCTTCCGTGATTATTTTGTTATCCTTTCTAAGTTGGTTGAAAGCATCCAAATTTGGCCTTCTAACATGTTACTCTTCATGTGATAAATGCTCTGTATAGTGGGCATTCTGAGATTTGGGGCTAACATCTACTTGTCACTGAGTTCATCCCATGTTATGTTCTTTTTGATATCTGTTACTTCACTAATTTCCAGCTCTATCCATTTGCCTACAATGTTCTTGGTGTCCTCATTTTTAATACCTGAGTCATGTTCCTTTGTTTAAATATAGCACAATTTCTCTATTTATTCCTCAGTGGAGTTGCGGTATATCATGCTTGTTTCCATCATTTGACTATTGTAAGTAGGGCTGCTGTGAACCTGTTCAACCACCTGCCCCTGTTGTATGTGGATCAAGTTTGTTTATATGTGTTGAAGTTAGTGCTAAAGCTGGGTCTTGAGGTAAAGCTATTTGCAATTTTCTCTGAACTTCCAAATTGATATCCAAAGTGGCTGGATAGCTACTAATCCCAACAGCAGTGGAGGAGTGTTCCACTATCTCTACATCCTAGCCTACTTTGCTACTGCATCAGTTTTTTCTCTTAGTCATTGAGATTGGTGTAATGTAGAATCTCTGGTTAAATTTGATTTGCATTTTTCTGATAACTATGGATGTTGAACATTTCTTGATGTGTTTCTCAGCTATTGAGATACCTCAGTTGAGAATTCTTGGTTTGACTCTCTAACCAATTTTAAAAGTTTGGATATTTGGTCGTTTGGGACAGTAAGGAAGGGGATATCAATGGGGAAGGGACAACCAGAATAAAAGGTGAGGGGAAGAAGTTAGGTGTGATGGAAGGGAAAGATAAAAACAATTGAAATGCAAATAAATACCCAAATTAATAAAAATGGAAAAGAGTAATCTTCCACTTCTAAAATCTTACTGTTAAATAAATATAGCTTTTGCGATTTAAAAAAATATTTCCTATGGAAATTAAAATTGTATATGCATATGGAAGGTAAGTGCTCAGCACTATGTGTGCTGGTTATCTGGAGCCTGAGAATTATATTTGTCTCCTATATCTACCTTTTAGAATATTTTTAGGAGTGTTTTTTAAAATTATTTCTACAAAATATCTGAGCCTGACAATTCTATGTTGAATATGTCCAATTGTTATTACAGTGATAAAGAAAAGTTACTTAATCTTTTCACAAAAATTGTCACATATGTTTCAACACTGACTCAATATGAATTAGGGTGGATATTATAAGATATTATTAACTTATTGTTTTCATATAAAAGCAAATTATGTTATTTATTGGCTCTTTTTATTTGTTTTATTGTATGAAGTATCAAAATCTACATTTGCATCCCATTATCATTTACTTGAAATATTAATTTCATTGATTGTAATATGGCCCAGATGCAGTGGAAAATGGGAGAAATATGAGGACTGCTGAGAAGTGTACAGTCTCTACTTTGTGAAGCTTGGCATATATCAAAATCAGAAAGGTAGAGTGACTGAAAGTCATATGTAAAAACGAAATAATTGGTGGGAGTGAGAGCTAAAGCCTCAGAGAGCCTCGTGACCACAGGTAAGACCAACCTTTCTGCTGCAAGAAAGCTGCCTGGTGAACTCAAGACACAGGCCCACAGGAACAGCTGAAGACCTGTAGAGAGGAAAACTACACGCCCGAAAGCAGAACACTCTGTCCCCATAACTGACTGAAAGAGAGGAAAACAGGTCTACAGCACTCCTGACACACAGGCTTATAGGACAGTCTAGCCACTGTGAGAAATAGCAGAACAAAGTAACACTAGAGATAATCTGATGGCGAGAGGCAAGCACAGGAACCCAAGCAAAAGAAACCAAGACTACATGGCATCGTCGGAGTCCAATTCTTCCACCAAAACATACATGTAATATCCAAACACACCAGAAAAGCAAGATTTAGTTTCAAAATCATATTTGATCATGATGCTGGAGGACTTCAAGAAAGACATGAAGAACTCCCTTAGGGAAACACAGGAAAACATTAATAAACAAGTAGAAGCCTACAGAGAGGAATCGCAAAAATCCCTGAAAGAATCGCAAAAATCCCTGAAAGTATTCCAGGAAAACACAATCAAACAGTTGAAGGAATTAAAAATGGAAATAGAAGCAATCAAGAAAGAACACATGGAAACAACCCTGGATATAGAAAACCAAAAGAAGAGACAAGGAGCTGTAGATACAAGCTTCACCAACAGAATACAAGAGATGGAAGAGAGAATCTCAGGAGCAGAAGATTCCATAGAAATCATTGACTCAACTGTCAAAGAAAATGTAAAGCGGAAAAAGCTACTGGTCCAAAACATACAGGAAATCCAGGACTCAATGAGAAGATCAAACCTAAGGATAATAGGTATAGAAGTGAGTGAAGACTCCCAGCTCAAAGGACCAGTAAATATCTTCAACAAAATCATAGAAGAAAACTTCCCTAACCTAAAGAAAGAGATACCCATAGGCATACAAGAAGCCTACAGAACCCCGAATAGATTGGACCAGAAAAGAAACACCTCCCGTCACATAATAGTCAAAACACCAAACGCACAAAGTAAAGAAAGAATATTAAAAGCAGTAAGGGAAAAAGGTCAAGTAACATATAAAGGCAGACCTATCAGAATCACACCAGACTTCTCGCCAGAAACTATGAAGACCAGAAGATCCCGGACTGATGTCATACAGACCCTAAGAGAACACAAATGCTGCCCAGGTTACTGTATCCAGCAAAACTCTCAATTAACATTGATGGAGAAACCAAGATATTCCATGACAAAACTAAATTTACACAATATCTTTCCACATATCCAGCACTACAAAGGATAGTAAATGGTAAAGCCCAACATAAAGAGGCAAGCTATACCCTAGAAGAAGCAAGAAAATAATCGTCTTGGCAACAAAACAAAGAGAATGAAAGTACACAAACATAACCTCACATCCAAATATGATTATAACGGGAAGCAATAATCACTATTCCTTAATATCTCTCAATATCAATGGCCTCAACTCCCCATTAAAAAGACATAGATTAACAAAATGGATACGCAACGAGGACCCTGCATTCTGCTGCCTACAGGAAACACACCTCAGAGACAAAGACAGACACTACCTCAGAGTGAAAAGCTGGAAAACAACTTTCCAAGCAAATGGTCAGAAGAAGCAAGCTGGAGTAGCCATTCTAATATCAAATAAAATCAATTTCCAACTAAAAGTCATCAAAAAAGATAAGGAAGGACACTTCATATTGATCAAAGGAAAAATCCACCAAGATGAACGCTCAATCCTAAATATCTATGCCCCAAATACAAGGGCACCTACATATGTAAAAGAAACCTTACTAAACCTCAAAGCACACATTGCACCTCACACAATAATAGTGGGAGATTTCAACACACCACTCTCATCAATGGACAGATCATGGAAACAGAAATTAAAGAGTGATGTCGACAGACTAAGAGAAGTCATGAGCCAAATGGACTTAACGGATATTTATAGAACATTCTATCCTAAAGCAAAAGGATATACCTTCTTCTCAGGTCCTCATGGTACTTTCTCCAAAATTGACCATAATATTGGTCAAAAAACGGGCCTCAACAGGTACAGAAAGATAGAAATAATCCCATGCGTGCTATCAGACCACCACAGCCTAAAACTGGTCTTCAATAACAATCAAGGAAGAATGCCCACATATACTTGGAAATTGAACAATGCTCTACTCAATGATAACCTGGTCAAGAAAGAAATAAAGAAAGAAATTAAAAACTTTTTAGAATTTAATGAAAATGAAGGTACAACATACCCAAACTTATGGGACACAATGAAAGCTGTGCTAAGAGGAAAACTCATAGCTCTGAGTGCCTGCAGAAAGAAACAGGAAAGAGCATATGTCAGCAGCTTGACAGCACACCTAAAAGCTCTAGAACAAAAAGAAGCAAATACACCCAGGAGGAGTAGAAGGCAGGAAATAATCAAACTCAGGGCAGAAATCAACCAAGTAGAAACAAAAACGACCATAGAAAGAATCAACCGAACCAAAAGTTGGTTCTTTGAGAAAATCAACAAGACAGATAAACCCTTAGCCAGACTAACGAGAGGACACAGAGAGTGCGTCCAAATTAACAAAATCAGAAATGAAAAGGGAGACATAACAACAGATTCAGAGGAAATTCAAAAAATCATCAGATCTTACTATAAAAACCTATATTCAACAAAACTTGAAAATCTCCAGGAAATGGACAATTTCATAGACAGATACCAGGTACCGAAGTTATATCAGGAACAGTTAAACAACCCCATAACTCCTAAGGAAATAGAAGCAGTCATTAAAGTTCTCCCAACCAAAATTGCCCAGGTCCAGACGGGTTTAGTGCAGAATTCTATCAAACCTTCATAGAAGACCTCATACCAATATTATCCAAACTATTCCACAAAATTGAAACAGATGGATCACTACCGAATACCTTCTACGAAGCCACAATTACTCTTAAACCTAAACCACACAAAGACACAACAAAGAAAGAGAACTTCAGACCAATTTCCCTTATGAATATCGACGCAAAAATACTCAACAAAATTCTGGCAAACCGAATCCAAGAGCACATCAAAACAATCATCCACCATGACCAGGTAGGCTTCATCCCAGGCATGCAGGGATGGTTTAATATACGGAAAACCATCAATGTGATCCATTATATAAACAAACTGAAAGAACAAAACCACATGATCATTTCATTAGATGCTGAGAAAGCATTTGACAAAGTTCAACACCCCTTCATGATAAAAGCCTGGAAAGAATAGGAACTCAAGTCCCATAGCTGAACAAAGTAAAAGCCATATACAGCAAACCAGTTGCTAACATTAAATGGAGAGAAACTTGAAGCAATCCCACTAAAATCAGGGACTAGACAAGGCTGTCCACTCTCTCCCTACTTATTCAATATAGTCTTGAAGTTCTAGCCCGAGCAATCAGACAACAAAAGGAGGTCAAGGGGATACAGATCGGAAAAGAAGAAGTCAAAATATCACTATTTGCAGATGATATCATAGTATATTTAAGTGATCCAAAAAGTTCCACCAGAGAACTACTAAAGCTGATAAACAACTTCAGCAAAGTGGCTGGGTATAAAATTAACTCAAATAAATCATTTGCCTTCCTCTATACAAAAGAGAAACAAGCCGAGAAAGAAATTAGGGAAACGATACCCTTCATAATAAACCCAAATAATATAAAGTACCTCGGTGTGACTTTAACCAAGCAGGTAAAAGATCTGTACAATAAGAACTTCAAGACACTGAAGAAGGAAATTGAAGAAGACCTCAGAAGATGGAAAGATCTCCTATGCTCATGGATTGGCAGGATTAATATAGTAAAAATGGCCACTTTACCAAAAGCAATCTACAGATTCAATGCAATCCCCACCAAAATACCAATCCAAATCTTCAAAGAGTTAGACAGAACAATTTGCAAATTCATCTGGAATAACAAAAAACCCAGGATAGCTAAAGCTATCCTCAACAATTAAAGGACTTCAGGGGGAATCACTATCCCTGAACTCAAGCACTATTACAGAGCAATAGTGATAAAAACTGCATGGTATTGGTACAGAGACAGACAGATAGACCAATGGAATAGAGTTGAAGACCCAGAAATGAACCCACATACCTATGGTCACTTGATTTTTGACAAAGGAGCCAAAACCATCCAATGGAAAAAAGATAGCATTTTCAGCAAATGGTGCTGGTTCAACTGGAGGTCAACATGTAGAAGAATGCAGATCGATCCATGCTATCACCCTGTACAAAGCTTGAGTCCAAGTGGATCAAGGACCTCCACATCAAACCAGACACACTCAAACTAATAGAAGAAAAACTAGGGAAGCATCTGGAACACATGTGCACTGGAAAAAATTTCCTGAACAAAACACCAATGGCTTACGCTCTAAGATCAAGAATCGTCAAATGGGATCTCATAAAACTGCAAAGCTTCCGTAAGGCAAAGGAAACTGTGGTTAGGACAAAACGGCAACCAACAGATTGGGAAAAGATCTTTACCAATCCTACAACAGATAGAGGCCTTATATCCAAAATATACAAAGAACTCAAGAAGTTAGACTGCAGGGAAACAAATAACCCTATTAAAAAATGGGGCTCAGAGCTAAACAAAGAATTCACAGCTGAGGAATGCCGAATGCTTGAGAAACACCTAAAGAAATGTTCAACATCTTTAGTCATAAGGGAAATGCAAATCAAAACAACCTTGAGATTTCACCTCACACCAGTGAGAATGGCTAAGGTCAAAAACTCAGGGGACAGAAGATGCTGGCGAGGATGCAGAGAAAGAGGAACACTCCTCCATTGTTGGTGGGGTTCAAAACTGGTACAACCATTCTGGAAATCAGTCTGGAGGATCCTCAGAAAATTGGACATTGAACTGCCTGAGGATCCAGCTATACCTCTCTTTGGCATATACCCAAAAGATGCCCCAACATATAAAAAAGACACGTGCTCCACTATTTTCATTGCAGCCTTATTTATAATAGCCAGAAGCTGGAAAGAACCCAGGTGCCCTTCAACAGAGGAATGGATACAGGAAAGTGGTACATCTACACAATGGAATATTACTCAGCTATCATAAACAACGACTTTATGAAATTTTAGGCAAATGGTTGGAACTGGAAAACATCCTAAGTGAGCTAACCCAATCACAGAAAAACATACATGGTATGCACTCATTGATAAGTGGCTATTAGTCCAAATGCTTGAATTACCCTATATGCCTAGAACAAATGAAACTCAAGACGGATGATCAAAACGTGAATGCTTCACTCCTTCTTTAAAAGGGGAAAAAGAATACCCTTGGCAGGGAAGAGAGAGGCAAAGATTAAAACAGAGACTGAAGGAACACCCATTCAGAGCCTGCCCCACATGTGGCCCATACATATACAGCCACAATTAGACGAGATGGATGAAGCAAAGAAATGCAGACTGACAGGAGCCGGATGTAGATCGCTCCTGAGAGACACAGCCAGAATACAGCAAATACAGAGGCGAATATCAGCAGCATACCACTGAACTGAGAATAGAACCCCCGTTGAAGGAATCAGAGAAAGAACTGGAAGAGCTTGAAGGGGCTCGAGACCCCATATGTACAACAATGCCAAGCCACCAGAGCTGCCAGGGACTAAGCCACTAACTAAAGACTGTACATGGACTGACCCTGGACTCTGACCTCATATGTAGCAATGAATATCCTAGTAAGAGCACCAGTGGAAGGGGAAGTCCTGGGTCCTGCTAAGATTGAACCCCCAGTGAACTAGACTGGTGCGGGGAGGGCGGTAATGGGGGGAGGGTTGGGAGGGGAACACCCATAAGGAAGGGGTGGGGGGAGGGGGATGTTTGCCCGGATACCAGGAAAGGGAATAACACTCGAAACGTATATAAGAAATACTCAAATTAATAAAAAAAAAGAAATAAAGCATGAACTGGGGTGCTTCAAAAAAAACGAAATAATTACAAATGGTGTATATGATAATGGTGACAATGATAAGCAAGCTTCATGTTTAAGATTTTTAGTATTTAAAGGGGAAAGTTACTTTAGATTGCCTTTATTTGAGGTCTTTCTGAGGAGATTATTAGTTCTTAGTAACAATTGCCCACAAATAGGATACTCTGCTATATTTATTTTTTCTTAATTTAATAATATCTGGTGTAGGCAAATGCTTGAAGAAGTTTCATCCACTATACTCTTGTCTGTTTAGAGATTGGATATGCCAAAGATGAAAAGGTTATCTTGGGTTCCTTATTGGATTTTATTTAATTGAATGAATGTTTTAAAAAAGAAATATTAAAGAAAATAGCCATTACTGAACAGATTTATGTCACAGATTATTGTTGTGTTCTCAGTATAGAGTTATTTCATTAAAGAGTCATGCAATATTGTTAGTTTATCTGAGCCATTCATCACATTAAATCATCTAATAACCTTCAGCATGTTCAAGTTAGCAACATACATACTGTAACCGGTACCAAATTTCAACTTTATTTTTTTTTCTGCTCTATTACACTTTGATGCCATTTTTTCTAGTATTTACCATGGATTTATAAATAAACCTGCTTATGTAATCCACTCAGAGTAACTTGTAAATATTCTTCAACAACTTTCACTCAATGTGAAAGTTCAGGTCCTTTACACTTTTTTGTTTTCAATTGCATGAAGCATTTCCCTGTATGAAGTCTTCTTCTACAAGTCTGCTTTCTCTTCCAGAAGTGCTCCTGCTATGATTCCTGTCATATAAACAACTTTCAGTTTTAAGTCTGATTAGAACTACCACATTGTAACAACTTTGTTTTTCTTGTCTAAAGTTTCACTGGAACAAACTGTTGGTACATAATTTAGTAGGGGAAAAATAGATCATTTTGGGGTTGGGGATTTAGCTCATTGGTAGAGCGCTTGCCTATTAAGCGCAAGGTCCTGGGTTCGGTCCCCAGCTCTGAAAAAAAAAAAAAAAGAAAGATCATTGTATTATCTCATATAACAAGAACTTATAAAATGGTTGATGGTGAAAATAGTGCTGAAAATAGAGAAGGGGATAGTGATCACATTTGTGACAGAGAAGTAATAGTTACCTCTATGAGAGCAATGTTAGTAAAGACAAAAAGTGATTCATCATGAATAATTTTCATGACATCATATGACGATTTATTAGAGACTTAAATATAGTGATAGGATTTGAGGTAGCATTCAGAGAGGGTGGAAAATGATGGAAGATTTGAACATGGATAAAAAGTATGATGTTATGCATTTAAGGATCAAAGACAAGATGATGGGATAATTTGACATATGTAAAGGAGGTTAAGTATTTCATGTCCGTTATCTACCTGGGTGGAAATGTCAAATAGACATTTTATTTTAAAGATTATGTCTGATAAATATCCCTTTAGGTATTAAAATATGGCCAAAATTCACATTTAAAATTTTGATCCATATTAGAAGATATTTTTATATTTCAATACTAATTATTTCATAATTGATGATCCTGAGTTTGTGATATTTGCCTATTTATCATCTGTATCCTTTCATCATAGTAACTATGCATGTATACATGTATGTATGTATGTATGTATGTACATATGTATGTATGTATGTTTCTGTCTATCTCTATCTATCTATCTATCTATCTATATATATATATATCACTCTGATCTATTATGTATAGCAGTCCTTTGATATATTTTCTACCTCACATAAATCTAGTAGTGTCCTGAAACTATATCATATCCTTGAAAAGCTAATTAGGTATGTCTCATGCTAAAACATATATACAGCCACATAACTAATGTAAATATTTGTGATTTTGTGAAGATGTAAATATGATAGTATAAAAATAAATTACCTATATTGAATCTATTTTCTGAACTGTAAGTTAAAAATGAATCAAAATTTATAAATGATATTTTAAAATTCTTGAGTACTAATGTATGTATGAGAAAAGTTTCATAAAATTAGATAATAGTGTGCATTTGTTTGTTACATATATATACAAATATACACATACAAATATATATATATATATATATATAAATGTACATACACACACATATATATATACACACACACATATATATACATATATATATACACACACACACATATATATATATGGCCACATACATATATATACACATATACATATACACATATTTATACATCTATACAACATATAAACATATGTCCTTACACCTACACATATAGACATATATACACATACATACATGCATACCTACATACATACATGCTATTACAAAGCAAAATCCTTGCTTTAAAAAATTTGCCTAGGCATGATGTATATGGTTTAGCCAAATAAGAGAAAAATGATGTTATTACTAAATGGCTCTGTCTGAGTACTCATTTCTGCTTGTTTAACACGATGATGGTTCTACCAATCTGAATTCTATGTACTTGGGGATTGTTATGATGTACTTTGCTTCTCTAACTCACACGTACACTTTCTCGAAAAATAAGTTATGACTTATCCCTAAAACTAGATGGCATGTCCCTTTAGCCAAACATGATAGGAAAATTAACAGAGGAGCTTCATATCTTTCAAACCTTATTTTATAAACTTGCTTCAAATCATAGTTTTGATAATTATCATCTTGACCAAAGGCACCATCAAACTTACACATTGAAAACACCTTGTTATCACCTTTTTTCAACTAATTGTATTTTATTTCATAAAAGAGTAAGAATAAGTAACTGCTATTGAGGTGGTTTTAAGAGTTTGCAGTACCAATACAGCTCATAGGTTGTAAGTGTTTTTAAACGTTTTATTTTGGAAACATGGTCAAAGTATCTACATTGTCTTGTATTTTCTCCTCTGATCACATATTGGTTACCCATTTCAACGTTAAGGAATATAACTGTAAATGATTGGAATAGTCTCTATCCCTCTGAGGAGAAAAGGATGTACAGGATTATGCAGCTACTGTAATATATCTGTAGCAGCAGCAAATGATTCAAACATTTATATATTTCCAAGGGAAATCTGATTGGACAGACTAAGTCAAACAAATAAAGCAGCAGCAACAATGTTTGTGTATCTTGAGTCTCTGCTGATCTTCAATTCCCTGAGAGAAGCACAGCATAGAACTTCTCTCTGTCCAGGTTACTGGCAGAAGCCTGACTGTTCTACTAGGTTGTGCCACTGCTGCTGTTTCCTGTTTGTTATGACAACCCTACAGAACTGAACAACTAGTGTATTCATGAAATGTTTGTTAATGGAACAAATTGCCTATTCCACTTGAAAACTGAAATTCTGCTTTCCAGACAAAACAGATGGGAGTTGCTCCAATGAACCTTTATAAACAGGACCACCCCCTCACCCCCTCAATGCCTCCCCCATCCTTTCTTTTACCTCTGGTGCCTGTAGAGCTACAGGGAGGTTAAAGCTTTTAACAGTCAGCAGCAAATATTGGTATTTGGACAAAATAAAGATTTAGTTTGAAGAGTAATCAGATGTTGGCTCTCCTTGGGGTGTTATCACTCAGGTATTTGACGTATGCTGCATGGAAAGACCCTGAGGATGCCAAGTTAACAACAAAAGGACAGGAATTTTCTGCTCCTGCATATTTCCATGAATATAAGGTTTTTGTCAAAAGTGATACGAAGCCGGAGGTTAGGGGTCTGGGAGGAGAGAGAAGGAAGATGTTTACTATTTGTAAAATGCATGGCATCTCAGCTCCATAAATTCAAAGAGATCTGGGTCTCAGAGTGGATGACAGGGAAACAGCAGAGATGCTGAACACTATACCAAAAATAGTAAAGTGCTAAGTTTTGTGCTGTGTATATTTTGATACCAAACTAAATAAAAAAAGCAAATAAAGAACCATGAGTGTGTTTAAAGATCTGCTGAAAGAACTTTGTCTGAGGCTCTCAATATTCAACCCTATATAAATATCTAAAATAAATGATGACCCACTCACTCACGGAGCTGGTCACCAATTAATATAGGCAATAATATTTTGAAACAGCATTGAATCCCATGGTAAGTGTTCATTGCACAATATGTGGAAAGTATTTCCATGCTTTTTTTTTCAGTGGGAACCAAGCTCTGGTTACATGTTCATGTATTTGTGTGAACATTCAGCTTCCTGAGGTTCAGACTCACTGACCATTGATTTCCAGCTGCAAGGACAGCACTGACAGCAGTGAATCATAATAACCTGTTGTCCAGTGAATAAAGAAGGAAGTGAGGGACTAAATACCAATTAAAGAGTACTCATGGAGCCATCCATGGCTTCAGCCAAATACATAGAAGACGATGGCATTGTCCGGCATCAATAGGATAAAAGGCCTTGGTCCTATGAATTCTGGTTTCCCTAGTGTAGAGAATGCCAGAGTGTTGAGGTGTGAGTGGACAGCCAGGGTTGGTAGAAAACTCACAGAAGCATGGGGAGGGTTGACGGGAGAAAGGAGAAGCAAGAAAGTTTATAACATTTGAAATGTAAATACATAAAATATCCAATTAAAAAAGAAGAGAGTGAGGGAGAAAGGAACAGGAAGCTTACCTCAAAGGAATGAGAGAGCTTCTAGATGCTGGTTTAAGTTAAAACATTCAAGAATCTTTGTTATGTATGAAAGGCAAGGGTAAGGAGACTATAGTTTTCATGTTTAAAAAAGAGTTATTGAAATAATACTTCCATTTTCTTATATGAACACAGAAACATTGGAAAGAAAAATAGACAGCTGGTTTTATTGTTCTTATTGGTTAAGGAATCATTGGCATATCTTCTAACATAGCTTAAACCACACTCAGATTTTTATGGGATAAGACAGCAATAGAGAGTATTGTGTCAGTGTTGGGATACAGGTATCTTCCATGTATTTTAAGTCACATACAATATCCTTCTAAACTGTGAAATATAGAATTATTAATTGATTGAATGAAATCCTAAGAATATAATTCCTTACATGAAGCAGCACTCTCTGTGTGTATGACTTTCACACTTAGAGTAATATTAGGAGATGAATTCATTTAAAAAATTGTTAAAATTGCTGTGGTGTAGTGGGGGAATACAGCATCTACAGTCTTGCTGTCTGGGATGGAATACTGGCTCTCCACGATCTAATCGGAAAGCAAATAAGAATGTAAAGAGAAAAGTGCCTCTGAGAAAACACTCAGTATAAAATATAAAGTGCCCTTATACATTCAAAAGAATACTAAAAGGACATAAGGAGGGTCATTTTGAATGGGTTCATATTTCCATACAATATATTTTATTTAAAATTTAAAGCTCACATGTGTGAAGTTATGTTTTGTCAAAATTGTCATCCAGCTAGCATGCACTAATTTTCAACCTGCCTTACCACATTAATTCTAATTGGCTGATTTTAATTGCAACCTTCTAAGTTGCCAAATTTTTGTCTGCTCTGTGATAGCAAGAACAATTTGTGTGCCGGTGTATTTGTAAAACATGTTGAGCTAGGATAAATCTGATGTGTCATGGTGAATGGAATTGCAACAATAGCTAAAGTTTACAGGATATATTTTGATATTAAGTACATGCCTAAAGGAAACTCTGTAGTACATTGATTTTTTCAAAATTTGTAGATAATTTGAGATAAAAATGAAAAAGCATGTTATAAGAGAAAATGAGAATACTCAATTGATAAATGGCAGAAAATATAAGATGCTTATTCTGAATTGCAAGGGAATGCAAAATCAAAATTAACAAGAGTAATTTGATGGGATGGCTATTGTGTATGCAATATTTCTATTTCACAGAATTATACCCTTACATTAGTACTCCTTAGTTCATTAAGAAGCAAAACGACCAAACTTCATTTTATTGCTTGTAGGACAGGTAAAAAAGAACCCAAATGCTATCCTTTTAAATTTTTTTTAAAACTTATTGTGCATTAGATAAATATCTCCTTTAATAAGAGTAAAGTGACTTTTTCTAAAATACTTTTCTAACTTGAGACATTCAAACATGAATTTTGCTTTCTTTTTCCAAAAGCCAATAACAGTGTACATGAAGAAAGTCCATCAGTTGTGAGAAAGATAATTGCTGCAATTTTCAATAATCATTTTCTTTGGTAAGTGAAATTTTATCCAGGTGTTTCAGAATTAATCTAACTATTGTCATTTCCATCAGTAGATGTAGAAGAAACCATGATATAAACAAATGGAATTCACTGCTACAGTAAAATCTCATTAAAGTAAAACTATTATCTGCAAGCTATAGGAATGTTTCCAAGGAATTCCAATTGACATTCTTACACAATTTTTTTTTTATAATAAATGTAGTAAACAAAATACTCCCATACAAACACCAATATCTTTGCAGCTAAGTTCACATTAAATTCAAACTTTCTAGATTTAGAGTCATTAATTAATCTATTATTACTTTGGAAGGAATAAAAGTGAATATGGATTGTGTTGGGTAGCAGGCAGCAATCTGAAGCATCAACCTATTTGTGGTAATCTAATAGATAGTAATTTCATTTCTTCCATGAATGTTTAAACAAGATTCTTTCTTTTTAATACTACCTGTCTCTTGATTTGCTTCTGGATATCACAGATCCAATAAGGGTTGGAGTAAAAAGTGTTCACTATGTCATGATGATAAACTTACTCTTAGAAATTCCCTGTTTGTTGCTACCTCTGAATAAGGAAGTTTGAATCAGATCATGCAACTTGACTCCAGAGATGTCTTCCTTCTCTAATTAGCATTTGCACACTTTTGTCCATAATACCGTGTCTTAGCCAGAGTTTCTATTGGTGTTATGAAATATCATGACCAAAATGGAAAAAAAAAGTTGGGTAAAAATGTTTATTTTAGTTTACATTTTCCTTTTTTAAACTTTATTTAATAGAATTTTACCATCCAGATTTCATCCCTCTCCCAGCCCATACTCTTACTGTTCTACATCCAATACCTACTCCCATCATGCCCATCTGATTGAAGCTGTCTCCCACTCCACCCCCAGTCTACCAGACCTCTCCACTCCCTGGGGACTCAAGTCTCTTGACGGTTAATTTCATCTTCTCTTGTTGTGTCCAGAACCAGCACTCCAGTATGAGAGGCCTCATATTAGCTGGGGCATGATCCCACATTGATGCCTCAGTGTCTGATAAAAACACTGGGGTCCAGGTTAGTTAACATTGCTGATCCTCCTACAGGGTAGCTCCCTTCCTCAGCTTCCTCCAGGTTTTCCCTAGTTTGAACACAGGGCTTAGCAGATTCTATACATTGACTGAGTGTAATTGTCTGCATCTGACTCTTTCAGCTGCTTGTTGTGTCTTTCAGAAGGCAGTCATGTCAGGTCCGTTTCGTGAACATGACAAAGCATGAGTAACAGTGTCAGGCCTTGGGGGCCTCTACTTAATCTGGTTTCCATATATGGCTGGTCACTGGAAATCCTTTTACTCAGGCTCTTCTCTGGTCCCTGAATTTCTTTCAGACAGGAACTAATATGGGTCAGAGTTTTGATTTGTGGATGGCAACCTTATCCCTCTTTTGATCCTCTCTCTTCCTCATGGAGGAAGTCTGTACAAGTTTCCTCAACCCACTCCTGGACATTTCACTGAGTCCTGATAGTCTCTTAACTCTCAGGTCTCTGGAATATTCTAGAGCCACCACCCACCTCCAGCATTTTAGCTCCTGAGGTTGCCTGTTGACAACAGTCCTACTCCCCACCATTACCTGACCATGTTCCCCTCTTTCCCTTACTGTCTGCTTTCTCACCCAGGTCCTTCACTCTTCCCTCCTGTGGTTCATTTCTTCTCCCTCTCAAGTGGGATTGAGATTCCTCAATTTGCCTGTTCATATTCTTAATCTTTTATTTTTCCTTGCATAAAAATTGGATATTTTTGTTTACATTTCAAATATTATTCACTTTCCCTGTTATCCAGTCATAAGTTTTCTATCCCTTCCCTCACCAGTTCTTCTATATAGGTTTTCCCCCTCACCTGTTCTTCTATATAGGTGTTCCCCCTCACCAATCACTGCCTTTCCCAGCAACCCCTGACATTCCCCTACACTGGGAGTTCCAGCTTTAGTAGACCTAAATGCTTCTCCTCCCATTTATGTCCAACAAGGTCATTCTCTGCTACATATGCAGTTGGAGACATAGTTCTTCCATATACAATCTTTGAGTATTGGTTAGTACCATAAAGCTATGGCATTGTTGTTCTTATGAGCTTGAAAGCCCATTCAGTCCTGGTAATCCTTCCTCCAAATTTACTAACAAGAGGTTCATTTGCATTTGACTGGTTTGCTAAGTACCTTTACTTCTGTAGTTGGCGTGCTCTACCTGGGTCTCTCAGGAAAGATCTCTATCCGATTCCTGGGAGCATGCACTTCTTAGCACCATCAATCTTATGTAGATTTTGGCAAACGTTAATATATATGTATGTATGTATGTATGTATGTATGTATGTATGTATGTATCAATCAATCTATCTATCTATATCTATATCTATATCTAAATCTATATCTATATCTATATCTAAATCTATATCTATATCTATATCTAAATCTATATCTATATCTATATCTATATCTATATCTATATCTATATCTATATCTATATCTATATCTATATCTATATCTATATCTATATCTATATCTATCTATATCTATCTATCTATATATATATATATATGTATATATATATTTATATATATATATTTTATGGATCCTATACCTATGTGGTTAGGTGGAATTTTATGTTGGATTCTGTGCAACTAGGTCAAAAATGTAGAATCATCAAATGCCAATGCCAATCAGACTCCCTCCTGTTATTATGAACCTATTGAAGTTGAGGTTTCTCTGGACATCAAGCCATTCTTCTTCCTGCCCATCCTCCTGAGGCTTGTGTTTGGACAGAAGAAAGAATCATGGTAAAATCTCCGAAACCCTTAAGTCTGGCCCTGGGAACACAGAAGGGTAGATGTTAAAGAACTGATATCTAATGGGAATAGAGATCTTCCTTCTATAGTCCATGATGTCCTTTTCTTTACTGATGTCTCATAAATTTTGGGTAAAATAAGGATTTAGGAGTTTATCATTTGAGTTAGGTACACAATATTTACACTGTTATATTCACTCTACAGCAGGACATGCTTTGTTGCTAATTCATTGCAAAATGAATTGCAAAAGAGAATTTTTTTTATTTTTGAACTATTATCCATATGTTTTATTTCAACAAATAATTCTGTAATCTGGAAGCATAAAGATAACAAGCTAAGCCTTTCAAAATAGGCTTAATGTAGCCTGCTTTGGCCAAGGTCAAATACATGTTTTTCTTTGTCCTCTCTCACGAATCATAATACAAAGCTAGCATGGGGTAGGGGCTTGGAAAATAAAATCAGCTCATGAAAACTTAGTTATATAAAACCAGTTATATAAACCATAACCAGGCTCTCTGTGCAGACTTGAATAGATTCTTTATACATATAACACGTCAAATAGCTAAACTGGTTGAGGTATCCCTGTCATTGTTGGTTGCTAGACTATACTCCTGTGTTAATTATTTTCTAAACCTACTACAGTGACGGTCTCCATCCCCTTTCTTTTTTTTTTAACTTGAGTATTTCTTATATACAAAGAGAATTTTTGAGTACACATTCAGAAATATATATATATATATATATATATATATATATATATATATATATCCTAATAAGGAAAGTACAATATGAAAATGAAATACAATATTCAATCAGTGAAAGTCTGTACAGAAAATACTGGCCTTTGGGAAACAGAGAAAACCTAGGAAACTGAAGTGTATGTCCCAGGAATGGACCTGGGAATAGAATTATTATCCAGAATAAACTCCTCCACCCCATGTCCCTAGATCTTTTCTACCCAAGGCAAGTGCCTGACTAACTTTCTCCATTCAGAGCATGAAACCACTAGTGAAGCAAAGAGAAGTCTCTAGTTTTAGAGACATAGAGTACATAAAGGTTTCCACTGTGTCACAGGAGACACTCCTGGAAAAGGCACTCTCGAAACTGGTCAATGTAAGGAAAGCTGTTTAGAGGTAGGCCATGGCAGTTCTCAGAGACATCATCATTATGCCCTCCCTGAAAAATCTCTTGTAACCTGGAGATCCCTATCTTCTTCTATGATGTCACAAGTTTTGTCCTGACAGCAACTACTTCTCAGATATTACTCTAGGGTTTACTAATGGCCTCTAATTAAGAGTAAACACCAATTTGGGAGGGTGAACAAAGAGGATGAAGAGATCAGAAATGGGGAGAACGAAGGAAGCTGGGCTTCTGTCTCGGTATAAAAAAAGGAAGAAACACATGGTCCTTGGTACAGCTCAGTGAGTACTTGTTAGGGATTTAGTGGGATTGCTAAAGGGATAGCCTTGATGTGAGACTTCCACCTATGAGAATCAGGAGCTGGGAGTCTCTCAGAAGCACCTGGACTTCCCTGTTCTTATGGTTCCTGGAAATCAGAGTTTATATCATTAATTTCTTTATTCCAAAAGCCAAGTGTTGGGAAGGGCACAGTTGTGTTCATGAGAGCTCATTGTCCTTACACTTTTTGAGAAGAAGAAAAAGGTCCTAAGGAAAAAGGAGAGACAGGTATTGTTTGCCTACCTCAGAGTAAACTCCTCCATGTTTTGGACATCTATAGTGCAGTCTAGAAGCAGCAGTGCTATTAGTTGAGACTTCATCATATCAGTCTTTCCACTAATATTTCCACTGACTACTACTTTACTTTTCTGAGTCAATAGGTATGATTACGGTCACTTTTCTCTTCTTTTATTTCTTTATTTTGTTTTTATTTTTAGCTATTTTTATTGCTTTTTTAATTGGAAATTTCTAAATATATATTTAAAATATTATTTCCTTTCCCAGTTTACTGAATATAAGATCCATTACCAGTCTCCTTACCCTTCTCCTATAACCCCCCTTACAGACACTGGACATTCCGTTGAACTGGAAGTCAAACCTAAGGCATAACCAAGGGTTCTCCTTCCATTATTACCCAATAAGGCCATCCTCTGAAACATATGCAATGGAGCCATAGGTCTTTTCATGTACATTCTTTGAATATTGGTCTACTACCAGAAATCTCTGATTCATTGGCATTTTTGTTCTTATGGGTATGAAAGCACCTTCATCTCTTCTAATCCTTTCTCAAAATCTAACAACTAGTAGTCTGTTTTCAGCTCACTGGTTTGCCACTAGGGTTCATATTTTGGTTTGCCATGAAGTTATCTATGTTTGATGCTAATTCCACTGCTGCAAGGTCAGCTGCATAATTCTGTACTCAGAACTCAGGTTACTTCACCAGAACCATGTCCCAAGTGAATTTGTAAAGTATATGTGAGTGACAGGTACAGGATTGGAGGGTTATCATGGGAGGAGAAGGAAGAATGGGCGGGAGAGATGTTTGAAGGAAGAGGAGGAGACTAGAGGGAAAAAAAAAAGAGAGAAAGGAAGATGACAGAGTGAGAAGCCATGGTAGGTGAGTTTAATATTCTGCTCTGTGTGTTTAGAGGTTGTCATTAATGTTCCTATGGGATGGATGGTACCCAGCTTTGTATGATTAAGTGAGCAATTATATCTAATCAACTGGATCAAAGCGTATTGTGTTGTGTGTTTTTTATGTGAGGATTTGAGTATAGGAAAGTGTGTGTCGGCAAAAACACTGCGTAGTAGAGGAGTGGGATTCTGTTTCTGCCAAGATATCTAGCAGAGAATTTCAGACACATCGGTGACAGAGTTAGCAGGGTAAAAGAAAATTTTACTTTATTATTTTCATATTTTTACAATGACACATTCACTACTGTATATAATATGCTCTAGCTGTGTCTCTCAGGAAATATCTAAATCTGGTCCCTGGTAAAATGCACTTCTTAGCTTCATCAATTTTATCTAGTTTTGAAAATATATATATATATCCTTTGGGTGCCTCCTACCACTATGTGGTTAGGTAGAATTTTCACATGTATTCTATGAAACTATGTCAAGATTGTTGAATCCACAAAGGACAATGCCAAATAGGCTCCCTCCTGTTCTTATTAATATATTGAAATTGAGGGTTCCCTGGACCTCAAGCCATTCCTCTCCCTGTCCTTCTGCCTGTATTGTATTATTTCTGAAGAATGAATCATGATAAAACATCCATAACCCTTAAGTTTGGACACGGGAACACAGTAAGGTAGATAATGCAGAACTGATATAAATGGGACTAGAGAACCGAATTCTATAATCCATGTTGTCCTTTGCTTTACTGATGTCTGGTAATTTTGGGATAAAATAAGGACTTGGGAGTTTATCATTTCAAGTAGATACACAATATTTACACTGTTATACTCATTCTATAGCTGGGCCACATTTGTGCCATAATCATTGCAGAAAATGGAATTGGAAAACAGAATTTTTGAGTACACATTCAGCAATAGTTATAAAGTGCCATATCAAGGAATGTACAATAAGAAAGTGAAATACAATATTCATTCATTTGAAGGTCTCTAGGATAAATACTGGCTTTTGGGAAATGGAGAAATGCTACAAAATTGTACTGTATTTCACAGATTGTAGCTGGGAAGAAAATTAAAATCTAGAAGAATCTCCTACACTCCGTGTTACAAGATATTTTCTACCCATTTCAAGCCCGTGAATATCTTTTTCCATTCAGAGCATGTAACCACTAATAAAGCAAAGAAAAGTCTCTAGCTTTATAGAGATGGAGTACATAAAGCTTTCCACTGAATCAAAGGAGACATACCAGGAAAGGGCACCCTCAAATCTGGTCAATGTAAGGAAAGCTGTTTAGCAGGTAGGCCATGGCAGTTCTTAGTGACATCATCACTAGGGCCTGCCTGAAAAATCTCTTGTAACCTGGAGAGCTTTATCTTCTTCTGTGATGAGTCAAGTGTTGTCAAGTCTGCATCTGCCTCTCAGGTGTTCCTTCAGTACCTCTAGGGTTTAGTAATTGGAATCTAATTCAGATTAAACAGCAATTTGGGAGTTAGAACAAAGAGGACGAAGAGATCAGAAATTGGGAGAAGGAAGCTACACTTCTGTTTTGGTCTAAAAAAAGGAAGAAATATGTGTGCTTGGGAAAGCTCAGTCACTCCTTGGTTGGGGTTGAGTGGTATTGCTGAACAGATAGCATAAATCTGAGCCTTCCACATATGGGAATCAGGAGCTGGGGTCCTCTCAGAAGCATTGGACTTCTCTGTTCTTATGGTTCTTGGAAATCAGAGTGCTTATACCATTCATTTCCTTATTCCAAAATCCAAGTAACGGGAAGGGCACTGTTGTTTTCCTTAGAGCACATGGCCTTTCTTCTTTTTGGCAAGAAGAGAAAGGAACTAAGGAAGAAAGGAAGGACAAGTATTGTGTCTCTAGCTCAGAGCAAACTCATCCATGATTTAGATATCTTTGTGCAGTTTGTGTTTGACATTGATATCTAGGAGAAAGTAGTGCTTATAGTTGAGAATTCACCATCTCAATCTTTCCACTATTATATCTATGACTACCATTCCCTGACAGGAACCCATTAGATTTCTGAGTCAACAGCTCTGTTTAGTTGGCAGTTTTCTTTTCATTTATTAATATATTTTTTTACAAATTTTATTTGTATTTTTTAAAAAAATAAATCTCTATATTTACATTGAAAATATTATTTCCTTTAAAGGTTTCCTCATATAAGATCCCTAACAGGCCATACCCACTTCTGCTATAAACCACCTTACAGTTCCTTCACATTTCCTTTAACTGCGAGTCAAACCAAGGGAGGACAAAGGCCTTCTACTTCCATTGGTGCCCAACAAAGCCATCCTCTGCTACATATGCAGTTGGATGCATTGGTCTGTCAAAGAACAATCTTTGAATATTTTGGTACCAGAAAGCTCTGGTTCATTGGGATTGTTGTTCTTATGGGGTTGAAAGTTCCTTCAGCTCTTGTTACCCTTTCTCAGAATCTACAAACAAGCAGTCCATTTCAGTTAAGTGGTTTGCCACTAGCATTCAATACTTTATATGACATGATCTAGCTGTGTCTCTCAGGATATATCTATATCTGTTTCCTGGCAGAATGCACCTCTTAGCTTCATCACTCTTACCTAGTTTTGGAGTCATATATATATATATATATATATATATATATATATATATATATATATATATATATCTTTTGTTGCCTCCTATAGCTATGTTGTTAGGTGGTTACATGGAATGTGAACATGGATTCTGTGCAACTAGGTCAAGAATGTAGAATTTTCAAATGACAATGTCAAATATAATCCCTCCTGTACTTATAAAACTATTGAAGTTGAGGATTAACTGTTTCTGAAGCCTTTCTTCTCACTGCCCATCCTCCTGTTTATTATATTTGGCCTTAATAAAGAATCATGGTAACACATCTAAAACCTTCGAGTCAGGCCATGCGAACACAAGAAGGTAGATAGTGTAGTATAGATATCAAATGTGACTAGAGATCTGAAATGTGGTCCTTTGCTTTATTGATGCCTGGTAATATTTGTATTAAAAAGGATTTGGTAGTTTATCACTTGAAGTAGGTACACAGTATTTACACTGTTATGCTCACTCTATTGGTGGGCCCCATTTCTTGCCAAAATCATACCAGAGAATGGAATTGGAAAACAGAATTTTTGAGTACATATTAAGGTATAATTATAATGTTACCTATCATGGAATGTACAATAAGAAAATGAAATACAATATTCATTCACTTAAAGGTCTGAAGGGAAAATACTGGCCTTTACAAATAGAGAAAACCTAGAAAATTGAACTGTATGTTACAGGAATGGACTTGGAAATAAAAATATCATCCAGAACAATATATTCCACTGCAAGTTCCTCGATCATTTCTACAAATGCCAGGACCCTGTCTCTCTCCATTCAGAGCATGCAACCACTATTGAAGCAAAGAGAAGTCTATAGCTTTAGAGAGATGGAGTACATAAAGGTTTCCCCTGTGTCACAGGAGACATACCTTGAAAAGGCACTCTCAAAACTTGTCAATGTAAGGAAAGCTCTTTGCAGGTAGGCCATCGCAGTTCCTAGTTACATCATCATTAGGCCCTCCATGAAAAATCTCTTGTATCCTGGAGAGCCCTGGCTTCTCCTGTGATGTCACAAATGTTGTTGTGTCTGCAAATGCCTCTTGGATATTCCTTCAGTACCTATAAGTTTTACTCATTGCCCTCTAGTTCAGAGGAAACATCAATTTGGTATTGAGAACAGAGAATATGAAAAGCTCAGAGATGTGGAGAAGGAAGCTGACCTTCTGTCTTGGTATAAAAAAAAAAGCAAAGAAATATGTCGACCCTGGCTAATCTCACTGAGTCCTTGGTAGGAGTTGAGTAGGGACGTTGAAGAGATAGAATTGATCTGAGCCCTCCACACATGGGATCAGCAGCTCAGGGCCTGATAGCAGCATCTGGACTTCCGTGCTTCTAGTGGTTCCTGTAAGTCAGAGGGTTGATATCATTAGTATCTTTATCCCAAATGCCAGTTGTTGGGAAGGGCACTGTTCTTTTCCTTAGAGCTCATGACTTTTATATTTTTTGCTCAGAATGAAAAGGTCATAAGGAAGTAGAGAAGACAAGTATGGTGTCCTAAGCTCAGAATAAACTTTTCGATTATTTGGATACCTAAGTTGCAGTTTGTGTCTGATAGAGGTATTTGGGAGAGTGATGTGTTTATAGTTCATCATATCAGTCTTTCCATTACTAGTATTCCTCTGACTCCCATTGCCTTTTAGTAACCCTTTAGGTTTCTCAGTCAATATGTGTGATTAGCTGGCAGTTTTCTTATCTTTAATTTATTTATTTTTTTTAATTTTCTACAATGTTTTTTGCTTTTTTTATTTGATTTTTCCATTTTTACATTTCAAATATTTTTGCCTTTCCCAGTTTCCTGCACATAAGTTCCCTAATCGGTCCCCCTAACTTCTTGTATAATGCCCCTTACTACCCGTTGACATTCCCTTGAATTGGTAATAAAACATAGTTTAGACCAAGGGCATCTCCTTCCGTTGTTACCCAACAAGGCCATTCTCTGCTACATATGAAGTTGGTGCCCTAGGTCTATCCATGTACTAGCTTTGAATATTCGTGTAGTACTAGAAAACTCTGGTTCTTTGGCATTGTTTTTCTTATCGGAATGAAAGCTCCTCTAGCTCTTGTAATCCTTTCTAAAAATCTACCAACAAGAGATTTCTTTTCAGTTCACTGTTTTGCCACTACCATACACTTCTATATTTGACAGGCTCTACTGTGTCTCTCAGGAAAGACCTATATCCGTTTCTTCTAATCATGCAATTCTAAGATTCATCAAACTTATCTAGTTTTGGTGACTGATATGTATATGTATATGTATGTGTATGTGTATGTGTATGTGTATGTGTATGTGTATGTGTATGTGTATGTGTATGTGTATGGGTATGGGTATGGGTATGGGTATGGGAATATGTATATCTATATGTACATCTATATCTATATCTATATCTATATCTATATCTATATCTATATCTATATCTATATCTATATCTAATCTATATCTATATCTATATCTAATCTATATCTATATCTATATCTATCTATCTATCTATCATCTATATCTATATATATATATACATATACCTATACCTATACCTATATCATCTATATCTATCTATATCTATATCTATATCTATATCTATATCTATATCTATATCTATATCATCTATATCTACATCTACATATATATATATGTATGTATATATATATATATATATATATATATATACATACATATATATGTAACTTACACCTATGAAGTTAGATGGAATTTTAACATGGATTCTGGGAAACAAGGTCAAGAAAGTAGAATTCACAAATGACAGTGCCAAATAGACTCTCTCCTGTTCTTATGAAACTAATGAAGCTGTGGTTTCACTGGACACCAAGCCATTTCTCATACTGTACATCCTCCTTAATCTAATGTTTGGCCTGAAGAAAGTAGAATGGTAAAACATCCAAAACCCTAAAATCTCTTCCTGGGAACACAGGAAGGTATGTATTAGAGAACTGATATCTAATGGTACTACAGAAACACATTCTATAGTCCATGCTGTCCTTTACATTAATGATGTCTTGTAATTTTTTATAAAATAAGTATTTGTAAGTTTATCATTTGAAGAAAGTACACAATCTTTACACTTTTATATTCACTTTATAACTGTGCCCCCTTTGTTGCCAAAATCACTGTAAAAAATTGAATTGGAAAACAAAATTTTTGAGTATACATTCAGGAATACATATTATGTCCCCTCTCAAGGAATGCAGAAAAAATTAATACAATATTCATTCAACTGAAGGTCTGCGGGCAAAATAGTTACCTTTCAGAAACAGAGAAAACTTAGGAAATTTAAATGTATGGCACAGGAATGTATCTGGGAATAAAATTATTATAGAGAAGATTCTTTTCCACTCCATGTTCCTAGATATTTTCTACGCATGTCAGGACCCTGACTAACTTTCTACATTCAGAACATGTAACCGCGAATGAAACAAATAGACGTACTTAACTTTAGAGAGATGTAGTACATAAAGGTTTACACTGTGTCAGAAGAGACTCTACTGTTAAGGGCATCCTTGAAATTGGTCAATGTAAGGAAAGCTGTTGAGCAGGTAGGCCATGTCAGTTCTCAGTGACATCATTATTAGGCCCTGCCTGAAAAATTCTTGTATTCTAGAGATCCCTAGCTTCTTTTGTAATATTACTAGTGTTGTCTGACAACAACTGCTTTTCAGACATACCTTCAGTACCTTGAGTTTACTAATTGTCCTCTAATCAGAGTAAACAGCCATTTGAGAGAGAGAAGAAAGAGTGTGAAGAGAATAGAGATGGGGAGAAGGAAGCTGGCCTTCTGTATTTGTATAAAAAAGTAAGAAATACTTGTTCCATTGGAAAGCTCAGTGAGTCCTGGTTAGGGGTTGAGTGGGTTTGCTGAAGAGATAGCCTTTATCTGAGCCTTAAACATATGGGAATCAGGAGCTGAGAGTTGTGACATCAGAATTGGGGGAAGGTATTAGAGCTACCTCTAAAGATGTGCCCTCTCCTAGAGCATCATGGACATATGTGAGAGGTCTGAGAGCCTCATGAGCAGATAAGGATGTTTCTAGATATTGCTGTGTAATTGTGGAAGTTCCATGAAAATTTTCTTCTAATGAAGAAGTGGAAACAGACTTTCGTATACAAGTGTCAGGTTCCCTAGCCTTCTTGATAGGCAAAGGGGTTCTAAGGCCCCTTCAGAAGATAAGATAAAATCCAGAGCCATTGACATATTTGGCAGATGTTCTGGGTCCGCTTGTGGGTGTAAAGAAGGACTGGCATCCATTTGAGCACACTTGGAAGAGTATGAAGCATCTTCTGTAGTTGGGGAAGATGCCTGATCTTGAGGAGATAAGGAGTTCCTATATCCTCCTTTGAAGTTTGCGGAGGTCATATGCATTATTTTGCACAATGGAATCCAAGGAATCTGTTTCCTCAGATGTCGAGAATGCTACAGACACTGGTGTTTTCATATCATGTTCCCCTACTCCTCATTCACATATGGTTGGATCCATAATCTTCTCTACAGATGGAATATGTCCTAGAACATCCTTTGTACATTTGTCACATCCAGAAGCTGTTTCTAAAGGTGTTGCTGTGGGTAGAATACCTTTTGTAGATGTTTCTTGTCCCACAGTCTCTTTATGAGATAGAGTACTACTCAGAGAATCCTGCTAAATTTTGGGTAATTCTAGCATCTCTGATGTATATGTGGAAAATTTTGGAGCCTCTCCTTTCAGGACAGAATGACCTAGATTCCCCTGTGGAAGTAGGGAATGTTTTAACTTCTCTGCACATTGTATAAATATGGATTCTGCATGGCTCATTGACTGTGTGTTGTTATTAACATGGCTGTTTTGGGCCTGATGACAAGTCAGGAGGGTCCTTTTCAGTGGTAGGGGATATTTGAATAATTCTCTGTTGTCAAGTGACATTGGAGGTACGGGGGAGATGGTGAGTGTGCTAGATCATATTTTTATGTGCAGAATGCACAAAATATCCTTGGGTGGACTAAGCATTTTTTACCACATCTTGCATGGGTGTAGAACTCTCAAGAGCCCCTTCTGAAACTGGCAATGCTCCTTGAACTAATGGTGTACATGCAGAAAATTTTGTCTCTGCTTGGGCTTGTATGTGTGTTACAAGGTTCACTTGGGGATTTGTGATTGTATTGTGTCACCCTTGGACCATAAGTTATGATTTACAACTATTTTTTTATAGTGGAGGACTTTGAAGGTCCTCTTGGTTTAAAAGGGAAGTTCTTTAATCCCATTTATCAGTAGAATCAGGTTTCAAACTCATTTTACCTGAAGCAGATTGCATACGGCACTTTGGTGGAGATGGAGGATATCTTTGACTGTCTTTCTTTGTGGACATAGCTCTCTGCCCTGCTTTGGCCACTGTCGATGTTATTATACTCTCATGTGGAGACGGGGCAGGACTTAGTTCATTTTTGGAATATGAGAATTCATTGAGATTATCTTTAAGAGAAGAACTTTTGCAGCCCTCTTTGTCTGATGGGGCCTGTTGTACCTCCCCTTGACCAGAGGGGTCTTCTCCAACACATTTGGAGGAGAATTGGAAAGACTGGAGACCTGTAGGATAGGGAATGAACATTTGAAACTCCTTTGAAAACTCTGTGGGACAGAGAGCTGAACACCCAGAAGAGTGGGCAATACAAGGACCTCAGGGAAGGAGAGGCTGCCACTTCTGCCCACCTGTGCCCACAAACATAGCCCAAGATGGAACTGCATAGTGCCTCTGGACACATGAATATAGGAGCAGTCAAGCTCCAGGGGCCCTGGAGTCCAAACTGCACCTGGATCTGAACTAGTCCAAACAGCATCCTACACCCAAATCTCGTGTGGGGTGGGGAAGAATTAGAACATCAGAGGGGTGGAAACCCCTGAGAAATCTGCTCACATTCCTGACTCCAGAAAAAAACATCTAGGTCTATCTGTGCCTCCTGTGCATTGGGACATAGTAGCAGTAGGGACTGGACATTTCTGGTTGAGGCTGTCATAAAGAGCTGAAAGTCAGCACGAAGAGCAACTTCAGGCCTGAAAACAGGTGTGAATCCAACTTTTCTGTTCTACATGACCTGACTGGTGGACTCAGGACACCCAAAGGCAGAACTCTTCTGGGACCAGACACTTGCAGTTTCTAGCTGGCTCCTGAACCTCGCTGAACCCAGCCCAGAGCTCCCTGCTCCTGGATGCTGTAAGAGAGTGGGCAATACTGAGCCTAAAAGACACAGAGACTTCCACTTCTGCCCACCATTACCCATACCTCTGGCCCAGACTGTGCCTGGATCTGAACAGAACTGGTCAAACAGCTCCCTGCACAATAATCCTGAGGATGGCGGAACTAGACCTTCAGAGGAGCAGATGCTCCTGGGAACCCAGAGGAGAGTGCTCTCTGCCCAGATTCCTGACTCAAGAGGAAAACACCTTGTGCCTTCTGTGTACCCTCCCTCCACAGAAGGACCTAGGATAATTATGGGAAGTTCCTTCTGGTTCCAGCCCACAGGGACAGCTGAAAGCCAGTGAAGAGCAGCAACTGCATGCATGAGAGCAGAATACTCTGTTCCCATAACTGAGAAAGAAAAAAAAAAAACAGGAAAACTGGTCTCCAGAAGTCCTGACACATGAGGTTACAGGATGGTCAAGCCACTGTAAGAAAGAGCAAGACAAGCTATCTCCAGAGACAACCTCATGGCTAGAGGCAAGCACAGGAATGCAAAAAACAGAAATCAAAACAACGTGGGCTCATCAGTGTCCAAATTAACCACCAGAGCAAACACTGGATATCCAAACACACCAAAAAAGCAAGATCTAGATTTACGTTCACATTTTGTCATGACGATGGAGGATGTTAAGAAGGTCATAATAAGTCTATGGAGAAAATACAAGACAACAGAAAATACAGAAGCAAACAAGTAGTATCCCAGTAAGAGGGAACACAAAACTACCTTAACGAACTACTGGAAAAACAAGAAAGCAGGAGAAGGAAATGAACAAAACCATCCAGGAGTTAAAATGGAAATAGAAACAATAAAGAAAGCACAAAGGAAATCAACCCTGGAGATGGAAAACAAAGGAAGAGACCAGGATTCATAGATGTGAGAATCACTGTCATGATAAAAGGGCTAGAAGACATAATCTAATGAGGAGAAGATTCCATGGAAAACATTGACACATCTGTCAAAGTAATATAAAATAGAAAATCTGATGGCCCAAAACATAAAGGATATCCAGGACACAATGAGAAGATCAAACCTAAGCTTAACAGGTAGAGAAGAGAGAGAAGACTGGCAACATGAAGGGACAGTAATATCTTCAACAAAATTATAGAATAAAACTTCCCTAATCTAAAGAAAGGGTTGACCATAAACATACACAAAGCCTACAGAACTCCAAATAGATTGGACCAGAAAAGGAAATCCTCACATCTCATAATAGTCAAAACAACAATTGCACAAAACAAATAAAAATATTAAAAGCAGTAAGGGAATAGGTTAAATAACATATAATGGCAAACCTATAAGAATTACACCATAATTCTCACCAGAGACTATGAAAGCCAGAAGATCCTGGACATATGTCATACAGACACTAAGAGAACACAAACGCCAGCCCAGGCTACTGTATCCAGCAAAACTCTCAATTAACATAGACGGAGAAACCAAGGTATTCCATGACAAAACCAAATTGACACAATATCTTTCTACATATCCAGTCCTGCAAGGGACACTAACTGGCAAACCCCAACAGAAGGAGGCAAGTAAAACCATAGATAAAGCAAGAAATTAATCTTTTCAGAACAAAACAAAGAGAAGCACACAAACATTAACCTCCAATTATGAAAATAAGAGAAACTGACCATCACTATTCCTTAATATCTCACAACATCAATGAACTCAATTCCCCAATAAAAATACAGAGATTGAAACACTGGATATGTAATGAGGACCCAGCGTTTGCACTACAGGAAACACACTTCAGAGACAAAGACAGACACTACCTCAGAGTAAATGGCTGGAAAAAAACTTTCCAAGCAAATGATCTGAAGAAGCAAGCTGGAGTAGCGATTCTAATATCATGTAAAATTGACTATCAACCAAAAGTCATCAAAAAGCATATGGAAAGACACTTCATATTCATCAAAGGAAAAGTCCTACAAGGTGAATTTGAAATCATAAATATCTATGCCCCAAATACAGGGGCACCTACATACATATTAGAAACCTTACTAAAGCTCAAAGAACATATGGCACCTCAAATAAAATAATAGGAGATTTCAACACCCCATTCTCATCACTACACAGATCACAGAAACAAAAAATAAACAGACATAGACAGACTAACAGAAGGTATATACCAAATGGACTTAACAGATATTTAGAGAACATTCTATCCTAAAACATAAGAAAGTTCCTTCTTCTCACCACCTCATGGCAGTTTCTCCAACATTGATCATATAATCAGTCAAAAAGCATGTGTCAAAGGATACAGAAAGATAGAAATAATCCCAACCACTCTACCAGACTACCATGGGACGAGGCTGTTCTTCAATAACAATTAGGAATGAATGCCCACATATACATGGAAGTTGAACAATGCTCTACTCAATGATAACTTGGTCAAGGAAACATTAATGGAGGAAAGTAAAGACTTCATAGAATTCAATGAAAATGAAGGTACAATATACCTAAACTCTTGGTAAACAATGAAAGCTGTGCTAAGATGAAATCTCATAGCTCTGAGTGCCTGCAGAAAGAAACAGGAAAGAGCATACATCAGCAGCTTGACAGCACACCTAAAACCTCTAGAACAGAAAGAAGCAAATACATGCAGGAGTAGTAGAAGGCAGGAAATATTCAAACTCAGGGCTAAAATCAACCAAGTAGAAAAAAGGGACTATGCAAAGAATCAACAAAAACAATATCTGGTTCTCTGAAAAAATCAACAGGACACATTAACCCATAGCCAGACTAACAGGAGGATACAGAGAGTATGTCCAAATTAACAAAATCATATATTAAAAAGGGAGACATAACAGCAGAATCAGAGGAAATTAAAAAAAAAATCATTGTACTTCAAAAGCTTATGTTCAACAAAACTTGAAAATCTGGAGAAAAAGGACAATTTTCTAGATAAATACAAGGTACCAAAGCTAAATCAGGAAAATATAAACCATTTAAACAACCCATAACTCCGAAAGGAATAAAAGCAATCATCAAAACTCTCCCAACCAAAAAGAGTCCAGGATCACATGGGTTTAGTGCAGAAATCCATCCAAAATTCATTGAAAATTTCATACCAATACTGTCCAAACTATTCCATAAATGTTAAACAGAAGGAGTACTATGAAATTGCTTTCATGAAGCCCCAATTACTCTTATAACTAAAACACAGAAAGACCCAACACGAAAAGAGAACTTCAGACCAATTTCTCTTATCAATATCGACACAAAAATACTCAGTGAAATTCTTGCAAACCTAATTCTACAACACATTAAACAATTATCTACTATGATTAAGTAGGATTCATCCCAGGCTTGCAGGGATGCTTTATTATACAGAAAACCAACAATGTAATTCACTATATAACAAAATCAAAGATAAAAACCACATGATCCTTTCATTAGATGCTGTGAAAGATTTTGGCAAAATTCAACATCCCTTCATGATAAAAGTCCTGGAAAGTACAGGAATTTAAGGCCCATACCTAAACATATCCAGCACATTCATAGCTAACATTAAACTAAGTGGAGAGAAAGTTAAAGCAATCTCACTGAAATCAGGGACTAGACAAGGCTGACCACTCTCTCACAACTTATTCAATAAAGTTCTAGACATCTAAACCAGAGCAAACAGACACTGAAGGATGTCAAAGGGATAAAGATTGGAAAGGAAGAAGTCAAAAAAGCACTGTTTGTAGTTAATATGATAGTATACTTAGTGATCTCAAAAGTTCCACAAGAGAATTACTTGTAGGGAGCGGCATGGTAAAAAAAGATGGTGCTGACATCCAGCCCCTTCTGTAGGTAAGCAAGTTATCACACATTGGCAAGCTTGTTCCCTTGTTAGGGCAGCTGTATGATAATGAGGTGGTCCAGCGCCATCCTGTGGTGAACAACAGTACTGTGCACCTGGCTTCAATCTGGCTGGGGCGATACTATGCTAATGGGGTGGTTCATGCTGGGCCAATCTCTGGAGGACAAGTAGCTGGGATGATAGTGGGATGATAGTGGGGTAATTCGTGCTCCGCCTATCCCTGAAAGATTATTAGCATACTGTTGCGTATATAATGCAAGCGACTTTGCCTCTGGTGGTCCCCATGTCAACAATGACGTTGTCCTGCAGTAAAGGCTGTTGAGAAGAATCTGACTGTTTTGCATCTTCCTTGCCAGCGCAGGTGGCCCCGACAAGTGTTGGCCCACGCAGTGCCCCGAGGTCATCCTCTAGGATTTCAGAACTCTTTAAATCCAGGACAGCGACATTAGAAAATTCCCAGGAAGGGATAATAAAGTTTTCTGGAGGTAAACAGAGGTGATGAAAGCCTTGGGTTAGAGGCTAAAAGGTCTCTAGTCTGCAGCGTTGTGTTTCCAACTGATCCTTTGTGGGTAGGGCTTGTAATTTTGTTTCTTTTCTTCTTTGTGTTGTGGATTTGCTTTATTTTGAATTGCCACTGTCCTGGACTGGAGTGCATTTGCTGAGAATAGCAGCAAGAGCCAGGCTACGAAGGCGTGTGTAAACAAACATGCCAGCTCACCCTGCTCGTAAAACCGCTCGTAAATATGTTCATTGAGTATGGGAATCTCACATTCCAGCCCACTCCTGACAGCTCTCCAAGAGCTCCTTAATTGGCGTAAGCTCAAAGTTGAAAGAAAAATCCTGTGGAGCATTCTTGATGAATGCGATCGTGTGCTCCATGGTTTATTGTATCAGGATCTCTTACCTTGCGACCATGGGATATATTGGGAAAAGATCTGGATACAGAAGCCACAGAGGGCAAGCTTAAGCCTGGATCATAGTCTCTTTGGTGGATGGTCCTTTCCTGCTTAGAGGATAAACGATGGAAGGAAGCCAATAGAGCCATTAAAACATGTCAGAGGGACCTTGCAGAGCAACAAGAAAGTATGTCGTGGGAAAAAAGGTCTCAAAAGAAAAAAGGAAAAGAAAAGGAGATAAAAGGCACAGAGAGAAGGCAGAGTTAAAAAAGAGGATAATCAGGACCAGGAAACAAATAACAAATTCTTCTTTAAAAGCCTTGACCTTAGAAATATCAAACAATCTAGAAAGCATCGTCGACAGCTTAGAGAAAGTGAAACTAAAGGTGGAACCATCTGGTCTAGGGCCGCCCCGCAGAGCAACAAAAGGAAGCACAGGACTCGACCTCAGTTCCACCACCAGATTCATATTGTCCCCTCGGATGGGAACTCAGATGGTGGATACAGATTTTAAAGGCCACAGTAAGCAGAATTCAGAAGGATCGCAGAAATTGAAACATGTGCAAAGACAAAGATTTGGGGTAGTGGTAGTGGTCAAAAGGGGACAAGGTAATAATAGTAAACTGTTTTTGTATATGTGTTTTTTTAGAGTTATGTTAAAATCTAGAGAAGCAAACTCGATTCTCATAGATGCTTTTAGTCTTTGGACCCTGACTGGAAACAGTCTACACCCTAGACAAGAGAGAAAATGGGGTTGAGAAAAACAGTCCTTCCAAACTCTCCACAGATACTTTGGCAAAAGAAGGAAATGAGCTTAAACTTTTTGGAGCTCTCCTGGGAACAGAAGGAGGTGGGAGATGTCTTTCCTCCTTGCTGGCTCCTATTGGAGAAGTGCTTATTTTTGGTTCTGGGTTCTTTAGGTAGGATGTCCGGGTCCTTTTTTGGAACACCATCTAGTTATTTTCCTCTGTGTCTATTGTCTGTCCTTGGTGCACCAAGCTGTCATGTATGTCAATTTATGTCTGGGTTTTGTTTCTTGTTGCTTGAATGTTTTGTGTTTCATGTTTAAAAGAAAAGGCTAAATTTTAAATGTTGGTTGATTCACCATGGAAGTAGCTTTAACTCCTCTCAAGAAAGGAACCAATAAACAAAAAGTTTCAATTGGCTTTTGGAGCCTGCATCTGTAGCTAGAAGCCTAAGTCAGCTGGGCAAGGTCCCTGGGGACTGGCTAAATGTTTATACTAGCCGATCCTAAAGACACCACGAGCTTCACAGCTTCTAAGGTAATGGAACTGATGGCTGTTTCTCTTAGAAAAATCTTTGACTGTGATTATTGGACTCAACTGGTGTCAAGGTGTTCTCTTAAAACTACAGTTAGAAAAAGTAAAAATGATGATTGATTTAAATATTAAAGGTATGTGTAGCCACTTCATTTTTGTTTCTTATTGGTTTTAAATGTATAAATATTCTCTATATGCCCTGGTTATGGACTATTGGCTTTTAAGTTATTGGATATTGTTAAAAAAATGTAACATTGGTAACAGAAAGTTGACATAAAACTGGTAAATTTAAGGAGTTTAAGGAGTTTAAGGAGTCATTCTAGACAACATGTGGCAAGAGCCAATCTAGGGAAACATGTCTAAATTGGGATGATATTTTTTTTTTTTTTTGGAAATCTTATCCTAGAAACCAGGCTTCCAAAATATTTTAAGGCAATGTTTCTTTGTTGCGGTATTGGAGACCACAACATCATGTGTTCATATGTAGGAATTGGCAGTCAAACCATTTAGCATGAAGGATAGACTCGGTGTTTTGGAGACTGGATTTTGGGATGATGAGGCTGATCTTGAGGAAGAGGTTTCTCATTGTGAGATGGAGAGATATGAAGATTGTGGCACCCTAGAAGTGGCCTATGTGAAAGTGATTAAAATGCTTTAAAACAATCAATTGTTCATAGCACCTAAAAAGGTTAAAATGGGCCAAGTGGGAGAATATTTAGGAACTAAGATCACTCCTGATAGTATTTCCCCTCAAAAAAATTAATTACAAAATATTATTTAAAAACATTAAATGATTCTCAAAAATTACTAGGAAGAATAAATTGGATTCGACCCTATATTAAAATGCCCAATGCAGATTTACAACCATTTTATGAAATCCTGAAGGGGATTCTCAGCTTACTTCACACCATGTTTTAACCAAGGGAGCACGATTATCCTTGAGGAAAGTAGAAGAAAGGTTAGAAAAGGCAATGATAAGAAGATACAAGGAAAAGGAAGATCTGTTTTTGTGTATACTGAGAACTTTTTATCAGCCTACAGGAGTATTATGGCAACAAGGTCCACTTCTATGGATTTATCCCCATATTTCTCCTTATAAGACCCTTGAATATTACACTTGTGCTGTTGCACAGCTTCCTGTGTTAGGCGTTAAATCTTGCATTCAGCATTTTGGTATTTTACCCAAGAAAATTATTATACCATATGCAACTGCACAGATGAAACATTGTGTGCCTTGATAGATGATTGGGCCATGTTATGCTGTAGTTTTGATGGAAAGTTTGACAATCATTATCCTAAGGATCCTTTGCTATAATTTTTTACTGAACATCCAGTGATCTTTCCTGAGATCACTGCTCAGAGCCTTTGTCTGAAGCGTTAGATATTTTTACAGATGGCTCCAAAACAGGTGTAGTTGCCTATAAGGTTGATTCTCAAGAACCAGTATTAATTCAATACAGTCTAGGTACCCCCCAAATTACAGAATGTAAAATTGCATTAGACGTTTTCAAAAGATTTCATGATTCTTTTAATTTAATCTGCCTCTGCTTATGTTGTTAAAGCGGTGCGCTCACTTGAAATTGCAGGGCCAATTCGGTTGAGTAGTACTGTATGTCAAATTCTTTTAGAATTACAAAAATTGATTTGGGCCAGAAAAAATAAATGTTTTATACAACATATTGAACCCCATACTAATTTGCCTGGTCCCATGACCAATAATAACGCTCTGGTGGATGCTAGTACACGTAGAGAGTTTATTTTTCATGCAGCTCTGGTTGATCTCACTAGAGAATTTCATCAAAAGTTTCATGTACATGCCTTTACTCTTCAACAAAAATTTAAAATCTCTAGAGCTGCAGCTCGTGATGTGGTGTTACGTTGCCAAAATTGTGTTCAATTTCACCACCCTCCTCATGTGGGGATTAACCCTCTTGGTCTGAAGTCCCGCACTATCGTCTCACCAGCAAGAACGCACGTGGACACCAGTATCCTTTTGCAGCAAAGCGTTTACTGTACAGATCTCTTGAACAGGGACAGGGGGACCTCAAGCGCTCGCCTTATATAGACAGCAGGCTGAGGCTATGCAAATTGTCCTTCAGGGATTGGCGGAGCATGAGTTATCTTAATAGCATGGTGCTCCTCCCTAATTAGCATATTACCCGGACTGGGGGAATACATTTTTTTTCTTAGAAGTGTTTATAAGTGACCAAATAGTGAAGGAGGATGTAAACAAATACTGTTATCATTCATTGTTGTTTATACTAACATTTTAATTCATGTACAATCTCTATGTGCTCTTTCACTATTGTGTTTTTCTGTGTCTCTGTTTCTGCATAAATATATAGGCACAAATGTGTATGTAGCATAAAAGTGTGTGTTTGTCAGTGTGTGTGTGTGTCTGTGTGTGTGTATGTTGATATGTGTCTTATATGTTATTTATGAACATATTATACCATTTTTATTTTTTTATAATTTGAAAACACTGAAACCCACATTGGATCTCTGGATCATCCATTTGCTGATCTACTCACATACCTCTGACATTTCATTATATCAGGTAATAGGGAAAAAGCCTAAGAGGCTGGTGATATCTCCTACTCTACTCTTGTCAGGAAAAAGTGGTGTATCTTTTGGCAAGAAAACCCAAACTTCAGCAAAGACATATTCACTACACAAGACAACAAAGGACATCTCATTTGAAGTGAAAAGTTATCAGACTGGGAGAAAAATGAGTTTGCCACATTCCAATATTTGAGGGACATGAGAGGGACATTATATCTTCATAAGATATAATGGGAAGGGACAGGCAGAATCCCCAAGGAACCAAACTAAGCTAAACACTGGAGGTTTTCATTACAGAAGAGCTAAGAGATTGCGAAGGATGGTAAACATTTTGATAAGAACTTTGCAGTCCATACTCAGTCTCCATATAAGGCTACAATGTGAACATGATGAAAAGTAGTCACCACCACAGCTCTAACAGCTACTTTAGCAGTTACATTGTGAAAAACAGAGTGTAACTATAGACAGAAGAGCAGGATGATATTTGAAAACAATCAAGGCTGTGCTGGAACTGAACATTTTTCCATGAAAGTAACCAAGCAAGCACACAGCTGGTGCCATATGTAAAAATGAGCAAAGAGGAATGAACTGCATAGATACTATGTGTATAGAAATACAGGTAGTTTGGTGGAATTCTAAGATGTTGAGATGAAAGTATAGGAAGGAATTTGTATCAAGCCAGGCACCATGTCTTGCTCTTAGAATACTCATATTCAAGTGACTGTGGGAGAGAAATTAGGAATTTCAGGTTAGCCTGGAAAACATATCAAGACCCTACACCTTTTATTCTTGTTTCCTTTATTTAAATCAATAGTCTGATTGATAGAATATCATGAACAATATTAAGAAAACAGACATTTAATGCCTTCACAGTGATACTCCTGCTAAGAAAACATATTCTATAAAGAGACCGGAACTATTAAGTTACAAATACCAGCTGTCATATTGAAGGTTGTGGCATGAAGGGGTATGGTGTTGTTTTGTTGATCCTTCTTCATTTTCATGACTCACTTTACACATCTTAAAAAGCTTCTCTGATGACCTTGTTACTGTGCAGACAGCGAGATGTGCCTTGGATTTAATTCTATGTATTAAAACCAGTAATCATTTCTTTATCAAATGATTATTTGATTTTACTTTATCTTCAAAAATAATGAGTTTTGAGCAAATGATACCTTAATTGTGTGGGTTTGAATATTCATAATAGCAATCAGAGAATAATCGGGGCCCAAAACACACACACGGTTGGTTGGAGAGACTATACCTGTGGCAACACGAATGCATAGAAATTAGTGGGTTGATCTGTTTTTCTGAATAACATTGATGACTATTTAATGATAAGAATGGGTAAACAATTGAGATACAGTCAAGGTTTTTTTCCTTAATTTGAATGATTTTATATACAGCATGTGAAACTGAACTGAGACCCATGTTAAACCTTCTGCTTGAGCTTCATTAGTGCCAAGACTACAAGTTTGCAGTATGTTTGTAAATATATGGACACTTGGCTCAATGCTTAGCACACTTTGGAAAATTCCCTTGTGTTAAGAAAGAAAGTATTAGATATGAAAATCTGTGAGAATAAATCACTTCTAAGCTTTGATTTTTGTGACTACAGAGAAAGACTTTGACTCTGAAGTTACTGAGTGTCTAAAAGTATTAAAAATTATTATATCTCATCTGCAAGAATCTTTCTAATTGCTTACTGCTCTGTCTTCCAGGAGATGATTGTCAATTGTGTCAATTCCTCTTTGTGGCAGGAAAAGGGCTTGTCTGTCAAATGTTTTGCAATTACCAAGAACTTTGAGGTTCTTGGAGAATGCTTCCTCCTGTTCACCCTAATTCTGCTCTCATAGTCTTTGCTATCTGCACAAGTCCATCTCTACACAGCCCCATGTACTTCTTTCTGGCAAACTTATGTATCCTGGAAATTGGTTACATAGGCTTTGTCATACCCAAGATATTGAGAGCCTTGTAAGTGAGATCTGAGGAATCTCTCAGGAGGGATGTGCCACACAGATATTTTTCTTCACACTTTTTGCTATAACTGAGTGCTGCCTATTGGCAGCCATGGCCTTTGGTCATACTTCACTTTGCAACCCAAATGAGTCGTGAGGTATGTGCCCATTTGGCAATAGTTTCATGGGGAATAGGTTGCCTTGTAGGGTTGGGACAGAATCACTTGAGGCCCAAATCTAACCACCCACAAGGACTTGATAAATTCTTGGTCATCTTCCATACCACAGTGACATCCATGCTGAACCCCACCATCTATAACTTAAGGAACCAAGAAGTCAAGGAAGCACTGAGAACAACTCTGGATCTGAAGAAAGTTCTGATAATGAATAGGTAATTAAGGATCCCAAAGCGCTCTTTCAAAAAGGTGCAAAATCTGTGAAAGAAAGAAAACAAAACCACTGTGCTCTTTCTTGCTGTCTTGAAACAAACTTTAAGAAACAACTTTGTTTTAGAGTGTTCACTTTATTCACCACCATGCTTAATTGTAAACAATTGTAAAGTATGCTTGCTACTAAATTGCTTAAGTAGATTAGTCCAGTTCTTACACGTTTTCATCTGGGCAGACTTTAGACCACATGCTAATGTCTCAGGGGCCTTGAAAGTTCTCTGTATCCATTCTTAGCTATTTGGAGATCTTCCAGAAATTGTTTGTAAATGATCTCAGCTCGTTATGCTACAATTCCATATTCCTCAGTACATGTAAATTCATTGCATTGGACAGGAACTGCTAAGTAGTTCTCAGTAGAGTGAATTGTTAGCCTCTGCTTTGTGTACCATTATTCAGTTCATAGTTAAGTTCTGAGCACCAAGGGCCTATGATTTTGGAACTGGAGTAGTCTTTCCTCCACTTTTTGATTTCTAATAGTGCGGTGGAAAAGAATTTCAAGCAGGTGATTCTCAACATCAATATCATAGTTTCAGATAAACACACACACACACACACACACACACACACACGTACAAACACACGTACAAACACACATGCATACACACATGCACACATACACATGCACACACACACGTACAAGCACACACAAACACACACACATAAGCATGCATGCACATATTATACAGGAATGGAAAAGGATTTACAAGTGACAGAATACACATATAAAAGTCAGCTAGTGTCAGATCGTTAGATTCAGGTTGCTATGCAAGAAGAAAATAAAATAACAAAAAATTAGAATCTTGAGTCTTTATGACTATTATGAAACAAAAATTAAATTCCATTTAAGTGTCCTGAAAATATGGAAGACATTAAAAAAAAATTACCATGACAGTAAAACCACAGTATTGTTTTAGGCATGAGTCACCCAAACAGAAAGACAATAATTATATTCTCCTTGGACTCATTGTTGTGAGTCTACTTACATGCAGTAAGGCCCACTAAGGTCAAAATATTGGTAAAAAAAAACATGACCGAGATGCTGAAAACAAAGCCTAAAGTTTTGCAGAGACACACAGTCTTTCCATAGGCATTAAGTAATTCTTCTATAACTTCTAATACTTTAAAGGGATATGCAAAAGAAAAATACATTAAAATATATAACTACAAAAGGAATATAATTTAAAATAATTTCAGTGCTTCATAATTCGGTGTTGTTAAGATGACAGGCATCCTCCTAATACTTAACTGCGATAAGCAAAGCAAGAAACACATTTTGGTATCTTTGTCAAGTACATATAATCTCAACCTAAAAGAGAAAAACCACTGGGAAATCCAAATTCAGAGACATTCTAGCAGAGTAATTATTTATCTTCAAAGGTGTGGTAATAGAAGATAAAAATAGTAATGAATTATCACAGAATAGAATGATGTAAGATATGCAATAACTAATTGTCAACTGGATTTCTGGATTGGATACGGGCATAGAAAGTCTACAGTTCTAAAAAGATTGTTGTTATTATTTGGTCAACCTACTGTGTTACTTGTAACTTTTTTTTTTCAATTTTCTGATTTTTGAGAATTAGATTGATTAGAGTATATACATTTTAGTAATTAGGTTACAATATAAAACCATACTGTTTCCTATCAATTAAATCTGATTTTCCTGGAGAGTTTGAATTCTGCTTTATTTTTGTATTTATTTATTTTATTAATTTATTTATGTCTCAAATGCTGTCCTCCTTCCTGTTTTCCCCCACAGAGGCCCTTACCCCAAACACCGTCCCTTTCCGAATTCTTCTTTCAATAAGAGAAAACAACAGTAGTTATAAGGCATGTTTAGTCCCTAAATAGTTGTTCATTTGGCCACGCATTTGAAAATCTACAAAATTGATAGTGCAGATATCAGGAAATAGCTTCAAAAATGACCTTCAAATATTAAATATTCTCCAGTTATCAACTAACAGCTTGCCAAAACTGCAAGAATCCAAAAACAAAAGTATCCTTGAATATATAAGTAGAGAAAATTTATCAGACAAGAAGGAAGACAGATAGCAGTCTTCCTGGATTCAACACAGGAGAGCCTAAGTTCCTGTAGTGTATTCAGGAGATCGCATATGAACTTTCTGTCCATTTTAACTGTTCAGTAAATGCTAGAGCCTATGACAGGGAGCCAGAGGTGAAATTTGATACTGGAGGGTTGAGGGTGAGGTTAGGTAGAGGGGCAGAAGAGGGTAAGAGAAGAATAGTAAGTATTATTACTATATAATAATTTAATATACTAACATAATATATTAATTTTAATTATAAATTATCATGATATTAATATAAAATTATTTAATGTATTAATATAATATATCTATATTTATTATTTATTTTAATAATATAAATAAATATATTAATATAGTATATTAATATTCATGGTATGGTATCATGATATTGATATATAACAATTTAATATGTTAAAATAGTATATTATTATTAATTATGTTATTCTGTTAGTATACAGCAATTTAATATATTAAATTATTTTAATAATATTTTATATATGTATACACACACACACACACAAACACACACACACACACACACACACACACACATATATATATATACATTGCGTGGTATGCAACTTCCACAATGTTAACTCCAAGTGGAGCTCTTACGTTAATGGGAAATGCTGAGGGCAGAATATTTTTTTTCAGTTCAGTTTGCTTATATGGTGGATCACTTTGATGGGTTTTCATAGATTGATCCACTCCTGCAGCCTGAGGAGGAAGTCTACATGATGGCACTGAATGGTGGTTTTGATATGCCCTTGGATATTATTTTACCCAGTATTTTTTCCAACAATGTTCGTAAGGGAAATTAGTCTGAAATTCTTTCTTTGTTGAGTCGTTTGTGATTTAGGTGTCAGGGTGACAGTGGTTTAATAGAATCATTTTGGCGATTTTCCTCCTGTTTGTGTTTTTTGGATTTGACTGAGAATTCTTTGAAAATAAGGTAGGATTCCACACTCAAACAATCTGGACCTCGGGCACTTTCAGTGGGGAAACTTAATATTTGGGTCTCTTTAGGGGTTGTAGAGCTATTTACATAGTTTACCTAATCTGAATTTACCTGTGGTCAGTGAAATCAGTATACACAATCATGCACTTCATTCAGAGCTTCTAATTTTTGAGACTGCAGGTTTTTGAAGTGAGACCTAACGATTCTGTGACTTTCATCAGTGTCCATTGATACGGCTCCCTGTTCATTTCTGATTTTGTTATTTGGATGCTATCTCTCCACCTATTATATTATTTTTCTGTCTGTTTGATTTTCCCAAGGAACCAGCTCTTCTTTTTTTTTTTTATCTTTGTATTCTCTTTGTTTCTGATGGATCACTTTCACCCGAGTCTGATCATTTCTTGCTGTCTCCTTGTTTAATATGTATTTGCTTCTTTTTATTATAGAGATTTATGGTGTGCTAGGAAGTTGCTAGTGTGGAGGGTCTCCGGTTTCTTAATGAAAGTGTGCTGCATATGCATGTTCCTCTTAGCACTGCTTTCCTTATGTCCCTTAAGTTTGGAGAAGCTGTGCCTTCATTTTCATTTAATTCAAGGAATGCTTTTCTTTTTCTTTCTCATGTCTTGTCTGAACTGGTGGTTCTTCAGTTGCGAGCTATTGAATTTCAATGAGCTTATACACTTTTTCTTATTTTTGAAGTTCTGTTTTAATCCATGATGATCTGAGAAGATCCAATTGTTAGCGCAGTCTTTCTGTATCTGTTGTGGCTTGTTTCGAGTGGGAGAACATGGTCAGTTTAGGATGAGGTTCCATGAGGTACTGAAAAGAGAGGGTGTAGTTTTTTGTTCGTGTGAACTATTCTGTAGATATCCATGAGGTCAATTTAAATGAACCCTATATTAGTTATATCACTTATTTTTTTTTTTTTTAGTTTCTGTCTCAATGACCTGCCCTTTGGGAGAGAGGGAGATTGATGTTCTCCACTATTAATATGTGAGGTTCTATGTGATATTTAAGCTTAAGCAATATTTCTCTCACCAATGTTTCTGCTTTTGTCTTTGGAATATAGACATCTGGAATCGAGATGCCATTTTGGTGTATTTTTCTGATGCATTTGACGTGTCCTTCCCCATTGCTTTTCATTACTTTTGGTTGAAAGTCTGATTTGCTGGATGTAAGAATGGCTACATCATCCATCTTGTGTCCATTTGCTTAGAAAACCTTTTTCAACCCCTTAGTCTGAAGTTGTGTCTATCTCGTTTGCTAGATTGTGTTTCTTGAGTGCAACAGAAGGATGGATCCTGTTTTTAAATCCATTGTGTTAGCCTGTGTCTTTTTACTGTTGAGTAGAGGCCATTACTGCTTAAAGGTATTAATGAGAAGTGATATTTAGTTCATGCAATTTTGATGTTGCGGGAGCAGGGTTTTTTTTGCTTGCTTGTTTTCTGGTTTTTGTTTTTTCGATTGGGATGTTTGAGTGTGTATGTGGGTATTAGATCTGTTCTGTACGGTCCATGGTTTTTTGGTTTGCATGTTTTTGTTTTTGTTTTTTGGGGGAGCTGTTAGAGTATGCATGTGAATATGAGATCCCTTCTGTAGGTTATGCTGTGTAATTATTAATTTCTAGTGGGAGGCAGAGATGTTTCAATTTCTGAAAATCCATCAATATAACCCACTTTATAATGAAACAAATAAAAAAAATCACATGATAATCTCATTAGATCCTGAAAAAGCTTGCAAAAATATTCCAACCATCCTTCATGTTAAAAGCATGAGAGCTATCAAGGATACCAGTCCTATGCAGTAACATAATAGAAGCAAAGGACAGCAAGTCGGTAGCCAACATCAACCAAAATGGAAAGAAATATAAAGCAATTCCATTAATGTCAAGGAAAATGTAAGGCTGCCTACTCTCCCTATTCAGTATAGTAATTGAAATTCTATCCAGGGTAAAAGCATGGTTCAAATTTGATTCTGACATGGAGTATGCCCAAGGCCTGTGAAGGATGAATGGCACAGAGCTTTAGAACTCCTGGGGTATGGCCCACTCTTCAGCACAGCCTCATTGGACCTCGGTAAGTCATGAACTCAATGAGGACTTCATGCAGAGTGTCGCTCAGTTATTGCACTCATATCTCTCTTAATCTAAGAAGTGCATGAAAATCCTCATGTAGCTTCCCACCACTCAGAGGGAAACGCCATTTGCATTTCCAATATCAGTGGTCCAGGTCTTTTATCAATTGCCTCTGGGGCGGGTCAGTGCTTCCATCATTGACCGAGGAAATGTAGAATGGTCAGCGACAACCACCACCCTTAATTGTTGTGGATGTTTAGGCAAGATATGCACATGTTTAATTTTATAGAAGAGACACTTTCTTCATTACATTCAACATGAAGGAAAACCATTTATATATTCTAATAAGTTATACAAGGGAATCTATTAAATGAGTTACACACATCACACAGCTTTATTACTTTGAAAGCTCTCTTTATTAAAAATATTTACACAATGAAAAGTACAAAGGTTTAAACTCATGTGAGTGTACTTTGTTGTAAAGTTAAAGTTTATCTATACAGTTTGATGACAGCAGTAATCTCAGATTCACAGGGGATAAATACATCAGGGTGTTCTCTATTACCTTACCTGTCTTCTTTCCTTTATTCCTGATGAAGACTCATCTCATTTGCAGCCCCTGCTGTGAGAGATGGATTGGAAAATGCCTAAGAGTCTACAACCCAGATTACATTGATAGAAAATATAAAAGACAACATCTCCAAATAGTATACACAATTTAAACTTTCTTATAGATCTTGAAACAAAATGCAAAGAACAAACCCACATCCTAGGATATTACCTCATATAGGAAAGACTACCTGTAGCATGCATTCACAGGGAATTTTAAATGTCTGCACCTAATACTAAAATTGCCTCCATGAACATGAAGATTTATTCCTTTGGCAAGAAAGTTAGTCTGTCTCTTAACAGTCATGTCGTCTGTCCATCACTAGAGCAACGGCCATGCTTTATGAATGTGTACAGATAAACACATATCGGTTTTCACGTCTTCAAAGAATTTAGAGAAGAACCTGAAAGATAATATATAATGTTCCTGAGATGAAATACAGGAATTTAAATTAGCCAGCATACATATGTTGTTAAAATTTTCTGCCTAGAATTATTTAATAATTTTGATTATTCCTGCTATGAATGAAAAGATGGTTATGTTATGTCTACAAATCCCCAAAGCCTGAAACATTGTGAAAAACTGTCTTATTTCTCCCTAACTTGGGTCTTTGGTTACCAAACTTGGATTGGTCATCTAAATTCTGTTTCTCAAATAGATCAGAGGACTACGTGAGGGTTTCACTCTCATGTAGAAGACCAAGGAACTTTCTGTACTTGCATGTATTTGCTCTTGGGAACATGTAAATAAATCTTTCAGATTGAAGAACTAAAACATGGCCGTCCAATGGGACCCACATGAACCAAAATCTTCCTTTCATCTGTGAACATTTCAAACTGGTAACAGCGCAGACAATAATATAATGGAATAATAATAATAATAATAATAATAATAATAATAATAATAATAATAATAAAATAAGGTTGATGATGATGACGACGATGACAACAACAGCAATAATAATAATAATAATAATAATAATAATAATAATAATAATAATAAATAATTGAATAATCACCTCAAGGGATCACAGACAAAGGAAAGTAAATGTTGAGACATGTTTTTTCACTTATTCTTACTCTAGTATGAAATAAAATACAATTAGTTGAAAAAAGGTGATAACAAGGTGTTTTCAATGTGTAAGTTTAATGGTGCCTTTGGTCAAGATGATAATTATCAAAACTATGATTTGAAGCAAGTTTATAAAATAAAGTTTGAAAGATATGAAGCTCCTCTGTTAATTTTCCTATAATGTTTGGCTAAAGGGACATGCCATCTAGTTTTAGGGATAAGTCATAACTTATTTTTCGAGAAAGTGTACGTGTGAGTTAGAGAAGCAAAGGACATCATAACAATCCCCAAGTACATAGAAGTCAGATTGGTAGAACCATCATCGTGTTAAACAAGCAGAAATGAGTACTCAGACAGAGCCGTTTAGTCATAACATCATTTTTCTCTATTTGGCTAAACCATAGACATCATGCCTAGGCAAATTCTTTTAAAGCAAGGATTTTGCTTTGTAAAAGCATGTATGTATGTAGGTATGCATGTATGTATGTGTATATATGTCTATATGTGTAGGTGTAAGGACATATGTTTATATGTTGTATATATGTATAAATATGTGTATATGTATATGTGTATATATATGTATGTGGCCATATATATATATGTATATATATATGTGTGTGTGTGTATATATATATGTGTGTGTATGTATATATATATATATATATTTGTATGTGTATATTTGTATATATATGTAACAAACAAATGCACACTATTATCTAATTTTATGAAACTTTTCTCATATATACATTAGTACTCAAGAATTTTAAAAGCTCATTTATAAATTTTGGTTCATTTTAAACTTACAGTTCAGAAAATAGATTCAATATAGGTAATTTATTTTTATACTATCAAATTTTACATCTTCACAAAATCACAAATATTTACATTAGTTATGTGGCTGTATATGTTTTAGCATGAGACATATCTAATTATCTTTTCAAGGATATGATATAGTTTCAGGACACTACTAGATTTATGTGAGGTAGAAAATATATCAAAGGACTGCTATATATAATAGATCAGAGTGATATATATATATATATATATATATATATAGGTATAGATAGAGATAGACAGATACATACATACATATGTACATACATACATACATACATACATACATGTATACATGCATAGTTACTATGATGAAAGGATACAGATGATAAATAGACAAATATCACAAACTAAGGATCATCAATTATGAAATAATTAGTATTGAAATATAAAAATATCTTCTAATATGGATCAAAATTTTAAATGTGAATTTTGTCCATATTTTAATACCTAAAGGGATATTTATCAGACATAATCTTTAAAATAAAATGTCTATTTGACATTTCCACCCAGGTAGATAACGGACATGAAATAATTAACCTCCTTTACATATGTCAAATTATCCCATCATCTTGTCTTTGATCCTTAAATGCATAACATCATACTTTTTATCCATGTTCAAATCTTCCATCATTTTCCACCCTTCTCTGAATTCTACCTCAAATCCTATCACTATATTTAAGTCTCTAATAAATCGTCATATGATGTCATGAAAATTATTCATGATGAATCACTTTTTGTCTTTACTAACATTGCTCTCATAGAGGTAACTATTACTTCTCTGTCAAATATGTGATCACTATCCCCTTCTCTATTTTCAGCACTATTTTCACCATCAACCATTTTATAAGTTCTTGTTATATGAGATAATACAATGATCTTTCTTTTTTTTTTTTTTTGAGAGCTGAGGACCGAACCCAGGACCTTGCGCTTAATAGGCAAGCGCTCTACCAATGAGCTAAATCCCCAACCCCAAAATGATCTATTTTTCCTCTACTAAATTATGTACCAACAGTTTGTTCCAGTGAAACTTTAGACAAGAAAAACAAAGTTGTTACAATGTGGTAGTTCTAATCAGACTTAAAACTGAAAGTTGTTTATATGACAGGAATCATAGGAGGAGCACTTCTGGAAGAGAAAGCAGACTTGTAGAAGAAGACTTCATACAGGGAAATGCTTCATGCAATTGAAAACAAAAAAGTGTAAAGGACCTGAACTTTCACATTGAGTGAAAGTTGTTGAAGAATATTTACAAGTGACTCTGAGTGGATTACATAAGCAGGTTTATTTATAAATCCATGGTAAATACTAGAAAAAATGGCATCAAAGTGTAATAGAGCAGAAAAGAAAATAAAGTTGTAATTTGGTACCGGTTACAGTATGCATGTTGCTAACTTGAACATGCTGAAGGTTATTAGATGATTTAATGTGATGAATGGCTCAGATAAACTAACAATATTGCATGACTCTTTAATGAAATAACTCTATACTGAGAACACAACAATAATCTGTGACATAAATCTGTTCAGTTATGGTTATATTCTTTAATATTTCTTTTTTAAAACATTCATTCAATTAAATAAAATCCAATAAGGAACCGAAGATAACCTTTTCATCTTTGGCATATCCAATCTCTAAACAGACAAGAGTATAGTGGACGAAACTTCTTCCAGTATTTGCCTACACCAAATATTATTAATTTAAAAAAATAAATATAGCAGAGTATCCTATTTGTGGGCAATTGTTACTAAGAACTAATAATCTCCTCAGAAAGACCTCAAATAAAGGCAATCTAAAGTAACTTTCCCCTTTAAATACTAAAAATCTTAAACATGAAGCTTGCTTATCATTGTCACCATTATCATATACACCATTTGTAATTATTTCGTTTTTTTTTTTTTGAAGCAGCCCCAGTTCATGCTTTATTTCTTTTTTTTTTATTAATTTGAGTATTTCTTATATACATTTCGAGTGTTATTCCCTTTCCTGGTATCCGGGCAAACATCCCCCTCCCCCCACCCCTTTCTTATGGGTGTTCCCCTCCCAACCCTCCCCCCATTGCCGCCCTCCCCGCACCAGTCTAGTTCACTGGGGGTTCAGTCTTAGCAGGACCCAGGGCTTCCCCTTCCACTGGTGCTCTTACTAGGATATTCATTGCTACATATGAGGTCAGAGTCCAGGGTCAGTCCATGTATAGTCTTTAGTTAGTGGCTTAGTGCCTGGCAGCTCTGGTTGCTTGGCATTGTTGTACATATGGGGTCTCGAGCCCCTTCAAGCTCTTCCAGTTCTTTCTCTGATTCCTTCAACGGGGGTTCTATTCTCAGTTCAGTGGTATTCTTCTGATATTCGCCTCTGTATTTGCTGTATTCTGGCTGCGTCTCTCAGGAGCGATCGACATCCGGCTCCTGTCGGTCTGCACTTCTTTGCTTCATCCATCTTGTCTAATTGGGTGGCTGTATATGTATGGGCCACATGTGGGGCAGGCTCTGAATGGGTGTTCCTTCAGTCTCTGTTTTAATCTTTGCCTCTCTCTTCCCTGCCAAGTGTATTCTTGTTCCCCTTTTATATATGGAGTGAAACATTCACGTTTTGATCATCCGTTTTGAGTTTCATTTATTCTAGGCATATAGGGTAATTCAAGCATTTGGGGTAATAGCCACTTATCAATGAGTGCATACCATGTATGTTTTTCTGTGATTGGGTTAGCTCACTCAGGATGATGTTTTCCAGTTCCAACCATTTGCCTAAAATTTCATAAAGTCGTTGTTTTTGATAGCTGAGTAATATTCCATTGTGTAGATGTACCACATTTCCTGTATCCATTCCTCTGTTGAAGGGCATCTGGGTTCTTTCCAGCTCCTGGCTATTATAAATAAGGCTGCAATGAACATAGTGGAGCACATGTCTTTTTTATATGTTGGGGCATCTTTTGGGTATATGCCCAAGAGAGGTATAGCTGGATCCTCAGGCAGTTCAATGTCCAATTTTCTGAGGATCCTCCAGACTGATTTCCAGAATGGTTTTACCAGTTTACAACCCCACCAACAATGGAGGAGTGTTCCTCTTTCTCCGATTCCTCGCCAGCATCTGCTGTCCCCTGAGTTTTTGACCTTAGCCATTCTCACTGGTGTGAGGTGAAATCTCACGGTTGTTTTGATTTGCATTTCCCTTATGACTAAAGTTGAACATTTCTTTAGATGTTTCTCAGCCATTCGGCATTCCTCAGCTGTGAATTCTTTGTTTAGCTCTAAGCCCCATTTTTCAATAGGGTTATTTGTTTCCCTGCAGTCTAACTTCTTGAGTTCTTTGTATATTTTGGATATAAGGCCTCTATCTGTTGTAGGATTGGTAAAGATCTTTCCCCAATCTGTTGGTTGCCGTTTTCTCCTAACCACAGTGTCCTTTGCCTTACGGAAGCTTTGCAGTTTTATGAGATCCCATTTGTCGATTCTTGATCTTAGAGCATAAGCCATTGGTGTTTTGTTCAGGAAATTTTTTCCAGTGCCCATGTGTTCCAGATGCTTCCCTAGTTTTTCTTCTATTAGTTTGAGTGTGTCTGGTTTGATGTGGAGGTCCTTGATCCACTTGGACTTAAGCTTTGTACAGGGTGATAAGCATGGATCGATCTGCATTTTTCTACATGTTGACCTCCAGTTGAACCAGCACCATTTGCAGAAAATGCTATCTTTTTTCCATTGGATGGTTTTGGCTCCTTTGTCAAAAATCAAGTGACCATAGGTATGTGGGTTCATTTCTGGGTCTTCAATTCTATTCCATTGTTCTATCTGTCTGTCTCTGTACCAATACCATGCAGTTTTTATCACTATTGCTCTGTAATAGTGCTTGAGTTCAGGGATAGTGATTCCCCCTGAAGTCCTTTAATTGTTGAGGATAGCTTTAGCTATCCTGGGTTTTTTGTTATTCCAGATGAATTTGCAAATTGTTTTGTCTAACTCTTTGAAGAATTGGATTGGTATTTTGGTGGGGATTGCATTGAATCTGTAGATTGCTTTTGGTAAAATGGCCATTTTTACTATATTAATCCTGCCAATCCATGAGCATGGGAGATCTTTCCATCTTCTGAGGTCTTCTTCAATTTCCTTCTTCAGTGTCTTGAAGTTCTTATTGTACAGATCTTTTACTTGCTTGGTTAAAGTCACACCAAGCTACTTTATATTATTTGGGTCTCTTATGAAGGGTATCGTTTCCCTAATTTCTTTCTCGGCTTGTTTCTCTTTTGTATAGAGGAAGGCAATTGATTTATTTGAGTTAATTTTATACCCAGCCACTTTGCTGAAGTTGTCTATCAGCTTTAGTAGTTCTCTGGTGGAACTTTTGGGATCACTTAAATATACTATGATATCATCTGCAAATAGTGATATTTTGACTTCTTCTTTTCCGATCTGTATCCCCTTGACCTCCTTTTGTTGTCTGATTGCTCTGGCTAGAACTTCAAGACTATATTGAATAAGTAGGGAGAGAGTGGGCAGCCTTGTCTAGTCCCTGATTTTAGTGGGATTGCTTCAAGTTTCTCTCTATTTAGTTTAATGTTAGCAACTGTTTTGCTGTATATGGCTTTTACTATGTTCAAGTATGGGCCTTGAATTCCTATTCTTTCCAGGCTTTTATCATGAAGGGGTGTTGTATTTTGTCAAATGCTTTCTCAGCGTCTAATGAAATGATCATGTGGTTTTGTTCTTTCAGTTTGTTTATATAATGGATCACATTGATGGTTTTCCGTATATTAAACCATCCCTGCATGCCTGGGATGGTGGATGATTGTTTTGATGTGCTCTTGAATTCAGTTTGCCAGAATTTTATTGAGTATTTTGCGTCGATATTCATAAGGGAAATTGGTCTGAAGTTCTCCTTCTTTGTTGTGTCTTTGTGTGGTTTAGGTATAAGAGTAATTGTGGCTTCGTAGAAGGAATTCGGTAGTGCTCCATCTGTTTCAAGTTTGTGGAATAGTTTGGATAATATTGGTATGAGGTCTTCTATGAAGGTTTGATAGAATTCTGCACAAAACCCGTCTGGACCTGGGCACTTTTTGGTTGGGAGACCTTTAATGACTGCTTCTATTTCCTTAGGAGTTATGGGGTTGTTTAACTGGTTTATCTGTTCCTGATATAACTTCGGTACCTGGTATCTGTCTATGAAATTGTCCATTTCCTGAAGATTTTCAAGTTTTGTTGAATATAGGTTTTTATAGTAAGATCTGATGATTTTTTGAATTTCCTCTGAATCTGTTGTTATGTCTCCCTTTGCATTTCTGATTTTGTTAATTTGGATGCACTCTCTGTGTCCTCTCGTTAGTCTGGCTAAGGGTTTATCTGTCTTGTTGATTTTCTCAAAGAACCAACGTTTGGTTCTGTTGATTCTTTCTATGGTCGTTTTTGTTTCTACTTGGTTGATTTCCGCTCTGAGTTTGATTATTTCCTGCCTTCTACTCCTCCTGGGTGTATTTGCTTCTTTTTGTTCTAGAGCTTTTAGATGTGCTGTCAAGCTGCTGACATATGCTCTTTCTTGTTTCTTTCTGCAGGCACTCAGAGCTATGAGTTTTCCTCTTAGCACAGCTTTCATTGTGTCCCATAAGTTTGGGTATGTTGTACCTTCATTTTCATTAAATTCTAAAAAGTTTTTAATTTCTTTCTTTATTTCTTTCTTGACCAGGTTATCATTGAGTAGAGCATTGTTCAATTTCCAAGTATATGTGGGCATTCTTCCTTGATTGTTATTGAAGACCAGTTTTAGGCCGTGGTGGTCTGATAGCACGCATGGGATTATTTCTATCTTTCTGTACCTGTTGAGGCCCGTTTTTTGACCAATTTTATGGTCAATTTTGGAGAAAGTACCATGAGGACCTGAGAAGAAGGTATATCCTTTTGCTTTAGGATAGAATGTTCTATAAATATCCATTAAGTCCATTTGGATCATGACTTCTCTTAGTCTGTCGACATCACTCTTTAATTTCTGTTTCCATGCTCTGTACATTGATGAGGGTGGTGTGTTGAAATCTCCCACTATTATTGTGTGAGGTGCAATGTGTGCTTTAAGCTTTAGTAAGGTTTCTTTTACGTATGTAGGTGCCCTTGTATTTGGGGCATAGATATTTAGGATTGAGAGTTCATCTTGGTGGATTTTTACTTTGATCAATATGAAGTGTCCTTCCTTACCTTTTTTGATGACTTTTAGTTGGAAATTGATTTTATTTGATATTAGAATGGCTACTCCAGCTTGCTTCATCTGACCATTTGCTTGGAAAGTTGTTTTCCAGCCTTTCACTCTGAGGTAGTGTCTGTCTTTGTCTCTGAGGTGTGTTTCCTGTAGACAGCAGAATGCAGGGTCCTCGTTGCGTATCCATTTTGTTAATCTATGTCTTTTTATTGGGGAGTTGAGGCCATTGATATTGACAGATATTAAGGAATAGTGATTATTGCTACCCGTTATATTAATATTTGGATGTGAGGTTATGTTTGTGTGCTTTCATTCTCTTTGTTTTGTTGCCAAGACGATTAGTTTCTTGCTTCTTCTAGGGTATAGCTTGCCTCTTTATGTTGGGCTTTACTATTTACTATCCTTTGTAGTGCTGGATATGTGGAAAGATATTGTGTAAATTTAGTTTTGTCATGGAATATCTTGGTTTCTCCATCAATGTTAATTGAGAGTTTTGCTGGATACAGTAACCTGGGCTGGCATTTGTGTTCTCTTAGGGTCTGTATGACATCAGTCTAGGAACTTCTGGCCTTCATAGTTTCTGGCGAGAAGTCTGGTGTGATTCTGATAGGTCTGCCTTTATATGTTACTTGACCTTTTTCCCTTACTGCTTTTAATATTCTTTCTTTACTTTGTGCGTTTGGTGTTTTGACTATTATGTGATGGGAGGTGTTTCTTTTCTGGTCCAATCTATTCGGAGTTCTGTAGGCTTCTTGTATGCCTATGGGTATCTCTTTCTTTAGGTTAGGGAAGTTTTCTTCTATGATTTTGTTGAAGATATTTACTGGTCCTTTGAGCTGGGAGTCTTCACTCTCTTCTATACCTATTATCATTATGTTTGATCTTCTATTGAGTCCTGGATTTCTTGTATGTTTTGGACCAGTAGCTTTTTCTGCTTTACATTATCTTTGACAGTTGAGTCAATGATTTCTATGGGATCTTCTGCTCCTGAGATTCTCTCTACCATCTCTTGTATTCTGTTGGTGAAGCTTGTATCTACAGCTCCTTGTCTCTTCTTTTGGTTTTCTATATCCAGAGTTGTTTCCATGTGTTCTTTCTTGATTGCTTCTATTTCCATTTTTAATTCCTTCAACTGTTTGATTGTGTTTTCCTGGAATTCTTTCAGGGATTTTTGTGATTCTTTCAGGGATTTTTGCGATTCCTCTCTGTAGGCTTCTACTTGTTTATTTTTGTTTTCCTGTGTTTCCCTAAGGGAGTTCTTCATGTCTTTCTTGAAGTCCTCCAGCATCATGATCAAATATGATTTTGAAACTAAATCTTGCTTTTCTGGTGTGTTTGGATATTACATGTATGTTTTGGTGGAGAATTGGACTCCGACCATGCCATGTAGTCTTGGTTTCTGTTGCTTGGGTTCCTGTGCTTGCCTCTCGCCATCAGATTATCTCTAGTGTTACTTTGTTCTGCTATTTCTGACAGTGGCTAGACTGTCCTATAAGCCTGTGTGTCAGGAGTGCTGTAGACCTGTTTTCCTCTCTTTCTGTCAGTTATGGGGACAGAGTGTTCTGCTTTCGGGCGTGTAGTTTTCCTCTCTACAGGTCTTCAGCTGTTCCTGTGGGCCTGTTTCTTGAGTTCACCAGGCAGCTTTCTTGCAGCAGAAAGTTTGGTCTTACCTGTGGTCACGAGGCTCTCTGAGGATTTAGCTCTCCCTCCCACCAATTATTTCGTTTTTACATATGACTTTCAGTCACTCTACCTTTCTGATTTTGATATATGCCTAGCTTCACAAAGTGGAGACTGTACACTTTTCAGCAGTCATCATATTTCTCCCATTTTCCACTGCATCTGGGCCATATTACAATCAATGAAATTAATTTTTCAAGTAAATGATAATGGGATGCAAATGTAGATTTTGATACTTCATACAATAAAACAAATAAAAAGAGCCAATAAATAACATAATTTGCTTTTATATGAAAACAATAAGTTAATAATATCTTATAATATCCACCCTAATTCATATTGAGTCAGTGTTGTAACATATGTGACAATTTTTGTGAAAAGATTAAGTAACTTTTCTTTATCATTGTAATAACAATTGGACAAATTCAACATAGAATTGTCAGGCTCAGATATTTTGTAGAAATAATTTTAAAAAACACTCCTAAAAATATACTAAAAGGTAGATATAGGAGACAAATATAATTCTCAGGCTCCAGATAACCAGCACACATAGTGCTGAGCACTTACCTTCCATATGCATATACAATTTTAATTTCCATAGGAAATATTGTTTTTAAATCTCAAAAGCTATATTTATTTAACAGTAAGATTTTAGAAGTGGAAGATTACTCTTTTCCATTTTTATTAATTTGGGTATTTATTTGCATTTCAATTGTTTTTATCTTTCCCTTCCATCACACCTAACTTCTTCCCCTCACCTTTTATACTGGTTGTCCCTTCCCCATTGATATCCCCTTCCTTATTGTCCCAAACGACCAAATATCCAAACTTTTAAAATTGGTTAGAGAGTCAAACCAAGCATTCTCAACTGAGGTATCTCAATAGCTGAGAAACACATCAAGAAATGTTCAACATTCATAGTTATCAGAAAAATGCAAATCAAATTTAACCAGAGATTCTACATTACACCAATCTCAATGACTAAGAGAAAAAACTGATGCAGTAGCAAAGTAGGCTAGGATGTAGAGATAGTGGAACACTCCTCCACTGCTGTTGGGATTAGTAGCTATCCAGCCACTTTGGATATCAATTTGGACGTTCAGAGAAAATTGCAAATAGCTTTACCTCAAGACCCAGCTTTAGCACTAACTTCAACACATATAAACAAACTTGATCCACATACAACAGGGGCAGGTGGTTGAACAGGTTCACAGCAGCCCTACTTACAATAGTCAAATGATGGAAACAAGCATGATATACCGCAACTCCACTGAGGAATAAATAGAGAAATTGTGCTATATTTAAACAAAGGAACATGACTCAGGTATTAAAAATGAGGACACCAAGAACATTGTAGGCAAAGGGATGGAGCTGGAAATTAGTGAAGTAACAGATATCAAAAAGAACATAACATGGGATGAACTCAGTGACAAGTAGATGTTAGCCCCAAATCTCAGAATGCCCACTATACAGAGCATTTATCACATGAAGAGTAACATGTTAGAAGGCCAAATTTGGATGCTTTCAACCAACTTAGAAAGGATAACAAAATAATCACGGAAGGCAGAAGGATGGAGGGACTTATTAGGAGGTAGAGAATGATGGACAAAGTGGGGCGAGTTGCAGCAATGAAATGAGACAAGAGAGAATTCCAGAGGAAAAGTAGAATAAATGACAATAAGCATCAGTGATGGGTGGCGAACTTGGGTATCCACAGGAAAGTCCCAGGTGCCAGGGATGCAAGAGGTTCCCATAAAACTACTGGGATGAAGGTAGTTGGAATACCAAGCAGCAAAGTGACAGAGACACTAGAGACTGCCTCCTGTACCTAGGCATGCCCACCAATAAAGGAACGGTGCTGCCCACAGAGTTCAAAATATTTATCCTATAAATATTCAAGGCCTAAAAAATGCAAATAAGAAAACAGAGCAAAGACTGAAGGAAAGGCCCTTCAGAGACCACTCCACCATAAGATACATTTCATCCACAGACTCTAAATCCTGCCCCTATTCCTGATTTCAAGATATGCTTGCAGATAAGACCCTAATATGTCTGTCCTCTGAGGGGCTCTGCCATCACCTGACCGTGACATATGTAGATACAGCTAACCATTGAACAGAACCTGACAGCCAGAAAAGAAGAGTTAGGGGAATGACTGAAGGATCTAAAGGGGATTGGAGCCTAATATGAAGAACAACAGGATCATTAAGTTTACCTTTGAGAGGCTCAGGAAATTTACTACCAACCAGAAAATACTTGGGTCAGTCAATGGCTTCTGCTACATAGATCGTAGAGCATATGGAGAAGACAACAGCCTCATATGCCATATCTGGGAAGGGAGAAAATTGGTCCTGTGGAGACGTCATACCCCAGAGAAGGGGGATGTTGGACGGCTAAAGTGGAAGTGGGCAAGGAGATGGGGGAGCACCATATGAGAAATGAAGAGGATCAGAAAGGCTTTGGGGATTCAAGAAAAATACCAGTTTGGGCAATGACATTCAAAATATAAACAAATGAATTATTTTACACATTAGATTATTTACAAATTATTTTACAAATTAGAATATTTTACATATATAGTTAATAATACAAGATATTTATGTTTACAGTAGAGATATTCACTTCTGTCTCCTTAAGGACAATATTAAGGATAAGATTCATTATCTGTATTGTTTCAGGTTTACTGACAGTTGAAATCCATAATTTTCATTACTTAGTATTGAAATTTCACATAGATAAACCCAGTCAATGTTTTATCTTCTGTCCTTATAGCTATAAATCTTTAGTTACCTCAGTATAAAATTAAAATAATATTTTGTATTTCTATCCCATTAGGTTTCCATTCAATGCCTCAAATATCTCTCAATCTTTGCTTTACTTCTCTATATTCCCTCCATTGTCGCCTTCTTCCCTGTTTCTTCATATTTGACATTCCTGTTTTGACTGTGTCCCTCAGCAATCCACAAGTATATTTAATCTTCCCAAAATGAGGACAGTCTGGAACATGTCCCTTGACACTTACACTAAACTGATCATACAGATACACATTTTGGAGAATTAAAATTCAGATTAAAGTGAATTTGGATCCCATTTTTCCTTTTTGATCTGGATTACCTCATCTATGATGACTTTCACAAGTTCCATTCTTTGTCTTGAAAATTACATCCTTTCCTTTTTCCAATCTGTGAAAGCACCACATTTTCTTTATCCCTTCATTTGTTAAGGAACAACTTGGATATTTCCAAATTGTCAAGGGCCTATATAAAAGGATGAATCAACATTTGTATATATACCCTCGAGTTATATCATTAGGTGTATCCATTTCCATATTCCTAAAGAAACATCACATTGGTTTCAAAAGTTGTTATAGAAGTTTGCATTCCCACCAGAAGAATAGCAATGTTCCCTTCTCTCCATAACACATTAAAAATAAATTGACTCAGGTGTTATTAACCTAAATTTTCTGAAAAGGATGAAAAAAATCTCAGAATAATTTTGTTTTGCATTTCCATAATTTATAAGGATGATACATATTTGCCATTAGATTCTTATTGATTTGAGTTTCTTCATTTGTGAATATTTTGTTTAGATATGAAGACGAATTTAATTATTTTTCTTGATATATACTTCTTTAGTTTTTTATTTTTATTTATAGAAGCTCATTACTGAACGTGTACATGTAAATAATGCTTAGTATTTTAGAAAATAGCCACTTTAAATTAAATTTACTAAGGTCAAATCACATAATGTGCTCCAGTTAAACTCACAGAATTGGCAGATCTGTTGTAACTAACAAAATTTATTAAGGTCACTTTATGAAACATCCCTATATAATTAAACATTCTCTATGTACATAAATTGTAGAATATACTCTAATTTTTTAATTTTGAGAATTTCCACCAATGTAATTTGATGACAATTTTCCCATTTATTTTACCAATATCACTTTATGTCTTTGAACCCTACTTTTCTATAACTTCTACATTAAAATACTGTTTAATTACCACATGATTAGCCCTTACAAAAAATTGTTCAAACCTCCAACAGAAGACACTAACTGCCCATAGTATGTCCGTTAGGAGTAATAACTTTCAGGCATTTACACAGCATTCTGGACTGTTCAATGGCTTGAAAATGTGCAGGGAACCACAGCTGCTGTTTGTCAGCACTCCTCGTATCCTGAAGACATGTTTTCACTCTGATGCACCCCACAATTTTTGATCTACAGTCTATTTGCCCTCTTTTTTAGGGTGGCTCTGGAGCCTTGTGGAAGGTTATAACATGTATATCTAACTCAGCATGCCTGAAATCAATAAAATGAAGACAACAATGTAATGAATGAAAGAAGTGTTCATTCTTGGAAAATATTAACAAGATTGTCATAACCTCTGGACAAATTAGGTAAAGAAAGAGTGGAATTAACAAAATTAAAGAGAAGAGAGGAGAAGTGGAGAAAACACTTTTTATATTTACAGTCAGAAATCTATAATACTTTTTAAAACATTAATGATTTACTAGATGTATTTGATGTACCAATATTAAATCAGCTCAATGTGCATAATTTAAACAGAACTATACTAAACAATGACACAGAGTCAGGTATTTAATATCTCCCACCTAAAATATCATAGAACCCCATGTATTCAATTTAAAAATTGTTTGACATTTAAAGAGCATTGACAGTTTCTTAGACTATTCCATAAAGTGGACAAAAGGATTGAATACATTAAAATTCTATTTTGAATCTGGTATTATCCAAAAACTGACAGAGAAAAAAAGGAGAAATAGTGAGACAGGAGGACAATGAAGAAAATGGAACGGTACAGAGAGAGGAAGAAAGAATTACAGACAACTGACAGAAAGAAAGGAAGAGTGAGTATTACAGACTAATTTCCACTGATACACACATATTCTCAATAGAATGCTTGTGAACAGATTCAAGACATCATTAAAATTAATCTTCAATCAGGTAAGAGTTCTTAGATCCCAGACATACAAGTTTGATTTAAAATACATATTGTATCACATATATATATATATATATATATATATATATATATATATATATATATATAATCAACAAATGTATGGTACCACATAAAATGATAAAAGGCACAAAGAACTTATTATTTTATTAGATTCAAAAAATTACCGGTTAAAAATTAATATTTTCATTCAAGGCATAAGTCCTGCAGAAGCTATAGCTATAGAGGATATAGTTCAACATAATAAAGGCATGGTACAGCAAGCCCACCACTATCATGGGGATAAAGAGAGAAAAATTCAAAGCAGTTCCACTGCAATCAGGAACAAGAAAAGAATATACTCTGGTTTCATACCTATGTAGTACAGTATTTTTAATTTTAGCTAAAGCCGTATGACAACTGAAGAAGATCCAGGTAATACAATAAAAATGAAGAAGTTAAATTGTTCTCATTTGCAGATATCATGGTACCATTTAAAAAACTCTAAAAATGTATCAGTCTCTTAGTACGGCAAAATACATTCATAAAATCAGAATACAATAGGAACACACAAAATTCCTTAGCCTTAATTTACACCATTACAAATCATACCTTTAGAAGATTTATTGAAAAATACCCCTCACAATAATCTGATAATATATAATAAAATATTGTGGATAAAAATATTTAAAATGCCAAGACCACTGTGAATTAGCTAGAAGTGATCATAATTGAAGACTTTTTCTCTTAAAAAATAAGTTTCTTAAAGCTGATAATACAAGGGTTGGGGATTTAGCTCAGTGATAGAGCGCTTGCCTAGCAAACGCAAGGCCCTGGGTTCAGGCCCCGGCTCCGAAAAATGGAAAAAAAAAAATAGAAAGCTGATAATACATTCACGAAGTAGTAGAATGTAAAATTAACACACAAAACTCTTTATCTTTTCTGTATTACAATTTCAAACCATGGGAGACAAATCAGGGAAATATTGCACTCAAAATAGTCTTAAAATATATAACAAAAACCATGGATTGACATAGTTATAAAGCATACTACTAGTAAGAAGACATAAGGAGTACACATGATCCATCCTGAATACATATAAGAACGCTACAGCCAATCTTTTGACAGACTGTATAGACTTCAATAAATCAAAGCTTTTGTAATTTAAAGGACAAGTAAATAATATAAATAGGTCAGTTTTTGATGAATTAATAAAATTAATACAATAAATTGTGAATAGAATATTTTACTACAATAAATCTCCCACTTTTATGAAACTCAAGAATTTGACTATAAATATTCTACTATAGGACAAAAGAAAACTTTTAAAGTGCAAAGTGTTAACATGTTTAGAGGGATAATTATAAAAAGAGAAAAGGAGGGAGGCAAAACGTTAATGAGATTAAAAAAATTAAGAGTTACAGAAGCAATTTTAAGTTATTGGCAGAATTACTATTTCAACAGATTGGAGTGTCCATAAACTCTGGATTTTACCCAAGCACAGATTTCTCCCTTTTGCATTAAGCTGTTGCCAGTACGTTTTTTTAGGATTTCCAACTTGAAGAATTTTCAAAGCTCTTCCTGTCCCTACACAGTTATATCTAGTAAAGACCTTATTCAATCCTAAAATCATGAGAACTGAGCAATTACAGGTACATGAAATCAAAGATGAGTCACTAGACATCTGAGACATTCTGTTTGAAAACTGGGATTCAGTTGTTACTGTTTTCAAGTCATAGCTCTTAAACTTTAAAATGTAAGCATTGCTCATGCACAGAATGCTTTCTCAAGAGAGAAGAGGAATTCTGAATTTGTTTATTGACATTGGGTTTTACTTACTTGTGGAATATATATTTCATCACTTGGATAAATACAGCATGCCACACACAGCACAGAGGAAGTCAATTATTTGTAGGATTCATGTGTGTGAAATAAGAGAAATAAGAGTGGAAAAACTAGGATGATGAAGTCTTAACTAGAAGGAGTTCCCTTTCCCAGATATCTGTGTCAGAAACAAACTGTATTGTAGGAATCCAATGGAGGAGTTTACTCTGAGGTGGGGACACAATACTTGTCTTTCCCTTCATCCTCAGGACATTTTTCTTCTGGGCAAAAAGAGTAAAAGCCATGAGCTCTCAGGAAAACAATGATGCCCTTCCCAAGACTTGCCTTTTGGAAGAAAGAAAGTAATGATATAAATTCTCTGACTTCCAAGAACCATAATGATAGGCAAGTCTAGATGCTTCTGAGAGGCTCATAGCTCCTGATTCCCATATGTGGAAGGCTCAGATCAAGGCTCTCCCCTTCAAGAACACAAACTACCACTACCCAGATCCTAGTGAGCTTTCCAGTCGAACACATATTTCTTCTTCTTTTATACCAAGACAGAAGACCAGCTTCCTTCTCCGCATCTCTGATCTCTTCATAATCTTCGTTCTCCTTCCCAAATGGCGGTTTACTCTGAATTAGAGGCCAATTAGTAAACCCTAGGTGTACTGAAGGAATATCTGAGAGGCAGTTGCTGTCAGGACAATACTTGTGACATCACAGAAGAAGCTAGGGCTCTCCAGAATGCAAGAGACACTTCAGGCAGGGCCTAATGATGATGTAACTGAGAATTGCCTAAGACTACCTGCTGAACAGATTTCCTTACACTGACCAGTTTTGGAGGTGCCCTTTCCAGGAGTGTCTGTGACACAGTGGAAAACTTTACATGCAACATCTCTCTAAATCTAGGGACTTCTCTCTACTTCATTAGTGGTTACATGCTCTGCATTGAGAAAGTTAACAGTTCTCTAATATATACCTTGTGTGTTCCCAGGGCAAGACATGAGGGTTTTTTATATTTTACCATGATTCTTTCTCAGTACAAATATAAGTTTCAGGGGGATGTGCAGCAAGAGGTTTTGCCTGAGGTCCAGTGTAACCTCAATTTCAACAGGTTCATAAGAACAGGAGGGAATCTCTTTGGCATTGTCATTTTTGGATCCTATATTCTTGACCTAGTTGCGCAGAATCCATGTAAATATTCCACCAAAATTCATAGTTCTAGGAACCACCAAAAGTGTATACATACACACACACACACATATATATATGTATGTGTGTGTGTGTGTGTAGGTATTCAGATATATATACATATATCAAGCACCAAAACTAGATAAGATTGATGAAGCTAAGATGTGCATTATGCCACTAAACGGTTGTAGATCTTTCATTAGAGACACAGATAGAGGATGTCAAATACAGAAGTGATTTCTATTGGCAACCAGAGAATTGAAAACAGCCCCCTTGTTTTAGATGTTAAGACAGGACTAGAAGAGCTGAATGGACTTTCAACCCCATAAGAAAAACAAGTTCAAGTAATCAGAGCTTTCTGGTAATAAACCAATATTCAAAGACTGTTTATGAACAGACCTATGGCTCCAATTGCATATATGACAGAGTATGATGATGGTGGGCATCAGTGATAGGATAAGTCCCTGGTTCTCCCTAGTTTTTACTGCGTGTTCAAGGTAATGTCAAGGCACATTAAAGGCTTTATGGAAGAAGGGTAAGAAGACAAGGTAGGATTCTTATGTACAAGAAACTGGGAAAGGAAATGACATTAGATATATAAATATAGAAATATCCAATTAAAAAAGCTATAAAATTTGATTAAAAAAAGGAAAGAAATAAAACTAACGAAAATTAGCAGCTATTCAGACCTATTGACTCAGTAATCCAAAGGGTTCCTGTCAGGGAATTATAGTCAGAATAATACTTGTGGAAAGATTGAGATGATGAAGTCCAAATTTGGAGAACTTCTCTCTATCAAATACCAGTATCAGAGACACACTGCTCTATAAATATCCAAATAATTGAGGAGTTTACTCTGAGCTGAGGAAACAACACTTGTTTTTCACTTCTTCCTTAGGACCATATTCTTCTGGGCAAAAGGAATAAAAACCATGACCTTTAAGGAAAAGTACATCAGGCCTTCCCACCATCTGGCCTTTGGGATAAAGATATTAATGATATAAACTCTCTGTCTTCAAGGAACCATTAGAATCAGGGAAGTCCAGATGCATCTGAGAGGCTCCCAGATCCTGATCCCATGTGTCCAAAGATCAGATCAATTCTATCTCTTCAACATACCTACTCCACTCTCACCAAGGACTCAGTGAGAATTCCATGGGATGACATATTTCTTCCTTTGTTTATACCAAGACAGAAGGTCAGGTACATTCTCAACATCTCGAATCTCTTCATCCTCTTTGTTCTCCCTCCCAATTAACTGTTTTCTCTAAATTTGAGGCCAATTAGTAACCCCTAGGTACTGAAGGAATATCTGAGAGGCATTTGCAGACACGACAACACTTGTGACATCACAGAAGTAGCTAGGGCTTTTCAGTATACAAGAGATTTCTCAGGGAGGGCCTAATGATGATGTCCCTGAGAACTGGCTTGGCCTACCTCTAAACAGCTTTCCTTACATTAACCAGTTTTGAGGGTGCCATTTCCAGGAGTGTCTCCTGTGACACAGTGGAAAACTTTCTGTTCTACATCTCTCTAAAGCTAGAGACTTCTGAAAGGAGAAAATTAGTCATTGGCTAGGCATGGGTACAAATGATCTAGGAATTTGGAGTGGAGAAGATTCTTCTGGATAATATTTTTATTCCAAGGTCCATTCCTGTGACATACAGTTCAATTTTCTAGGTTTTCTTGATTTTATAAAGCCCAGTACTTTACCTACTTTCCTTTCATTGAATGAATATTGTATTTCACTTTCCTATTGTACATTCCTTGATAGGGTACTTTATAAATATTCCTGAATACGTACTCAAAAATTCTGTTTTCCAATTCCATTTCTGCAAAGATTTTGGAAACAGAGTGGGCCCATCTGTAGACTGAGTATAACAGTGTAAATTAAATATTGTGTACATACTTCAAATATAAACTCCCAAATCCTTATGTTATCCAAAGATTACCAGATATCAATAAAGCAAAGGACCACATGGACTATACATTTCGATCCTCTAGTCACATTTGATATCTTTACTAGACTATCCACCTTTCTGTGTTCCCATGGCCAGACTTGAAGGTTTTAGATGTGTTACCATGATTCTTTCTTAAGGCCAAATATAAGAAACAGGAGGACGGGCAGGGCGAAGAAAGGCTTGAGGAACAGTGAAACCTCAACTTCAGTACGTTCACACGTACAGGAGAGAATCTATTTGATATTGTCATTTGTAAATTCTACATTCTTGACCTAGTTGTGCAGAATCCATGTAAATAATCCACCTAACTTAACAGGTGTATGAAGCACCGAAGTCTATACATGTGTGAATATATATATATATATATATATATATATATATATATATATATATATATATTTCACATACATATATACACATATATTCAACCACAAAAACTGGATAAGATTGATGAAGCTAAGAAGTGCATTCTGCCAGGAAACGGATATAGATATTTCCTGAGTGACACAGCTAGAGCATGTCAAATACAAAAGTGAATGCTAGTGGCAAACCAGTAAATTGGAAATGGACTTCTTGTTGGTAGATTCTGAGAAAGGATAATAAGAGCTGAAGAGGCTTTCAACCCATAAAAACAACAATGCCAATGAACCAGAGGTTTCTGGTACGAGACATATTCAAAGATGGAAAATGGAAAGACCTACGGCTCCAACTGCATATGTAGTAGAGGATGGTATTGTTGGACACCAATGGAAGGAGAAGCCCTTGGTCCTCCCTTGGTTTGACTCGCATTTAAAGGAAATGTGAAAGGGACAGTAAGGGGGTGGGTTATAGAAGAAGTGGAGAGGGACCTGTTAGGGATCTTATGGGAAGAAATTCTTTTTTTTTTTTTCTTTTTTTCGGAGCTGGGGACCGATCCCAGGGTCTTGCGGTTGCTAGGCAAGCGCTCTACCACTGAGCGAAATCCCCAACCCCATGGGAGGAAATTCTTAAAGGAAACAATATTTTAAATGTAAATATAGAAATATAAATTTTAAAAAAGATTTAATATTTGTAAAAAATAAAAAATATAAGAATTAAAAGAAAAGAAAACTACGAGCTAAACACAGCTACTGACTCAGAAATCTAATGAGACACTATCCGGGAATGGTAGTCAGAGAAATAATAATTCAAAGACTGAGATGGTGATGTTTCAACTAGAAGCAATTCTCTACCAGATATCAGTGTCAGACACAAACTGCTCTATAGATATCCAGAGCACGGAGGGGTTTACTCAGAGCTAGGGATACAATACTTGTCCTTCCTGTCTTCCTTAGTTCCATTTTCTTCTTGTCAAAAAGATTAAAGGCCATGTGCTCTCAGGAAACAACTGTGCCCTTCCCATCACTTCGATTTAGAATGAAGAAATGAATGATATAAACTCTCTGACATCCAGGAAGCACAAGTACGAGGAAATCCAGACGCTTCTGAGAGGCTCCCAGCTCCTGATTCCCATATGTGGAAGGCTCAGGTCAGTGCTATCTGTTCAGTGATACCACTCAACCCTACCAAGTACTCACTGAGCTTTCCCAAGGAGCACGTATTTCTTCCATTTTTAATTCGAAGACAGAAGGTCAGCTTCCTTATCCCCATCTCTGATCTCTTAATCCTCTGTTGTTCTCCCTCCCAAATGGCTGTTTACACTGAATTAGATGCCAATTAGTAAACCTTAGGGGTACTGAAGGAATATCTGAGAGGGAGTTGCTGTCACTACAACACTTGTGACATCACAGAAGAAGTTAGTTATCTCCGGGATACATGAGATTTTTCAGAGAGGGCTTAATGATGTTGTCACTGAGACCTGCCATGGCCTACCAGCTAAACAGCTTTCCTTACATTGCCCAGATTCGAGGATGCACTTTCCAGGTGTTTCTCCTGTGACACAGTGGAAACCTATACATACTCGTTCTCTCTAAAGCTAGAGAATTCTCTTTGCTTCATTAGAGATTACATGCTCTGAATTGAAAAATGTAGTCAAGGGCTTTGAACGGGTAGAAAAGATCTTGTAACATGGAGTGGAGGAGATTCTTCTGGATAATAATTTTATTCTCAGGTACATTTCATTAAATAGAGTTCAATTTTGTAGATTTTTCTCTGTTTCCCAAAGGCCAGTATTTTCCCTACAGACCTTAAATTGAATGAATAGTGTATTTCACTTTCTCATTGTAAATTTCTCGATACAGGACATTATAAATCCTGCTGAATGAATACTCAAAAATTCTGTTTTCCAATTCCATTTTGCTGCAATGATTTTGGCAACAAATGTGGCCCACCTATAGAGTGAATATAACAGTGTTAATATTGTGTACCTACTTGAAAAGATAAAGTCCCAAATCCTTATTTTAGGTAAAAATTGCCAGTCATCAGTAAACCAAAGGTCAACATGAACTATAGGATTAGGTTCTCTAGTCCCCTTTGATATCAGTTCTGCATTATCTACATCACTGTGTTCCCAGGGCCATGCATGAGGGTTTTGGTTGTTTTACCATGAGTCTTTCAGGGGGAATAATATGATACAAGGAAGGGCAGGGAGAGGAATGGCTTGAGGTGGATTGACACCTCAACCTCAGTATGTTCATAAGAACAGGAGGGAATCTTTGGCATTGTCATTTGTGGATTCTCCATTCTTGACTTCGTTCACAGAAACCATGTGAAAATTCCACCTATCCTCATAGGTGTAGGAGCCACCCATGTATGAATATGTATACACACCACTCACCAAAACTATATAAGGTTGATGAAGCTAAGAAGTGCATTCTGCCTGGAACAAGGATATAGATATTTCCTGAGAGACACAGCTAGAGCATATCAAATACAGAAGTGAATGTGTCATTGTAAAAATATAAAAATAAAAAAGTAAATTTGTCTTTTACCCTGCTAACTCTGGCACTGAATTGTCTGAATTTCTGTGCTAGATATATTGGCAGAAATGCATTCCCACTCCTTGGCTTCCCAGTGTTTCGTGTCGACCACACTTTCCTATACACAAACCTCACATAAAGAATACACAACACAGTAATCTTTGATCCAGTTGATTAGATATAATTGCCCACTTAAACATACAAAGCCAGGTACCCTCTATCCCTTAAGAACATTAATAACGAAATGTAACTACACAGCAGAATCTTAAATTCATCTCCCTTGGCTTCTCACTCTGTCATCTTCCTTTCTCTCATTTTTCCCTAGTCTCCCCCACTTCCTTCAAACTTCTCTCCTGCCCATTCTTCCTTCTCCTCCCATGACAACCCTCTTTCTATCCTATTTCTGCCACTCACATATACTTTACAAATTCAATAGGGAGGTGGTACTGGTGATGTCACCTGTGTTCTGAGTACAGGACTATGCAGCTGACCTTGCAGCAGTGGAATTCGCATCAAACACAGATAATTTCAGGGCAAACCACAACATGAACCCTAGTGGCCAACCTGTGAACTGGAAACAGACTTCTTATTGGCAGATTTTGAGAAAGAATTAGAAGAGGTGAAGGTGCTTTCCACCCCATAGGAACAACAATGCCAATGAAACAGAGCTTTCTGGTAGTAGACCAAAATTCAAAGAATGTACATGAACACACCTATGTCTCCAATGCATATGTTGTAGAGGATGGCCTTGTTGGGTTACAATGGAAGGAGAACCGTTGGTCCTGTCTAGGTTTGACACCCAGTTCAACTGAATGTCCAAGGGGGGTTATAGGATAAGTGTAAGGGGACTGGTAAGGGATCTTATAGTCAGGAAAATGGGAAAGGAAATAATATTTTAAAAGTAAATTTAGAAATATCCATTTAAAAAAAGCAATAAAATTTGTTTAAAATATTTAAAAAAATTAAAGAAATAAAAGAAAAGAAATCTGCTAGGTAATCACACCTATTGACTCAGAATTTTAAGGGGTCACTGTCAGGGAATGGTATTCAGAGTAATACTAGTGGAAAGACTGATATGATGAAGTTTCATTTAGAAGATTTCTCCCTTCCAGATATCAGTGGAAGACACAAACTGCATTATTAGAATCCAATGCATGGAGGAGTTTACTCAGTGCTGAAAACAAAATACTTGCCTTACCTTTTTCCTTAGGACTTTTCCTTCTTGGCAAAAGGATAAAAGCTATGAACTCTCAGGAAAAACTATAGTGCCCACCGAAAACTTGGATTTGGGGATAAAGAAATGAATTATATACATTATCTGACTACCAAGAAAAATAACAAGCAGGGAAATCCAGATGCTTCTGAGAAGCTCCCTGCTCCTGATTCCCATATGTGCAGGGCTCAGATCAATGCTATCTCTAAAGAGAACCTACTCAACCCCTACCAAAGACCCAAGGAGCTTTCCCATTGACCATGAATTTCTTTATTATACCAAGACAGAAGGCCAGCTTCCTACTCCTCTTGTCTGATCCCTTCATCCTCTGTGTTCCTCCTCCCAAATGGCTGTCTACAATTCACTAGAGGCCAATTAGTAAACCCTAGAGGTACTGAAGGAATATCTGATAGGCAGGCGAAGTCAGGACAACAATAGTGACATCACAAAAGAAGCAAGGTCTCTCCAGGATACAAGAGATTTTTCAGGGAGGCCTAATGATGATGTCATTGAGAACCACAATGTCCTACCTGCTAAACAGCTTTTTTTACATTTACCAGATTTGGAGTGCCCTTTTCCAGGAGTGTATCCTGTGAAACAGTGGAAACCTTTACATACTACATCTCTCTAAAGCTAGAGACTTCTCTTTGATTCATTAGTGGTTACATGCTCTGAATGGACAAAGTTAGTCAGGGGCTTAGCATGGCTAGAAAAGATTTAGGAACATAGAGTGGAGGAGATTCTTCTAGATAATATTTTATTCCCAGGTTCATTCCTGTGACTCACAGTTCAATATCACAGGTTTTCCCTATTTCCCAAAGGCCACTATTTTGTATGCAGACCTTAATTGAATGAATATTTTATTTCACTTTCTCATTGTACATTCCTTCATAAGAGACTTTATTAATATTCCTGTATGTATACTCAAAAATTCTGTGTCCAATTCCATTTTCTCCAAAGAAAAGGACAAAATGAGTATAGAATTCAGTTCTCTAGTCCTATTTGGTATCAGTACTACATTATCTAGATTCCTGTATTCCCATTGCTAGACTTGAGGGTCGTATGTTTTACCATGATTCTCTCTGAAAGCCAAACATAAAATTCCTCAGGATTGGCAGAAAGAAGACCAGTGAAACCTCAACTTCAATAGGTTCATAAGAACAGGAGGGAATCTATTTGGCATTGTCATTTCTGAACTCCACATTCTTGACCTGGTTGCTCAGAATCCACATTACCATTCTACCTAACCAAATAGCTGTATGAGCAAAAAAAAGTATATATATATATATATATATATATATATATAGATATAGATATAGATATAGATATAGATATAGATATAGATATAGATATAGATATAGATAGATATAGATAGATGATGATATAGATATAGATATAGATATAGATATAGATATAGATATAGATATAGATATAGATATAGATATAGATATAGATATAGATATAGATATAGATATAGATATAGATATAGATAGATATAGATATAGATATAGATATATGCCACCAAAATTACATAATATTGATGTAGCTAAAAAGTGCATTCTGCCAGCATCCGGATATAGGATTCTTTTGAGAGACACAGGTAGATCATGTCAACTACAAAGTGAATAATATTGGCAAAACAGTGAACTGAAATAGACCTCTTGTTGGCAGATTTTGAGAAAGGATTACAAGATCTAAAGGAGCTTTCAATCCCATAAGAATAACAATCTCAATAAACCAGAGCTTTCTGGTACTAGACCAATGTTCATTGAATGTACATGGACAGAGCTATGGCTCAACCTGCATGTGACAGAGGATGGCCTTGTTCATCACGAATTGAAGCAGAAGCTATTGGTCCTCTCTACGTTTGTCTCCCAGTACAACGGAATGTGAAGGCGGAGTCAGGAGGGTAAGAGAAGAAGGAGAAGGATACGGGTAGGAATCTTATGGGCAGGTAATGTCAAACAAAATAACATTGAATGTATATATAGAAACATCAAGTTAAAAAAAGCAATAAAAATTGCTAAAACATAAAAAAATGAAAGGAATAAAAGAAGAGAACACTGACAGCTAATCATACTATTGACTCAGAAAAGTAAAGTGGTAGTCTGTGGAAATATTAGTGGAAAGACTGAGATGATGAAGTCACAACTAATAGCACTGCTGCTACCCAGACTGCACTACAGATATCCAAAACATGGAGGAGTTTACTCTGAACTAGGGACACAATACCTGTCTCTCCTTTTTCCTTAGGATCTTTTTCTTCTTGTCAAAAAGAGTAAAGGCCATGAGCTCTCAGGAAAACAACTGTGCCCTTCCCAAACTTGGCTTTTGGAATAAAGAAAGGAATGATATAAACTCTCTGATTTCCAGGAACCATAAGAACAGGGAAGTCCAGATGCTTCTGAGAGGTTTCCAGCTCCTATTACCATGGATGGGAGGCTCAGATCAAGGCTATCTCTTTATCCATCCCACGAAATCCCTACCAAGTATTCACTGAGCCATACCAAGGACCACGCATTTCTTCCTATTTTTATACTAAGACCGAAGGCCAGTTTTCTTCGTTCTCCCCATATCCAATCTTTTCATCCAGTTTGTACTCCCTCCCAAATTGATTTTTACTCTGAATTAGAGGCCAATTAGTAAACCCTAGAGGTACTGAAGGAATATATGAGAGGCAGTTCCAGTCATGACAACATTTGTGACATCACATAAGAATATATGGATATCCAGCTTAGATGAGATTTTTCAGGGAGGCCTAATGATGATGTCTCTGAGAACTGTCATTGCCTCCCTCTAAACAGCTTTCCTTACGTTTACCAGTTTTGAGAGTGCATTTTCCATGTATGTCTCCTGTCTATACTCTATCTCTCTAAAGCAAGAGACTTCTTTTTTCTTGTTTAGTGGTTTCATGCTCTGAATGGAGAAAGTTAGTCAGGCATTTGGCATGGGTAGAAAAGATCTAGGAACAAGGGATGGAAGAGTTTATCCTGGATAATAATTCTATTCCCAGGTCCATTCCTGTGACATACACTTCAATTTCCTAGGTTTTCTCAGTATTTTCCCTACAGACCCTTAAATTATTGAATATTGTATTTCATTTTCATATTGTACTTTCCTTTATAGGAGACTTTATATATATAAATATATATTCCTGAATGTGTATTCAAAAATTCTGTTTTGCAATTCCATTTTTTGCAAAGAATTAGCAACAATGTGTGCCCTGGTATAGAATGAATATAAAAGTGTAAATATTGTGTACCTAATTGATAAACTCCCAAATCCTTGTTTTATCAAACACTTGTGAGACATCAGGAAAGAAAAGAACATCATGGACTCAGAATGTGGATCTCTAATCCCATTAGATATCAGTTCAATAATATCTACCTTCCTCTTCCCAGGGCTGGACTTAAGGGTTTTGGAGGTTTTACCATGATTCTTTCTTCAGGCCAAACACAAGACTCAGGAGGAAGGGCAGGGAGAGGTATGTCTTGATGACCAGAGAAAACTCAATATCAATAAGTTCATAATAACAGGAGGGAGTCTAATTGGCATTCACCTTAGCTGATTCTATATTTTTGAACTAGTTGCACAGAATCCATCCTAAATTGCACCTAACCACATAGTTGTAGGAACAACCAAATATATATATATATATTTATATATATATATATATATATATATATATATATATATATATATATGGATGGATATAGATTTAGATATAGATATAGATATAGATATAGATATAGATGATAGATATAGATATAGATATAGATATGTGTATATATAGATAGATATAGATATAGAGATATAAATGGAGATAGAGATAGAGATAGACATATAGATAGGTAGATATATAGAGAGATAGATTGATAGATATATCAGCCACCACAACTAGATAAGATTGATGAGAGATACATACATACATACATATGCCACAAAACTACATAAGATTGATGACGCTAAAAATTGTATGCTGCCAGGAAACGGATATACATCTTTCCTGAGAGACCCAGGCAGTGAGTGCCAATTACAGAAGTGAAGCTTATCGTCAAAACAGTGGAATGCAAACGAACCTCTTGTTAGTAAATTTGGAGAAAGAATTACCAGGACTGAATGGCCTTTCAAGCCCATAAAAACAGCAATGCCAACGACCCAGGGATTTCTGGTACTATACTAATATTCAAAGACTGTACATGGACAGAACTATGGCTCCAAATGCATATATTGCAGAGAATTGCCTTGGCGGACATCAATGGGATTAGAAGCTCTTAGGCCTACCAAAGCTGGAACCCCCAGTGTAGGGGAATGTCAGGGGTGCTGGGAAAGGGAGTGGTTGGTGAGGGGGAACACATTTATAGAAGAACTGTTGGGAGAAGGGATAGGAGTCCTATGATTGGAAAACTGGGAAAGTGAATAATATTTGAAATGTAAACACAAATATCCAATTTTTATAAAAGGAAAAATAAAAGTTTAACAAGCTGAACACCCAAAGAAGAATCTCAATCCCACTTTAGAGGAAGAAGTAATGAAATCAGGAGAGAAGAATGAGGGACCTGGGTGAGAAAGGAAACTGTAAGGGAAAGAGGGGAACATGGTCAGATATTGGTGGGGAGTTGGACTGAAGCTGAGTGTCATCTGAATGAATGGAAACAGGCAACCTCAGGAACTAAAAGGTTGGAGGAGGGGAGTGGCTCTAGAATATTGGAGAGACCTGAGAGGCAAGAGACTATCAGGACTCAGTGAAATGTCCAAGAGTGGGTAGAGGGAACTTGTAGAGTCTACCTCCATGAGGAAGAGAGAGCATCAAGTGAGGTTGCCAACCACACATCAAATATCTGACCCATATTTGTTCCTCTCTGAAAGAACTTCAGGAACAAAACCAGAGAAGAGCCTGAGTAAAAGGAATTCTAGTGACCAGCCATATCTGGGAACCAGATTAAGTAGAGGTACCCAAGGCCTGACACTATAACTCATGGTTTTTCATGTTCACAAAGCGGACCTGACATGACTGCCTTCTGAAAGACCCAACAAGCAGCTGAAAGAGTCAGATGCAGACAATTACACTCAGCCAATAAACAGAAGCTGCTAAGCCCTGTGGCCAAACTAGGGATAAGCAGAAGAAATTTGAGTAGGGGAGCAACCCTGTAGGAGGACCAGCAGTGTTAACTAACCTGGACCACAGTGTTTTGTTTCAGACACTGAATCATCAATGTGGCATCATGCACCAGCTAATATGGGGCCTCTAAGATGGAGTGCTGGTTCTGGACACAACAAGAGAAGATACAGTTAACCGTCAGAAGACTTGATTCCCCAGGAAGTGGAGCGGTCTGGTAGACCGGGGGTGGAGTGGGAGACAGCTTCATTCAGATGGGCATGAGGGGAGTAAGTAAGGGATATAGAACAGTCAGAATATGGGCTGGGAGAGGGATGCAATCTGGATTGCAAATTCTATTAAATAAAATTTTAAAAAAGAAAATGTAAACTAAATAAACACTTTCTTCCCCAACTTTCTTTTTTCCCTTTTGGTCATGACATTTCATAACAGCAAAAGAAACTCTGGCTAAGACAAGGTATTATGGACAAAAGTGTGCAAATCTTAGTTAGAGAAGGAGGACATCTTTGTGGAGTCAAGTTGCATGATTTGATTCAAACTTCCTTATTCAGAGGTAGCAACAAACAGGGAATTTCTAAGAGTAAGTTTATTATCATGACATAGTTACCACTTTTTAATCCAACCCTTATTGGATCTGTGATATCCAGAAACAAACAAGAGACTGGTAATATTAAAAGTGAAGAATCTTATTTAAACGTTCATGGAAGAAATGAAATTCATATCTATGAGATTACCACAAAGAGATCAGATTGCTGCCTGCTACCCAACACAAACCATATTCTCTTTTATGCCTTCCAAAGAAATAATAGATTAATTAATATGATTTTATATCAAGAGAAAAAGTTTGAATTTAATGTGAATTTAACTCAAAGATATCACTCTTTGTATGGGAGTATTTTGTTTACTACATTTATTATACAAATAATTTGTATAAGAATATCAAATGGAATTGCTTGGAAAAGTTCTTATAGCTTGCAGACATGGTTTTACTTTAATGAGATTTTACTTTAGCAATGAATTCCACTTTTTTATGTCATGGTTTCTTCTACATCTACTGTTGGAAATGACAATAGTTAGATTAATTCTGAAACACCTGGATAAAATTCCATTTACCAAATAAAATTATTATTGAAGAACTGCAACAATTATCTTTCTCACTATTGATGGACTTTCTTCATGTACATTGGTATTGACTTTTGGAAAATGAAAGCAAAATTCATTTTTGAATGTCTCAAGTTAGCAAAAGTATTTTAGAAAAAAGTTATTCTACTCTTATAAAGGAGATATTTATCTAATGCAAAATAATTTTTAAAAGAATTTAAAAGGATAGCTTTCGAGTTCTTTTTTTAACTGTCCTACAAGAAATAAAATGCAGTTTGGCCATTTTGCTTTTTAATGTACCAAGGAGTACTAATGTAAAGGTATAATTCTGTGACACAGAAATATTGCATACACAATAGCCATCCCATCAAATTACTCTTGTTAATTTTGACTTTGCATTCCCTTGAAATTCAGAATAAGTATCTTATATTTTCTGACATTTTAGCAATTGGGTATTCTCATTTACTCAAATAACATGCTTTTACATTTTTATCTCAAAATATTTACAAGCAAACTAGCAAAAATATATGTACGACAGAGTTTCCTTTATGCCAGTACTTAATATCAAATAAATCCTGTAAACTTCAGCTATTGTTGCAATTCCATTCACCATGACACATCAGATTTATTCTGGCTCTACATGTTTGACAAATACACCGGCACACAAATGGTTGTTGCTGTCACAGAGCATACAAAAAATTGGCTACTTAGAAAGTTGCAATAAAAATCAATTAGAATTAAAGCGGTAAGTCAGGTAGAAGATTAATGCATGCTAACTGGAAAACAGTTCGAACCAAACAAAATTTCACACGTGTGAGCTTTAGATTTTAAATAAGATATATTGTACGGCTTTATGAACCCATTCTAAAATCATCATCCTATGTCCTTTTAGAAGATCTCAAATTCTTATAGTATTCTTTTGAATGTATAAGGACATTTTGTATTTTATAGTGAGTGTTTTCTCAGAGGCACTTGTCTCTTTACATTCTTATTTGCTTTACGATTAGATAATGGAGAACCATTATTCCATCCCAGACATTAAGACTTTAGATGCTATATTCCCCCACTATACCACAGCACTTTTAACAATTTTTTTTAAATGAATTTGTCTCCTAATATGATTCTAAGTGTGAAAGTCATATCCTCGGACAGTACTACTTAATGTAAGGAATTACGTTCTTTGGATTTCATTCAATCTTTTAATATTAAATAATTAATCAATTAATTTTATATTTTCGCAGTGTAAATGAATGTATATGATTGAAAATACATTGGAGATATCTGTATCCCAACACTGACCATGTACACTCTATTGCTTCCTTATCCCATTATAACCTTTCTGATATTGGTTTAAGCTATGTTGGTGGATACGTCAATGATGCTTTAACCAATGAAATAATCAGATGTCTATTTATGTTTCCAATTATTCAGTATGTTACTACAAGAAAATGGAACCATTATTTCACTTGTATTTCTTTAAAAACATGAAATACTGTAGTCTGCTTTCCCTTGCTTTTCATACATAACAAAAATCCTTGAATCTTTTAACTTATACCAGCATCAAGAAGCTCTCTCATTCCTTTGAGGTAAGCCTCCTGTTTATTTGTCACTCATTTGCTTTTTTAATTGGATATTTTATGTATTTACATTTCAAATGTTGTACCCTTTCCTGGTCGCCTTCTCTTCCATCCACCCTCCCCATGATTCTGTGAGTTTGCTACCAATCCTGCTTGCCCACTCACACCACAACACTCTGGCATTCCCTACACTAGGGAAACCAGTCTTCATAGGATCAAGGCCTTTCATCCTACTGATGGTGGACAATGCCTTCCTCTTCTATATATAAGGCTGAAGCCTTTAATGCCTCCATGTGTATTCTTTGATTGGTATTTAGTCCCTCACTTCTTTCTTCATTCACTGGACAACAGCTTATCATGGTTCACTGCTGTCAGTGCTCTCCTTGCAGCAGGGAAACAATGTTCAGTGAGCCTGGACCTCAAGAAACTGAATGTTCACACAAATGCATTAACACATTTAACCAGAGCTTGGTTCCAAATGGAAAAAACACATGCAAATATTTCCAACGTATTGTGCAATGAACACTTGCCATGGGATTCACTGCTGTTTCACAATACTATTGCCAATATTACTTGGTGGCAAGCTCCAAGAATGAGTGGGTCCTCATTTATTTTATATTATTTATATAGTGTTGAATATTGACAGCATTAGACAAAGTTCTTCCAGCAGATCTTTATACACACTTATGGTTCTTTATTTGTTTTTTTTTTTTCTTTCGTTTGGTTTGGTATCAAAATATATGCAGCACAAAATTTAGCACTTTACCATTTTTGGTATAGTGCTAAGTTCTCTGGTGTGTGCGCCTGTCACTCCCTCTCTGACCCAGATCTCTTTGTATTTATGGCGCAAAGAAGTCATGCATTTTACACATAATAACCTTCTTCCTTCTCTCTCCTCCCAGACCCAAACCCCCTGCTTCTTACAACTGTTGATAAAACCTTTATATACACTGATATATGCAGAAACAGAAAATACCTGTCTTTTTGCTGTTAACTTGGCATCCTCAGGGTCTTTCCATGCAGAATACAGCAAATGACTGAGTAATATTACACCCCAGGAGAGTCCACAGCTTTTAACTCTTCAAACTAAAACTATATTTTTTCCAAATATCAATATTAGCTGATGACTCTTAAAAGTTTTATCCTCCTTGTAGACCTCCAGGCACCAGAGGTAAAAGAACGGATGGGGGGGACATTGGGGAGTGGGGGTGGTGGCCCTGTTTAGAAAGGTTCATTTGAGGAACTCCAATCTGTGTTGTCTGGAAAGCAGAATTTCATTTCTCAAGTTGGAATAGGCAGCTTGTTCCATTAGCAGACATTTCATGAATACACTAGTAGTTAGTTCTGTAGAGTTTTCATAACAAACAGGAAACAGCAGCAGTGGCACAACCTAGTAGAACAGCCAGGCTTCAGTCAGTAACCTGGACAGAGAGAAGTTCTATGCTGTGCTTCTGTCAGGCAATTGAAGATCAGCAGACACTCAAGATGCACAAACATTGTTGCTGCTGCTTTATTTGTTTGTCATAGTCTGTATAGCCAGATTTCCCTTGGAAATATATAAGATGTTTGAAACGTTTGCTGCTACAAATATATTACTGTAGCTGAGTAATCCTGTACATCATTTTCTCCTCAGGTTGATAGAGACTATTCCAATCATTTACAGTTATTGCCGCTAATGTTTACATGGGTAATCCAGTATGTGAACAGAGGAGAAATATCAAGACAACATAGATCCTTTGACCATGTTTCCAATATAAAATACTTAAAAACACTTACAACCTGTGAGCTGTAATGGTACTCCAAACTCTTAAATCCACCTCAATTGCAGTTACTTATTCTTACTCTTGTATGAAAGAAAGTACAGGTAGTTAAAAAAAGGTGAATGTGTAAGCATGATGGTCCCTTTGGTCAAGATGATAATTTTCAAAACTACGATTTCAAACAAGTTTATAAAATAATGTTTGCAAGATATGAAGCTCCTATTTTAATATTCCTATTATGTTTGGCTAAAGGCACATGGCATCTAGTTGTAGGGATAAGGAATCACTTATTTTTGGAGAAAGTGTATGAGTGAGTTAGAGAACCAAAGGACATCATTTCAATCCCCAAGTACATAGACGTCAGATTGGTAGAACCATCATCATGTTTAATGAGCAGAAGTGAGTACTCAGACAGAGCCATTTAACAATAACATCATTTTTCTCTTATTTGGCAAAACCATATACATCATGCCTAGGCAAATTCTTTTTTTTTTTTTTTGTTCTTTTTTTCGGAGCTGGGAACCGAACCCAGGGCCTTGCACTTCCTAGGTAAGAGCTCTACCACTGAGCTAGATCCCCAGCCCCGGCAAATTCTTTTAAAAGCAAGGATTTTGCTTTGTAAAAGCATGTATGTATGTATGTATGTGTGTGTATGTGTATATATGTCTAAATGTGCATGTGTCCATAAGGACATATGTTTATATGTTGAATATATGTTTATATATGTGTATGTAAGGACACACACACACACACACACACACATATATATATATATATGTATATATATATATATATATATATATATATATATATATATAACACACATATATATATATGTGTGTGTGTGTATGGTATATATGTATAGGTGGACACATCTATATATATATATGTAAATATGTTTGTATGTGTATATATATGTGTATATATATATATATATATATTTATATTTGTGTAACATAAAATGCACTCTAGTGCATTTTTTTAATTTTATGAAACTTTTCTCATATATCCAATGTACTCAAGAATTTTAAAAGCTGTTTCATAAATTTTTGTTTCATTTAAAGTTACAGATCAGAAAATAGATTCAAGGTAGGTAATTAATTTTTAAACTATCAAATTTCTTCATCTATTTCATAAAACAAACAAAGATTTAGTTTGGTAATGTGACTGTATATGTGTTTTAGCATCAGAAATATCTAATTAACTTTTCCAGTATATGATATAATTTCAGGATACTAAAGGACATATGTGAGGTAAAAAATATAACAAATGGATTGCTATAAATGATAGATAGATAGATAGATAGATAGATAGACACATACATACATAAATACATACATACATACATATATGAAAGATCACAGATGATAAGCAGACAAATGTCACAAATTCGGAATCTCAATCATAAAATAATTATTATTAAAACGTGAAAATATTTTCTTATATGAAGCAAATTTTTTTTAATAAACTTGAGTATTTCTTATTTACATTTTGAGTGTTATTCTCTTTCCCGGTTTCAGGGCAAACATCCCCCTAATCCCTCTCCCTCCTTTTGTTTATTGGTGTTCCCTTCCCCACCCTCCCCCCATTGCTGCCCTCCTCCCAACAATCACGTTCACTGGGGGTGCAGTCTTAGCAGGACCCAGGGCTTCCCCTTACACTGGTGATCTTACTAGGATATTCATTGCTTCCTATGAGGTCAGAGTCCAGGGTGAGTCCATGTATAATCTTTAGGTAGTAGCTTAGTCCCTGGAAGCTCTGGTTGCTTGGCATTGTTGTTCATAAGGGGTCTCCAGCCCCTTTGAGCTCTTCCAGTTCTTTCTCTGATTCCTTCAATTGGGTATCTTTCTCAGTTCAGTGGTTTGCTACTGGCATTCGGCAATGTATTTGCTGTATTCTGGCTGTGACTCTCAAGACAGATCTACATCCTGTTTCTGTCAGCCAGCCCTACTTTGCTTCATCCATCTTGTCTAATTGGATGGCTGTATATGTATGGGCCACATGTGGGTGAATGGGTGTTACTTCTGTGTCTGTTTTAATCTTTGCCTTTCTATAACTTGCCAAGGATATTCTTGTTCGCCTTTTAAAGAAGGAGTGAAGCATTCACATTTTGATCATCCGTCTTGAGTTTCATTTTTTCTAGGCATCTAGGGTAATTCAAGCATTTGGGCTAATAACCACTTTTCAATGAGTGCTGACCACGTGTGTTTTATGTGATTGGTTTACCTCACTCAGGATGATATTTTACAATTCCAACCATTTGTCTATGAATTTCATAAAGTCATTGTTTTTGATAGCTGAGTAATATTCCATTGTGTAGATGTACCACATTTTCTGTATCCATTCCTCTGTCAAAGGGCATCTAGGTCCTTTCCAGCTTCTGGCTGTTATAAATAAGGCTGCTATGAACATAGTGGAACACGTGTCTGTTTTGTATGTTGGGGCATCTTTTGGGTATATGCCCAAAAAAGGTATAGCTGGATCCTCAGGTAGTTCAATGTCCAAATTTCTGAGGAATCTGCAGACTGATTTCCAGAATGGTTTAACCAGTTTGGAATCCCACCCAAAATGGAGGTCTGTTCCTCTTTCTCCACATCCTCACCAGCATCTGCTGACACCTGAGTTTTTGATCTTAGCCATTCTCACTGGTTTGAGGTTAAATCTCAGGGTTCTTTTGATTTTCATTTCCCTTTTGTCTAAAGATGTTGAACATTTCTTTAGGTGTTTCTCTGCCATTCGATATTCTTCAGCTATGAACTCTTTGTTTTGCTCTGAACCCTATTTTTCACTAGGGTTATTTGTCTCCTACAGTCTAACTTCATGTGTTCTTTGTAATTTTAGATATTAGCCTTCTATCTGTTGTAGTATTGGTAAAGATTTTTTTCAATCTGTTGGTTGCCATTTTGTCCTAAGAACAGTGTCCTCTGCCTTACAAAGCTTTGCGGTTTTTGAGATGGCATTTGTCGATTCTTGATCTTAGAACATGAGCCATTGATGTTTTGTGCAGGAAGTTTTCTCTAGTGTACATGTGTTCGAGGTGCTTCCCCACTTTTTCTTCTGTTAGTTGGAGTTTATCTGGTTTGAAGTGGAGGTCCTTTATCCAGTTGCTCTTTAGCTTTCTACATGGCAGTAAGAATGGATCAATTTGCCTTCTTCTACTTGCTGACCCAAGTTGAACCAGCACCACTTGCTGAAAATGCTACCTTTTTTTCCATTGGATGGTTTTGGCTCTTTTCTCAAAAATTAAGTGACCATGGGTGTATGGGTTCATTGTGGGTCTTCAGTTATATTCCACTGGTTTATTTGCCTGCCTCTGTCTCAATGCCAGATAGTTTTGATGACTGTTGCTCTTTAATACTGCTTGAGTTCAGGGATAGTGATTCCCAAGGAAGTCCTTTTATTGTTGTGGATAGTTTTAGCTATTCGGTGTTTTTTGTTATTCCAGATGAATTAATGAATTGTTCTGTCTAACTCTATGAAGAATTGGATTGTAATTTTGATGGGGATTGAAATAAATCTGTATGTTGCTTTTGGTATAATGACCATTTTTACTGTATTAATCCTGCCAGTCCATGAGCATGGGGGATCTTTACATTTTCTGAAATCGCCTTCAGTTTCTTCAGAGACTTGATGTTCTGCTCATATGCTCATATCTTTTACTTATTTGGATAAAGTCACCTGAGATATTTTGTATTATTTGGGGCTATTGTGAAGGGTGTCATATCCCTAGTTTCTTTCTCCACTTGTTTAGCTTTTGTGCAGAGTTACTTTTATACCCAGCCACTTTGCTGAAATTGTTCATCAGGCTTAGTAATTCTCTTGTGGAACTTTTGAGGTCACTAAGTATACTATCATATCATCTACAAACAGTGCTATTTTGAATTCTTCCTTTCAAATCTAATCCCTTTTACCTCCTTCAGTGTCTGCTTGCTCTGGCTATGATGTCTAAAACGGTATTGAATAAGTTGTGAGAGAGTGGGCAGCCTTGACTAACCCCTGATTTCAGTGTGATTGCTTTAAGTTTCTCTCCACTTAGTTTAATGTTAGCTATGGATTTGCTGTATATGTTTAGGAGTGGGCCTTAAATTCCTGTACTTTCCAGGAATTTTATCATGAAGGGGTGTTGAATTTTGTCAAATGCCTTCTAAGCATCTAATGGTATGATCATTGGTTTTTTATCTTTGAGTGTGATTATATAATGGATTACGTTGATGGTTTCCATATACAAAACCATCCCTACATGCCTGGGATAAAACCTATTTGATCATGACGAATGATTGTTTTGATGTGTTCTTGGGCTCGGTTTGAAAGACTTTTATCGAGTATTTTTGCATTGATATTCATAAGGGAAATTGGTCTGAAGTTCTTTCTTTGCTGGGTCTTTGTGTGGTTTAGGTATAAGAGTAATTGTGGCTTCATAAAAGGAATTATGTAGTGCTCTATATGTTTCATTTCTGTGGAATAATTTGCAGAGTATTTGTATGAAATTTTCTATGAATTTTGTATAGATTTCTGCACTAAACCCATCTGATCCTGGACTCTTTTTGGTTTGGAGGCTTTTATTGATTGGTTCTATTTCTTTAGAAATTACTGGTTGTTTAAACGGTTTTTCTGTTCCTGATTTAGCTTTGGTACCTGGCATTCATCAAGAAAATTTTCATTTTTCTCCAGATTATCAAGTTTTGTTGAATATAGGCTTTTTTAGGATGATCTGATGACTTTTTTAATTTGTTCTAATTCTGATGTTTTGTCTTCCTTTTCATTTCTGATTTTGTTAATTTGGACACACTCTGTGTGCCCTCTGGTTACTCTGGCTATGGGTTAATGTATCCTCTTGATTTTCTCAAAGAACCAGCTTTTGGTTCTGTTCATTCTTTGTGTGGTCCCCTTTTTTCTACTTGATTGATTTAGGTCTGAGTTTGATTATATCCTGACTTCTACTATACCTGCGCATATTTGCTTCTTTTTGTTCTAGAGGTTTTAGGTGTGCTGTCAAGCTGCTGATGTATGCTCTCTCCTGTTTCTTTATGCAGGCACTCAGAGGTATGTGTTTTCCTTTTAGCACAGCTTTCATTGTGTCCCAAAAGTTTGGGTACATTGTACCTTCATTTTCATTAAATTCTAATAAGTCTTTCTTCATTTCTTCCTTGACGAAGTGATCATTGACTAGAGCATTGTTCAACTTCCATGTATATGTGGGTGCTCTAACCTAATTGTTATTGAACTGCCTTAGTCCTTGTGGTCTGATAGAATACATTGGATTATTTCTATCTTTCTGTATCCTTTGAGGCCTGATTTTGGCTCACTATATGATCAATTTTGGAGAAAGTGCCATGAAGTTTTGAGAAGAAGTTATATCCTTTTGTTTTATGATAGAATGTTCTAAAATATCTATTAAGTCATTTGGTTTAAAACTTCTGTTAGTCTGTCTCGGTCTCTGTTTAATTTCTGTTTCCGTGATCTGTCTAGTGATGAGAGTAGGGTGTTGAAATCTCGTGCTATTATTATTTGCTGTGCAGTATGTTCGTTGAGCTTTAGTAAGTTTTTTTTTTTTTAATGTATGAAGATGCCCTTGTATTTGGAGCATAGATATTTATGATTTCAAGTTCATCTTGGTGAATTTTTTTTGATGAATATGAAGTGTCGTTCCTTATGCTTTTTGATGTCTTTGGTTGAAAGTAGATTTTATATGCTATTAGAATGGCTACTCTAGCTTGCTTCTTCAGACCATTTGCTTGGAAAGTTATTTTACAGCCTTTTACTCTGAGGTAGTGTCTGTCTTTGTCTCTGAAAAGTGTTTCCTGTAGTGCAAAACACTGGGTCCTCATTACATATGCAGTTTGTCAATCTTTGTCTTTTTAGTGGGGAATTGAGTCCATTGAATGTGAGAGATATTAAGGAATAGTGATGGTTACTTTGTTATTTTCATAATTGGATGTTAGTTTATGTTTGTGTGCTTCTCTTCTCTTTGTTTTGTTGTGAAAAGATTAATTTCTTACTTTATCTATGATTTTACTTGCCTCCTTGTGTTGGGGTTTGCCACTTAGCGTCCTTTGTAGGACTAGGTATGTAGAAAGATATTGCGTAAAATTGTTTTTTTCAAGGATTATCTTGGATTCTTCATCTATGTTAATTGAGAGTTTTGCTCGATACATTAGCTTTGGTTGGCATTTGTATTCTCTTACTGACTGTATGACATCTGTCCAGGATCTTCAGGCTTTCATAGTCTCTGGTGAGAATTCTGATAGGTTTGCCTTTATATGTTATTTAACCTTTTCCCTTACAGTTTTTAATATTTTTATTTGTTTTTCCCATTTGGCATTTTGACTATTATTTGATGGGAGTATTTCCTTTTCTGGTCCAATCTATTTGGTGTTCTGTAGGCTTTGTGTATGTTTATGGGCAGCTCTATCTTTAGATTAGGGAAGTTTTATTCTATTATTTTGTTGAAGATATTACTGTCCCTTGATGTTGGCAGTCTTTACCCTCTTCTATACCTGTTATCCTTAGGTTTGACCTTCTCATTGTGTCCTGGATTTTCTGTATGTTTTGGGCTAGGAGCTTTCTCTGTTTTACATTATCTTTGACAGTTGTGTGAATGTTTTCTATGGAGTCTTCTGCTCATTAGATTATGTCTTCTCTCTCATTTATTCTGTTGGTGATTCTCACATATGACTCCTTGTCCCTTTCCTAGGTTTTCCTTCTTCAGGGTTGTCTTCCTTTGTGTTGTCTTTATTGTTTCTAATTGAATTTTTAACTCCTGGATGGTTTTGTTAAAATCCTTCTCCGGGTTGTTACTTTTCCAGTAGTTCTATAAGGTACTTTTCTGTTCCCTCTTTATGGGATTCTACTTGTTTACTTCTGTACTTTCTGTTGTCCTGTATTTTCTTATGGGAGTTATTTATGACCTTCTTAACATCCTACATCGTCATGATACAATGTGAACTTAAATCTTGATCTTTTTTTCCGGTGTTTGTATATCCAGTGTTTGCTTTGGTGGGAGATTTGGGCTCTGATGAGCCCAAGAAGTCTTGATTTCTGTTGTTTGTATTTCTATGCTTGCCCCTAGTCATCAGGTTATCTCTGGAGTTAGCTTGTCTTGCTCTTTCTGACAGTGCCTTGACCATCCTGTAGGCTCATGTGTCAGGACTGCTGTAGACCTGTATTCCAATTTTTTTTTACCCTGTTATGGGAACAGAGTATTCTGCTCTCATGTCTGCAGTTGCTCCTGTCCACTGGCTTTCAGCCGTTACTGTGGCCAGGAACCAGAAGGGACTTCCCATACTTCTCCTAGGTCCCTATGTGGGGGGAGTGGGCACAGATGGCACAAGATATTTTCCTCTAGAGTCAGTAATCTGCGCAGAGATTAGTCCCCTCTGATTTCCCAGGAGTGTCTGTTACTCTGTAGGTATAGTTCCTCACCCTTAGGATTTGGGTGCAGAGAAATGATTGAGCAGTTCAGTTCAGATCCAGGCACAGTCTAGAACATCGTGCTCCTGCTGCTTTACTCCTCCTATATTCCTGTGTCAGAGGCAATTTGCAGGTTCATCTTGGGCCAAAGATGTAGGCAATGGATGGCAGAAGTGGCAGTCTCTGTGCCTTGTAGGCTCAATATTGTCCACACTCCTGGGTGATAAGCTACCTCTCCCAAGGCATCTAGGAGCAGGAAGCTCTGGGCCAGGATCAGTGTGGTTCAAGAGCCAGCTAGAAACTGGGTGTTCCTGAACCCAGAGGAATTCTGCCTTTTCGTGCCTGAGTCCACCAGTTAGGTCACTTCGAGCAGAAAAGTTGAATTCACATCTGGTCTCAGGCCTGAAGTCGCTCCTCGGGCTGACTTTCAGCTCTCCATGATGGCCGCAATCAGAAATGACCAGCCTCTACTGCTACTAGGGCCCTATGGACAGGAGGCCCAGATTGTTGTTTTTTTTTCTTGAGTCAGAAATGTGAGCAGAGGTGTCAGTGGTTTCTTCTCCTCTAATGGTCTAAGTCTTCCCCATCCCACACGAGATTTGGGTGTAGGTTGTACCAGTTTAGATTCAGCTTAGACTGCAAGGCTCCTGCAGCTTGACTTCTCCTATATTCATGTGTCTAGAGGCACTATGCAGTTTCCTCTTGGAATATAGATGTGGGCCCAGGTGGGCAGAAATGTCAGTTTCTCCATCCCTGAGGTCTTAGTATTGCCCACACTTCTGGTTGATCATCTCTCTGTTCCACAGAGTTTCCAAAGGAGTTTAAATGCCCATCCTACAGTTTTACATTCTTTACAATTCTCCTCCATAGTGTTTTGGAGTAGACACCTCTGGTCACAGGAAGGTACAATAGACCCCATCAGACAAAGAGTGGTGCAAAACTTCCTCTCTTAAAGGTATTCTCAGTCATTTCTCATATTCCACAAATGAATTAAGTCCTACCCACTCTCCACATGAGACTTTAATACCTTCGACACCTGCCAAAACAGGTCAGAGAGCTATGTCTATTCACAAAGACAGACAGAGATGTCCCCCATCTCCACCACAGTGCCTTATGCAATCTGATGCCAGTAAAGTGGTTAGAAACCTTATTCTGCTCACAAAGGGGATTTCAGAACTTCCCAATTAAATCAAGAGGACCTTCAAAGTCTTCCCCTATTAAAAATGGGTTTAAATCATCTCTTATGGTCCAAGGGGGACAAAATGCAGTCACAATTCTCCAAAAGAACTTCATATCACACGTACCATCACATGCAGAGACAAAACTTTCTGCATGTACACCATTATATCAAGGACCATTGCCAGTTTCAGAAGGGACCATTGAGAGTTCTCCACCCACACAAGATGCGGTAGAAAATTGAGTTCACCCAAGGGACTCTTGTGCCTTCTGCACATAAAATATGTGATCCAGCACCCTGATCATCACCCCCAATACTTCTAATGTTCCTATACAACAGAGAATTATTCAAATATCCTCTACCACCGAAAAGGACCCTCCTGACTTGTCATCAGACCCAAAAGAGTAAAGTTTATCACAACACAGTCAATGAACCATGCAGACTCCATATTTATACAATGTACAGAGAAGATGAAACATCTCCACATCCTCACGGGTCTCTAGGTCATTCTGGCCTGAAAGGATAGTCTCCTAAATTTTCCACATATACATCAGAGATGCTAGAATTACCCAAAATTGAACAGGATTCTCTGGATAGTATACTCTATGTCATAAAGAGACTGTGGGACAAGAAACATCTACAAAAGGAGTTCTACCCACAGCCACATCTTGAGAAAAGGCTTGTGGATGTGACACATGTACAAAAGATGTTCTAGGACATATTCCATCTGTAATGAAGGTTATGGATCCAACCATATGTGAATGAGGAGTGGTGGAACATGATATGCAAACACCAGTGTCTGTAGCATCCTCGACATCTGAGGAAAGGGATTACTTGGATTCCATTTGTGCAAACGAATGTATATGACCTCCGCAAACTTCAAAGGAGACTATAGGAACTTCCTTATCTCCTCAAGATCAGCCAACTTCCCCAACTACAGAAGATGCTTCACACTCTTCCAAATATGCAGAAAGGGTTCCCAGTCCTTCATTATACCCAGAATCAAATCCAAAACATCTGCCAAATACCTCAAAGGCTCTGGATTTTACCTCATCTTCTGAATGGGCCTTACAACCTGTTTTGCCTATCAGGCATGCTAGGAACCTGACACTTCTATATGAAAGTCTGTTTCCACTTCTCCAGCAAAAAAATTTTTTCTTGGAACTTCCACAATTACACAACGATATCTAGAAACATCCTTATCTGCTCATGAGGCTCTCAGACCTCTCACATATGTCCATGATGCTCTAGGAGAGGTTACATCTTCAGAGTTAGCTCTAATACCTAACCCCCATTCTGACGTCACAGTTAGGATTTCTACACTTATACATGGTACATTAAACCTTCCTCATCTGAGAAGGATGTCATAGGATCTACTGCATCTGAACACCATACTCTACAACTATCCCCATCTACTCAAGATGATTTATTTCACATGTCGACTCTGGGAGAAAGAGTCGACATTCTCCCTCTACCAAAGTGGACCACAGGCACCAAGTTTCTAGAAACAAAGGGTTAAGTTTTGATCCTTCTGATGGAGTCTTGAGAAACTTCTCCACTAAGGAAGACAGTTTCAAACTTCCCCCTTCTGCCAAAAGGGATCTTGTGCCATCTTCTGCTGTCAAAGAGACACCAAAACCTACAACTACTCCTCAGGTGAGTCCCACAACTTTTCCATCTGTACAAAAAGCCATGGAATTTTCCAAAATGACGAAGGAATTGTGGAAAGTTTCCAGTCCTTACAAGGGCATGCTGGACATCACATATTGTCCAAAGATGCTCAAGAACTCATCGTTCTAAAAACAAGGCATGTTCACCATCTGCCCTAGAGTTTCAGGGAATTTCTTCACCCCTCTCAAGGGCTCCAGAAAGTGTTCTCCTTGATCAACGTGATTTGTCATTGTGCAAACTAGACTTCAAAAATACAAAACTTTTTTTTTTATATTTCCAAAGATCTGAGGGAAAGTCCACAATGAAAAAAGTCATGTAGACTTGTGCCATTAGCCCAAGTATATCACAACAATTCCATGTCTTCTAAAGCATCTAACAATCAATCTGGCTCTATCCCTCTTTCTGGAAAACATTTACCATCAGGCATGCAATCCCTAGGACCATCGAAATCTAAAAAGGGATATCTAGAAACTTTTCCATCTGGTCACAGGTCTTTAGGATGTTCAGCTACTTCTCCAAGGGCTCACTTAACCCAGAGAACCAAAGAATTAAAGCTATCTGTCCATGGTGTTTTCCCAAGAACCACATATGTATTCTTTTATTTTATACCAAGACAAATGACCGTCTTCCTTCTCCCCATCTCTGATCTCTTCATCCTATTTCTTCTCCCTCCCAAATGTCTCATTACTCTGAAATAGAGGCCAAATAGTTAACCATAGATATGTGGAAGGAATATCTGAGAGGTAGTTGCTGTCAAGACAACACTTGTGACATCACAGAAGACGCTAGGGCTCTCCAGGATATGAGAGATTTTTCATGGAGGGCCTAATGATGATGTCACTGAGAATTGCCATAGCCTACCTGCTGAACAGAGTTCCTTACATTGTCCAGATTTTGAGGTGCCCTTTCCAGGAGTGTCTCCTGTGACACTGTAGAAACTTTTACATGCTACATGGCTCTAAAGCTAGGGACTTCTCTCTGCTTCATTAGTGGTTACATGCTCTGTATGGAAAATGTTAGTCAGGGGCTTGTCATGGGTAGAAAAGATCTAGGAACAAATAGAGAATGAGATTCTTCTGGAGATTAATTTTTTTGCCAGGTTCAATCCTGTGACTTAAAGTTCAATACCCTAGGTTTTTTCTGTTTCCCAGGTGTCAGTTTGTTCTCTACAGACCTGTAATTTAGTGAATATTGTGCTACATTTCCTGATTGTACAATCATTGACAGGGGACACTATATATATTCTCAAAAATTTCATTTTTACAATTACATATTTGCAATGAATTTGGCAACAAATGGGGCACAGGTATAGAGTGAATATAACAGCATAAATATTGTGTACCTCCTTCAAATGATAAACTTCCAAATCCTTCTTTTATCCAGAAATTGCAAGACATCAGTAGAGCAAAGGACAACATGGGCTACAGAATGCGGTTCTGTAGTTCTATTAGATATCAGTTCTCTAATATCTACCTTCATGTGGTCCCAGGGCAAGACTTGAGGGATTTGAATATTTTAGCGTGATTCTTTCTTCAGACATTATATACATATTTGAATGTGTACTCAAAAATTCTGTTTTCCAATTCAATTTTTTGCAATAATTTTGGCAACAAAGGGGGCACAGCTATAGAGTCAATATAAAAGTGTAAATATTGTGTACCTTCTTCAAATGATAAACTCCCAAGTTCTTATTTTATCCAAAATCACAAGACATCATTAAAGCAAAGGACAGCATGGGCTCTAGAATGTGTTTCTGTAGTCCCATTAGATATCAGTTCTCTAATTTCTACCGTCCTGTGGCCCCAGAGCAAGAATCAAGGGTTTAGGATGTTTTACCATGAGTCTTCCTTCAGACATTATATATATTCCTGAATGTGTACTCAAAAATTCTGTGTTACAATTCAATTTTTTGCAATAATTATGGCAACAAAGGGGACACAACAATAGAGTCAATATAAAAGTGTAAATATTGTGTACCTTCTTCAAATAATAAAGTCCCAAATTCTTATTTTATCCAAAAATTACAAGAAATCATTAAAGCAAAGGTCAGCATGGGATATAGAATGTGTTTCAGTAGTCACATTAGATATCAGTTCTCTAATATCGACCTTCCTGTGTTCCCAGGAAGAGTCTTGAGGGGTTTGGATGTTTTACCATGATTCTTTCTTCAGGCTAAACAGGATTCAGGAGTATGTGCAGGATGAGGAACGGCTTGAGGTCCACTGAAACCTCAGCTTCATTAGGTTCATAAGAATAGGAGAGAGACTATTTGGCACTGTAATTTGTGGATTCTACTTTCCTGACCCTGTTTCCAAAAATCCATGTTAAAAATCCATCTAACCTCACTAACCTCATAGCTTTAGGTTACACACACACACACACACACACACACACACACACACACACACACACACATATATATATATGTATATATATATATATATATATATATATATATATATATATATATATATATATATATATATATATGCGCCACCAAAACGAGATAAGTTTGATGAAGCTTATAATTGCACGATTAGAAGAAACGGATATAGGTCTTTTTTGAGAGACACAGCTAGAGCATTTCAAATACAGAAGTGAATGGTAGTGGCAAAACAGTGAACTGAAAACAGATTTTTTGTTGGTAGATTTTGAGAAAGGATTACAAGAGCTGAAGGAGCTTTCAATTCAATAAGAAAAATAATGCCAACAAACCAGTGTTTTCTGGTACTATACGAATATTCAAAGATTGTACATGGATAGACCTATGGCTCCAATTGCATATGTAGAAGAAAATGGCCTTGCTGGGCACCAATGGAAGGAGATGCCCTTTGTCTAAACTAGGTTTTATTACCAATTCAAGGGAATGTCAAAGGGCAGTAAGGGGGATTATACAAGAAGGGAGTGGGTCCAGTTAGGGATCTTATGGGCAGGAAATTAGGAAAGGCTTTTGCCTTTGAATTGTAAATATGGAAAAATCAAATTAAGAAAAACCAAAAAAGGAGTTGGGGATTTAGCTCAGTGGTAGAGTGCTTGCCTAGGAAGCGCAAGGCCCTGGGTTCAGTCCCCAGCTCCGAACAAAAGAACCAATAAAAAAAATATTCCGTAAATTAAGAAAACTGCCAGCTAATCACACATATTTACTGAGAAATCTAAAGGGTCACTATCAGGCAATGGGAGTCAGAGTAATACTAGTGGAAAGACTGATATGATGAAGTAGAAATACGTCTCCCTCCCAAATACCATTATCAGACACAAACTGCACTATAGGTATCCAAATAATCGAGGAGTTTACTCTGAGCTGAGGACACAATACTTGTCTTCCATTTCTTCCTTAGGATCTTTTTCTTCTGGGCAAAAAAAAATATAAAAGCCATGAGCTCTAAGGAAAAGAAGAGTGCCTTTTCCAACAGTTGGCCTTTTGGATGTGTAGGGCGCCCTCCTATTGTGAACAAAGATACTGCATATTCAAAGGCTATTCACCTGGCATCAGTTGGCTGGTAATATGTTAATGAGGGAGCAGTACCATGCTAATGAGGTGATTCCCGCTCTGCCAATCCCTGAAGGACAATTAGCATAGGCTCAGCCTGCTGGGTATATAAGGCGAGCACTCTTGCTGCTTGAGGTCCCAATTCAGCAAAATGATGTGGTCCTGCAATAAAGGCTGTTAAGAGGTATCTGATGGGGGCTGGGGATTTAGCTCAGTGGTAGAGCGCTTACCTTGGAAGCGCAAGGCCCTGGGGTCGGTCCCCAGCTCCGAAAAAAAAGAACCAAAAAAAAAAAAAAAAAAAAAAAAAAAGAAGGATCAGATGGTGTTGCATCTTCCTTGCTGGATGAGGTGTCCCTGACAACTTGTGGTCCTTTACGGAGAGCTGAGGATATTCTTGTGGATCCAGAACTTTTCAAATTCAGGACAGCAACATCGGTAAAGTTTCCGGATTAGGGACAATAAAGTTCTCTGGATTTAAGCAGAGACGAAGAATAAAGTTCTCTGGAGGTAAGCAGAGAAGATGGATAAAGTTCTCTGGAGGTAAACAGAGATGATGAAAGACTTGGTATAGAGGCCGAAAAGTTTGTGAAGTTGAAAGCCTTGGTATAGAGGCGGATAGGTTTATGAACTACGGCAATGTTGTTTCCGATTTATCCTTTGTGGGTAGGGCTTGTAATTTTGTTTCTTTTTTTCTTTGTGTGGGATAGAGAAGGCACAGATGACAAGCTCAAGCCAGAACCAAAACATCTTTGGCGAATGGACTCTGCCTGCTTGGAGGATAAACGATGTGAGGAAGCCATTAGGACAGGTCAGAGGGTATTGCAGAGCAACAAGAAAGCATGTCGGAGTAAGAAAAGGTCTAGAAAGAAAAAAGGAAAAGAAAAGGAGATAAAAGGAACAAAGGGAAGACAGATATAAAAAAAGGGGTCAATGCACCTTTAGTTGTGCCTCAAGTTGAGGCTATTGCTAGGTATGTGATTAGGCTCTGGAAATCTCACAGAGTTATACAGATCAGATTTGATAGAGTTACACCACCAGAAAAATTCATTTAGGAGAATCAAGCAAAAAAGATAAACTTTTGTCTTAAGAACTGTATAGTGTGTGCCTACTTTTATTCCTGGTCTCAAGGCGATTTAGCAGGTGACAAGTTGCTTCTCTTAAAAAATCAGTTTCAATCGGCCATTGGAGCCTTGTACCTGTAGCTAAGGTATGTGTAGCCACTTCAATTTTGTTTTCTGATTGGTTTTAAATGTATAAATATTCTCCACATGCCTTGGTTATGGACTATTGGCTGTTAAGTTACTGGATATGGTTAAAAAAATGTAACATTAGTAACAGAAAATTGACATAAAACTGGTAAATTTGGATAGAGTCATTCTAGACGACATGTGGCATGAGCCAATCTAGGGAAACAGGTCTAAATTGGGATGATATTTCTATGGAAATCTTATCCTAGAAACCAGGCTACTAAAAAATTTTAAGGCAGAGTCACTTTGTTGCGGTATTGAAGACCACACCATCATGCGTTCATATGTAGGGATTGGAAGTCAAACTTTGTAGCATGAAGGATAGACTCGGTGTTTTGGAGACTGAATTTTGGGATGATGAGGCTGATTTCAAGAAAGAGGCTGCTCAGTGTGAGAGGGAGAGATATGATCCAGACTGGACACATGCTAGTGCATGTGGTAACGAGGCAGACAATTAGGCAAGAAAGTGATTATACCAACAGCACCTCCGTATAACCCTCAAAATAAAAGCATGGTGAAGTCTACAGTAGCTACTTCCATTTGCCCAGAGGTGTGGAAAGAGATGGGATTAATAAGACCCTTGAATATTACCCTTCTGCTGTTGCACAGCTTGCTGTGTTAGGCGTTAAATCTTGTATTCAGCATTTTGGTTTTACCCAAGAAAATTATTATACCATATACAACAGCACAGATAGAAACATTGTGTGCCTCGATAGACAATTGGGCCATATTACACTCTAGTTTTGATGGAGAGTTTGACAATCATTATCCTAAGGATTCTTTGCTACAATTTTTCATTGAACATTGATTTTTCCAAAGGTAACTACATCAGAGCCTTTGTCTGGAGCGTTAGATATTTATACAGATGGCTCCAAAGAGGTGTAGGTTCCTATATGGTTGATTCTCAAGAATCAGTATTAATTCAGTTCAGTCCAGGCACCCCCCAAATACAGAATGTAAAATTATATTGGAAATTTTTAAAAGATTTCTTGGTTCTTTTAATTTAATTTCTGACTTTGCTTATGTAGTTAATGCTGTACGCTCACTTGAAATTGCAGGGCCAATTCAGTCAAGTATTACTGTATGTCAAATTCTTCTAGAATTACAAAATTTGATTTGGGCAAGAAAATATAAATTTCTCATATAACATATTCGAGCCCTTCCCTATTTGCCTGGTCCCATGACCAGTAATAACGCCGTGGTGGATTCTAGAACTCGTAGAGAGTTTATTTTCATGCTGCTCCAGTTGATCTCGCTAGAGAATTTCATCAAAAGTTTCATTTCGTGCCTTTACTCTTCAACCAAAGTTTTACATCTCTAGGGCTACAGTTCGTGATGTGGTGTTAGTTGTCAGAATTGTGTTCAATTTCACCACCCTGTTCATGTGGGGATTAACCCTCATGATCTGATCCTCCTAAAACTTTGGCAGATAGATGTCACACACATATCTCAATTTGGAAATTTAAAATATGCTCATTTTTCTGTTGATACCAGTTCCCGTATTATATACGCTACTCTGGTGAGTGGTGAAAAGACTCATAATGCCACAAGTCATTGCTTAGAGGCATGGGCAGCCTGGGGAAAGCCTGATAGTCTTAAGACAGACAATGGGCCTGCCTACACTGCAAAGTCCTTTCAGGAATTTTGCCAGATAATGTAGGTCAGTCATACTACACGATTACTATACAATCCCCAGGGTCAAGGAATTGTGGAAAGAGCGCATCTTACCTTAAAAGAGCTTATACAAAAAGAGAAAAAGAAAGAGGAATTGCCAGCGACCGAACACCAAAAGAACAAATTTCTTTAGCTCTTATTACTCTAAATTTCTTAATTTTGAATGCACATGGTCGCTCTGCCTCGGATCACCACGCTGCTACTACACCTATGAGTAATGCAGAGGTAAAGTGGAAGGATGTCTTAACTGATGAATGGCGTGTCCCAGATCCCGTAATTTCAAGATCTAGGGGAGCTGTTTGTCTTTTTCCACCGAATCAAGAAAACCCAATTTGCGTACCTGAGCACTTGACTCGAAAATTGCCTTCTTCTCTTCCTGAAGATGAGACTGCGAAGCCTACAATAACTGGGAATGGTAATCCTGGTTGATTCACTCATCTTGTGGGCTATTTCCAGATCCTGGCCAGGACCCATGCCAGTTCATAGCAATTCTACTATTTTGCCAAACTTTTCCTCTTCCTCCTGTTTGTGTGTTGTTCCCTTTACAGTGCCAAATGGTGAAATGCCCCAATGGTATGCTGCCACTAACTTTTCTATGTTTTACTGTTAAGAACTCTTCCCTGCCCTGCCTTTGGTTGCGTAGAGCCACATTTCAATATTCAATATAATATAAGCTCCAATGTAAGGAATGTACCCATTTGGCATCTGGCTTTCTCTTAGCTAATCAAAGGATAGATTTAGTTCAAGAACAAATTGAAGCACTGTGTCATATGACCCAGCTGTCCTACATTTCCTCCTTTAGAGTTTACACATTATTCCTTTGTGAACTAACTTTTCTCAGCATTCTCAACAGAGCAAAGAAATCTCGAATTATCTGAATGGAAACTGGTCCATGAAAACAGAGCAACTATCAAGACATTTGCAAATGCAGATTGATGTCCTCAACAGCACTAGGTTGGACCCCATCACAGTTGAAGATTTGACCTCATGGATTACCAAAGCTTTCTCCCTTTTTAAGGAGTGGGCGGGCATATTTTCCTGGGGAGCTCTTGTCCTCCTGGGATGTAGAGTAGGTCTCTGACTTATTGGCCATTTAAAAAGAGAACATGCCAGACACAAAGTGGTTGTTTTCTAGGCTATGACCGCCTTTAAAAAGGGTGCTTCTCCCAACATAGGGTTTGACTTGTTAAAGATTAAGAATTCGCCCTATATCTTTTTTGTCTCTGTCATGTGCTGTCATTGTATCCAAAGAAGGGCAACTTTCCTTGAGCTCAGACCAACCAAAGACATGGGGCCCAGTGGAGATAGTGTAACTCTATGATGGGTAATGCCGAGTTTGGATGAGAACATCATACGAGAGGAGCAGTGCCAAGATTGACGTGACACCGAGATCTGGACCAGTCACTTTATTAAACAAAAAAGGGGGAGATATAGGGTGCCCTTCTGTTGTGAACAACGGTACTGCTCATGTGCAGGCTTTGCACTTGGCATCAGTTGGCCAGTAATATGCTAATGAGGGAGCAGTACCATGCTAATGAGGTGATTTATGCTCTGTCAGTCCCTGAAGGACCATTAGCATAGCCTCAATCTGCTGGGTATACAAGGCGAGCACTTTGGCTGCTCGTTGTCCCTGTATCAGCAATGAAGTTGACCTGCAATAAAGGCTACTGTAAAGGATCCGACGGTGTTGTGTCTTCCTTGCTGGACCAGGTGGCCGAGACACTTAACTCCCTGGGACCTCTCGTTGTTGGGCATTGTTGTCCCTATGAGTTTGCAAGCAACTTCAGGTCTTTCAGTCGCTTCTGTAATTCCTCCAACAAGTGTTTCATTGTCAGATTAATGATTTGCTGCTACCATTCAACTATGAATTTGACCTGTTCTGGCTGTGTCTCTCAGGAGACATCATTAGTCAGTTCCAGTCAGCATGCACTTCTTAGCCTCATCAATCTTATATACGTTTAATGACTGTATATATGTATATGGGACACAGGTGGGGCATGAATTGTTCCTTCAGTTTCTGCTTCTACCTTTGCCTCCACATACCCTCCTGTGAATGTTTTTGTTCCCCCTTTTAAGAAGGAGTGAAGCTTCCACACTTTGATCATTCTTCTTGAACCTCATGTGGTCTATGGATTGTATCTTGGCGATTTCGAACTTTTGGGCTAAAGTCCACTTATCAGAGAGTGCATACTATGTGTCCTTTTCTGTGTTTGGGTTAAATCACTCAGTGTGATGCTTTCTAGGTCAATCCACTTGTCAATGAGTTTCATGAATTCATTGTTTTTAATGCGGAGTAGTAGACCATTGTACAGATGTATCACATTTTATGTATCCATTTGTCAGTTGGACAGCATCTGGATTCTTTCCAATTCCTGCCTATTATAAATCTTTGTTGTATGTTGCACCATCTTTTGGGTGTATACAGAGTACAGAGCTGTAGCTGGGTCCTCAGTTAGGGCACTATCCAATTTTCTCAGGAAACTTCAGAATGATTTCCAGAGTGATCATACATGTTTGGAATCCTTCCAACAACGGTGGAGTGTTCCTCTATCTCTATAAACTCACCACCATCTGTTGTCACCAGAGTTTTTGATCTTAGCCATTCTGACAGGTGTGAGGTGGAATCTCAGGACTGTTTTTATTTTTATTGCCTTGATGACTAAGGATGTTGAGAATTTCTTGACACACTTCTCAGCTATTTGATATTCCTTAGTTAAGAATTCTCTTTTTAGCTCTGCACCCCATTTTTCATAGGATTATTTGGCTCTCTGGTGTCTAACTTCTTGAGTTCTTTCTATATTATGGATATTACCTCTGTATTAGGTGTAGAATTGATAAAGGTCTTTTCCCAATCATTTGGTTGCCGTTTAGTCCTAAAAAGAGTATCCATTGACTTACAGAAGCTTTGCAGTTTAATAAAGTCCTGTTCTGATTCTTGATCTTACAGTGATCTTATGTCACTGGTGTTTGATTCAGGACATTTTTCCAAATGCCCATGTGTTCAAGACTCTCATCTAATTTTTCTTCTATTAGATACAGTTTATCAGGATTGATGAAGAGGTCTTTGATCCACTTGTACTTAAGCTTTGAACAGGGCAATAAAAATGAATTGATTTGCATATTTCTACATGTGTCCCCCCAGTTGTTGAAAATCCTATCTTTTTTTCATTGGATAGTTTTAGCCTCTTTCTCAAATATCAATTGACCATTGATGTTTGTGTTTGTTTGTGATCTTTAATTCTATTCCACTTATCAACATTCCTGGATGTGTACAAATACAACAGTTTTTTTTTTTTTGTTTGTTTGTTTTTAATCACTATTGACCTGTAAAATGCTTGAGGTAAGTAATGGTGATTCCCCCAGAAGTTCTTTTATTGTTGAGTACAGCATATGTATGTTGTGCCATCACTTTTATTATGGTGGGTTTTTCTTTTGATAAATATGCAATTTCCTTCCTTACCAGTTTGGAAAACTTTTGGTTGATATTTGATTATATTCCATAGTAGAATGGAAACTCCAGCTTCCTTCTTTCTTACTACTTGCTTCAAAATTTGTTATCTAGCCTAATAGTCTCAGGTAGTGTCTGTCTCTGTCTCTGAGTTGTGTATTTTATGTGCTACAAAATGCTGGGCCCTCTTTATTTATCCATTCAGTTACTCTATGTCTTTCTATTGGGGAATTGACTCCATTGTTGTTAAAAGATATTAAGGAACAGTGATTGTTGCTTCTGTTATTTTTGTTGTTAGAGGTCGAATCATGTTTGTGTGTCTCTTTTCTTTAGGTTTCATTGCAAGATTAGTTTGTTGCTTTTTCTAGGGTGTAGTTTCCCTCCTTGTGTTAGAGTTTTCTACCTATTACCCTTCGTAGGGCTGGATTTGTGGAAAGATCCTGTATGAATTTGGTTCTTTCATGGGATATCTTTGTTATTCCATATGTGTTAATTGAGAATTTTCCTGGCTATAGTAGACTGGAGTGGCATTTGTGTTCTTTTACCGTCTAGAGAATATCTTTTCAGGATCTTCTGACTTTCATACTATCTGGTGAGAAACCTTGTGTAATTCTCATAGGTCTGACTTTATATGTTACTTGACGTTTTTCCCTTATTGCCTTTAAACTTCTTTCTTTATTTTGTGCATTTGGTGTTTTGACTATCATGTTATGTGAGAAATTTCTTTCTGGTAAAATCTATTTAGAACTCTGTAGGCATCTTGCATGTTTTTTGGCATCTCTGTCTTTAGGTTGGGGAAAATTTCTTCAATAATGTTTTGAAGATATTTACTGGCCCTTTAAGCTGGGAGTCTTCACTCTCTTTTATATCTATTATTCTTACATTCGATCTTCTCTTTGGGTCTTTGAGTCCAAACAGCAGGTAACTGGGAGCAGAAAAGTTGGTCTTTCCTCTGCTTTCCATTGTGTAGGCACTCTTACCAAATGGTTTTCACCTCAGCACATCCAGACAACAATAATGTCCTTCACCTGAATTCTCCCAGGAACCTGTGTCCAAGGTGCACAGATGACACTAGGTGATTTCCTCTTTGTTCAATAAGTTAGGCAGAAAGTATTTGTCTCCTCTGGATTCTCAGGAGTTTCGGCATTTCTGAAGATCCAGCTCTCTTCTCCGTGGAATGTGGTTGCAGGGAGCTCTGGTACTGGTTTTGTTCAGTTCTTGGCACTGGAAGAAACCAGCCAGTTCCTGTTATGGACTGCTCCCATGTATCCTGAGTGTCCTTTTTGACAGAAATGGCTTTTAGACTGTTTCCTATCTCTAATTATACACCAAATACTTGTCTTCTCATCAAAGGATCCCAAACGTGCCTATTCTAATAAAACTCTACTGACCTCCACAATCCAAAAGGCTTTCAGACGTTCTAAATATTATCTTGTGGGAGTGCTCCTACTTAATCAATTTAATTGGGCCTCCAGTCTTTCTGTTGTGACCAAAGAATTTCTATTTTTACCTCTGAATATTTTCAATGGCCCTCAGATTTCATTTTTCCTAAGCAGTCTTCAAATTATGCCTTTCTGACCAAGGAGGTATTCGTATTGTCCTCCTCTGATACAGTAAGTTTTAAACACACACACACACACACACACACACACACACACACACACCTCCAAATTTTAAGACCTATAATATTTCGATCCACCAGAAGGAGCGTCTAGATTACCCAGGATTAGCAATTACAGCCAAGTACAGAAATTCACTCTCTCAAGGAAGAAAACAAAATGATAAATTCCCCACCATTCATTCCTAGACCTAGCAGGGGAAGATGTGGCTGAGGAGGTGAACCAACATGTGACTGTCATCCAGATTTTTATGAACGCTCAAACTGCATACTGACTGTGTAGCATATTCACTAGAGTGGGAAGATCTGTAGTCTCTGATGATGATCTAGTGACTTGAAAGGCAGTCATTGGAATGTGCTCCACTGCATGAGGTACGCTGAGTCTTTGAACTCTTGTCATGGAAAGAGTACGCAAATTTAAACTCTACACATCCTAATATGCTGGTTCCCCCTACAAAGGTCTTTAGATTCCCAATGTCAACCCAAGAGACCCTCACATATTTCCTCTCTGACACTCAGATTCTTGTATAATTTTAATGGCTATTCAGGTCTCATTTTTCCCAATGCTCCTTGTCCTTTCATCTCTCTTCAGTAGTCAGGCTCTGACTAGTGTTAGGGACATTTTCAGTCTGTATATGAAGACAACAACAGTGACCATATACTGTAATGAAATCTTAAAACTCCATCTCTGGCCAAGTGCACTTCAGACATTACTTTCTCATTAAATGGGATTTCTATAGCGGATCTTTATTAAACAGACTCCAGTTTTCCCTTCTGTCCACAAAGTTCTCCCACTTTGTTTAAAAAGGCATCCCATTTACACAATGTGCACAAAGAGGCTTCGGCCATTCTCCTGTTCGTCAATATAACATCACTTCACTCTGGTTTGAGTTTTTCAGGAAAACAAGATGCTTGACTGGCACTCATCATCTTCAGTGTATTCATCATTATTGGAATGGTCTAAAACATTGTGACCATACATGGGTGGTCTAATACAAACCTGGAGGGTGACAAAGCACTACATACTAACGCATATCGTGGAACCATGTTCAGGTTGCTGCACCTCTTCCTGAAGACTCCACAGATGGCATGGTTACTTTGATTGTTGTTGTCTTCTTGGTGATGTTTTCTTGTAAGTTTAGAGGAGGTTGTCTCGTAATTTCAGGGTTGTGGTAGTTATCTACTGGCATTAAAAACCAACACCATGCTGCTGAAATATTTCACATTTTTCTATTCTATTTGGAAATCACAATGTTTACATATCTTTTCCCCTTGTGTTCCAAAGAGATAGCAATATGTAATTGTCTTTTAAAAATGTAATCATATTAACGAATATTCACTTGAGTATATATTTTATATATAAATTTATTTCCTGTTATGTGCGGTTTTTCACTGGGTGACAGCTTTATTTGAAGTCATTTGGAAGACCATTTATTTCTGACGTGTCTTTAAAAGATGTGGTTTGGAGCTGAGAGTATATGATTGAATATCTCCAGCACAAAAAAACAACTTCTGTATCATTGCTGTCCATTGAATTAAAAGTATCATTTAGTACACAGCAATAACTGAAGCAATGAAAAAGGATGGGAAAGAATTTTTAGGATACAATCCCTAGAACAACCAGAAATGAAGGAAACCCTAGTTTTCTTATAAAATCTATATCCATAAACATTCTTTGTTTTGTGAAGGTCTTTGTAGAAGACTTTGAAATTTGAATGTCCCAACTTTATGTTTTAGTTGGGGCTAATAAACTATGTTCAGCGTGTGTGTGTGTGTGTGTGTGTGTGTGTGTGTGTGTGTGTGTGCCATATGTCCAGCAGACTCTGAATGGCCATTACTTCAGCCTCCTTAAAACAATACCTCTCTACACCTATTATGGATATTTTAGTTACTTGTTTAAGGAAGGAGTGAAACATCTGCATTTTTGCCCTCCTTCTTGAGTTTCATATGGTCTGTGCATTGTATGTTAGGTAATTTGAGCATTTGGGCTAATATCGACCTATCAATCAGTGTGTTTTTCTAGGTCCATTCATTTGACTATGAACTTCATGTTCTCATTGTTTTTAATAGCTGAGTAGTAGTACTTTGTGTAAATATATGTCATTTTATGTATCCATTCCTCCAGTGAAGGGCATCTGGGTCTTTACAGCTTCTGAATATTATGAATAAGGCTGATATGAACATAGTGTAACATGTGTGTTTGTTGAATGTTGGAGCACCTTTGGGTATATGCCCAGCGGAGGTATTGCTATGTCCTCAGGCAGTGCAATGTCCAATTTTTGAGGAAACTCAGGACAGATTTTTAGAGAGGTTGTACCAGTTTTCAATCCCAACCACAATGGAGGAATGTTCCTCTTTCTCCACATCCTCTCCAGCATTTGCTATCACCTGAGATTTTGATCTTAGACATTCTGCCTGATGTGAGGTGGTATCTTAGGGTTGTTTTGATTTGCATTTACCTGATGACTAATTATGTTGTACATAATAGAAAGCATTTTAAGAAATGATGCTAGCCTAACTGTTGGTCTGGATATTAATTGATCCATTTTTATCTCTTTCTTAAAAGTTCAGGTCAAAGTGCATCAAGCAGATATATATTTATATTTATATTTATATATATATGTGTATATATATATATATATATATATATATATATATATACCAACAGAAGGGAAAGTGTCAGAAAGTGCCTAAACACATTTGCACAGGAGATAATTTTCAGAACAAAATACCAAAGGTTCAGGCTCTAAGATCTCCAGGCAATATATGAAATCTCATCAATCTGAAAACTTTCTTTAAAGCAAAGTACACTGCCAATAGGACAAAACAGAAATCTACACATTTGGAAGAGACTTTAACCAATCCTATATCTAGTAGAGTGCCTTAATAAAAAATATAGAAATAAATTAGAAAGTTAAACTGCCACACAACCAAGTAACACAACTTTTAACCTGGGTTAGAGAGCAAAACTCAGAATTCTCAACTGAGGTATCTCAATAGGTGAGAAACACATCAAGGAGTGTTCAACATCCTTAGTTATCAAAAAATGCAAATTGAAATGAACTTGAGAGTCTATATTACACCAATCAGTGTGACTAATATAAAAAACAAAACAAAACAAAACAGAACAAAAAAAAAAAACAAAAAACTAATGGCAGGGAGTGGAGAGAGTGTTCATCCATTTTGATCATTCGATTAACATAGAACCTAAAGGTTAACCCAGTTTCAGGTGGAATTCATAGACCCTGACTGGTTTCCGCGGGAATTGCATTTATGTGGTACATAGCACTTACATCAAGTGAAACAGTTATGTATAAAAGAAATAATAGCAATAATAATAGTAATGATAATAATCTGAACCAAACAACTATTCAAAATAGGCACCAAATACATATTCAAGGCCAACAAAATAAAAACTATGTATAAAAAATGTTTTTAAAAACATGGAATTCATTATCTCTTCTATGTGGTTTCCACTGAGACTATATTTCAAGAAACCAGAGACAGATTAGGTCGGATTTCCTGATTTTTATTTCTAATCCATTGCTGAGTGTTTTGATTTCCTGAGAATCATTAGAGCAATACTGTTGATTTTCTCATTAATTTGTTCTATGTGATCATTCTTAAAGTACTATATTTTAGGAGAAGCTAAATATATGAACACAAGGATACAGTATGGATACTTTTTCCAACATGAAATTGGTATGCAGAGTAGGCCACACTAGCCATATCAAAGGCAAATCCACATGTGTACCTCTGGCTTGCTGGGAAGAATTGTGAATCCCAAGACACTGAAAATATCAGTGATTTAATTCTACATATGGTTTCTGGGATTACAGGACGCAACACTACACAAGAAAAAACTTGTTTCTTATGAGTTGAAAAACACACTTTATTCTGAAAAATATATATTATTTTTTTTCTCAAAGGGCTTACATGATACAATCATAATGTAATGTGCGTGACATTAACAGAACTGTAAATTCACCAAAAGAACAAAAATTAATAAAGAATGAATAACAAAACTTCCAACCAAACCAACAGTACTAGTACCTGAAACAAACAACTCAAACCAAAACAAAACACAGTGATTAAGCTAAGCAGAATTCTCCTTCTGAAGGTTTAGCGCCACACTCGTACCCTGTGGCTGGCCTTGGGAACATAGTGCAAAGGCAGTCAGTCAACTATTGTAATACATTTTAAAAGGTGAGTCTAGCTATGACTTTTTGGGGTCTTTACAGGTCAATGTCTTCCAAAGCTAATATGAGACTTGTACAGGATGTGGTTTCTAGATTTTGAAATTCTCTTTACTGATTTCCAATAATAAACTTGAAAGTCTTACATAACAAGAACAAATTCATCCTCTGAGACTCCTCCTGGTTGCTCAGAAGCTCTTGATGCGCTTCAACATTTCTTTGAAACCCTCCCATGTTAATGTTCGGCATGAAGGGAATTCCAATGTCTGAATGGAAACTCACTTCCCTTTTCTACCTAGGCTACAGCATTTACTTAGCTCAAATGTTTACACTCCTAAGGAGATAAACATTTCAAAAATTCATCCTCTCAATGTGTCCTACTAAATTTATAATACATATTTTTTTACCATTCAAAGTCTTCCTCATGCATATTTCCTGAAAACCTTAGCTTTCTTCACATTAGTAACAGGTTCATACCCAGTAGTGCTTTTTTACACGCTATGTTTTCCTTGGCTTTGAAACAGCTGCTCATTCTTTGGTACAGGAACTTACCCAAGCACAAGTTTCTCCATTTTGAATTAAGCAGTTGCCAGTGTGGATTCTTAGGTTTTCCAATTTGAAGAATTCTCCAAGCTCTTACTGTCCCTACAGAGTTATGTCTAGTAATGACCTGGTTCAATACAACAATCATGAGAACTGAGCAACTACAGTTCCATAAAATCAAAATTGAATCACTACACATCTCTGAAATGCTGTTTTAAATTGGGATTCAGTATTACTGTTTTCAAGTCATCCCTCTTAAACTTTAAAATGTAAGCATTACTCATGCACAGAATGCTTTCTCCAGAAAGGAGGAGGAATTCTAAATTTTTAATTGACTTTTGGTTTCACTTACTTGTGGAATATACACTTCATATCTTTGATAAATCCAGCATGCCACTCACAGCACTGAGGAAGTCAGTTATTTGTGGGTTATTTTGTGTGTGTGTGTGTGTGTGTGTGTGTTTGTGTGCATGTGTGTATGTGTGTGTGTGCATGTTTGTATGTGTGTGTATGTGTGTGTTTGGGTGTGTGTGTGTGTGTGTGTGTGTGTGTGTGTGTGTGTGTGTGAGTGTGTGTGTGTATGTGTCTAGTGTCTAGGTCACTCCACAGTAAATCGTGCTACGTTTTGGAGAAGCACACTAGTTCAAAGATACCATGGCCTCCTCTGTTTTGCATGTCTCTTTAGCATATCGATTCTGTTCAAATTGAACCAGTTTCTTATACCTGTGAGGCACAGACTAAATTCATAATATCCACCAATCTCCATAGGGATTCAGAGCTGATTGACAAATGTTTTTTGGATTCTTTAGATTCAAATTTTGTCCCAAAACTCATTAAATATTTATTGTCCTCAAAACTCAAATCTCAGTGGTATTTTGGACTTTAGAGTATCATGCCCAATCCTCATGCACTACATGCACTCACTCCAATATTGACAAGTTCAAGCTATGCTTTTCGAATGTCATGTTTGCTGTGACTACCTAGTTATACAGTCATGTGATATGCAAGTGAGTTCTAATATAGATATCTTAATACTCAATGGTTCTGATCAGAATCTGTGAAGTGGGGAATCAATCTCTTTGTGCTAAATGTAGGTTTCAAACTGCCTCTTAATAATTTTTGAATAGCATCTGGTATATATGCATGTGCTTTTTAGGTGGTTTTTCTTTATCTATTAACACTTCTCATACCATAGCACCAGACTATTTTAAATTTAGACGTGAAGTGATATCTTGTCAGCCCTGGCTTAAAATTGTGCGGGGATACTTAGATCCATCTGTGTAGCCCTACAGAATTCTTCTTGATAGATTATCCTCTATGGATGGTGTAATATCTACAACCTTTGATACACAGCCTTTGATACACCTTCCTTCTCCTGTGTAAAAGAAAATATTTACAGCAGATGGATCCTGTAATTTTTGGATACTACATGATTCCCTTAACTGAAATAAGTCTACGCATGCTTATTCTGGCCCAAAGAGACCCATGGGGAGACCCCCCGACTATAAATGTTAACTAGTACTCTGATGTCCTCTATGTATACAGTCTGAGGAACAGTCACTTCACTTCAGGTGTGGAACTGAAAAATACTCAGCCATTTTCCAAATTAAAAAAATAAAAAACAAATTACTATGGCAAGGATTGAGATAATGCTTTTATCTCTGTAGAACATTAATATCAGTCTCACATACAAATGTGTATATGAATTAATTTCAACCAATACTGCAGAGGAAATAATTTATTTTTTATATGGTCTCTCTGGATTAGAGTATGATATTAATACAGTCTTCCGTGACAGATTTTCAAGCACATATGAACATCTGAGGACTCCAGAAGAGTAACTCTTGCTCAACAAAATAACCTTCATGTTGTTTGTGACCATGCCTGGGACCACATCTTGTTATATATCAGAGATCTGACTCATTTTTAAGTCTTTCTTTATCTCATGCTAATTTTTATGCTGCATGATCAGAGGTTTGTTGTAATTTTCCTCCCTGCTGAATACACAGCTACAAGAAAGTGTCTCTTATGAGAAGGCCTTGATATTCTAGAATGTAGAATATTGCTGGCTGTAGCTTTCCTTGGCTCCCTCTGTTCTCTCAAGGTTCATATAAGTGAAGAAACAGCATTCAGAATAGGAAACACTATTGTTCTGACACAGGATAGACAAAATCCACCAAACTTTCCTTTCATGTGATTAGAACACAGTCTACAGGAGATACGGTCAGCATAGTCAATTAAATGCTCCCCCTGTTTACCCAGTGGACAAATGTTTACCTATCTGGTTTTGCTTGTTAGCCATGCTTGCTTAGCCTGCTTACCCAGTTCCCAAGCTGTGAAGAGGAGACTTTGTTCTCAGCATGTGGTAGAACAACATCTTCCTTTTTCATGGTTTCCCTGTTCCTATAAGGTAAGCAGATTCCTCCAAAGGAGCTCCCATTTCCATAGTCTCCCTGCTTCAGATCCGAAGCTATGAGCCCAGTCAACAAGAATATCTCAATAACCAAGAAAAAGTAAAACTTTTCTTTCTTAGTTGTGGGGAGGATGGGAAGATGTGATGGTGTCTTCTTTATTGTAGGTTCTTCTTGAGACAGAAGAGGGGGAAGAGCTTTGGAGGAGGGTAAATCTTGATCCATTTAGAGTTGCTGTATAATAATAATAATAATAATAATAATAATAATAATAATAATAATAATAATAATAATCACAACCACCACCGCCACCACCATCACCATCACCATCATTATCATCATCAAATGTAGTTTAGGCTGGTGAGATGATTTAACATTTAATAGCACTAACTGTTTTTCCATAGGTCCTGAGTTCAATTCCCAGCAAAATCATAGTGGCATACAACTATGTATTATGGCATCAAACTCCCACTTCTGTTGTGTCAGACAGTTACAGAATACTAATACAAAACAAATAAAATAATTCTTTAAAATAAAAAAAGTTTACTTATCTAAGTTAAAGTTACTGTGCTTCTGTAGCTGACTAGCTTTCTGTGTTCCTCTGAGGACAGAAAATGCATTCTCTGTCTATTAAAATCCACCATGAGGGCTCACACATTACTTCCTGTATCCCTAGACAGTTATTCAAACCACAGCTTCTGCATTTCTGAGAAATAAAATAGCTTCCTATCACACTCCTATCCTTTCTTCATGTCCTGGCTCTGAGAGGAACATAAGAAAATTAGTTTGTACATGAGGACATTACAGTTGCATTTTCCTGTGGTGCTAGAAAACTGAGGTTAGCACAGAGGTTTCAGGACTGTCTTCAAAGAAGTGGGCATAATGAATAACTTCTCCCCAAATGCTGTTGGTTCAGTGGTTCAGTATACATGGGAGTTTTCCAACTCACAGGTCTTCTTTTACAGCTCAATAGTCAGTTTCTCCACCTTCTTAATCTGTTGTACATGCTCATTGATGGTGGAAGGTTTTGATGATGGCTTCCCAGCCGTTCATGTAGATAAACACAAGGGAACATACATAGCAATGTCCCACGCACAGGAGAGATATGCTGAGTTCCCCAATGAAGCCTGATAAAGAGGAGGAAAGCTCTCTGCAAGATGTATCTATTAGCTACTTTCTTTCTCCCAACAATGATTCCTAGAAGTATGTCTCACTCCCTTCTGCAGTCCCCCTGGCCCTAAACAACAAAATCTGGCCAAGACATGAAGAAATGGAGGACATTTTCAGTTGATATATGATGGGATGCAGTGAGTACTGGAATCCATAGTGCTTAGGACCACCAAGCCTTAATCATGTATTTTCAAGACAAAAAGAGTCAGATACCTTGATACGTGTCCAGGGAGTAGCCCTCTGTCCATTCTTGGAATAACATTCCGATGACATGTACAGGAATCCTCTGAAGATGAAGTTCCATATTCTACCCTGAGAGTCAAAGCTTTTTACCTCTGTGAATCTTATTGGTATTCTTACTCATGCAGAATGATATTATGAATCTTGTGGTAAACAAGCTGCATGCTTGTCAATTCCTGGCTCTCTGTCAAAAATTCATCAGTTATTCATGACTCTGGGTTTCTTCTTTAGGAATCCAGAGGCTTCAGATCGTAATTCCTACTCCTTGAAGACCTGAGGCAAGACCACCTCCTTCACGAAGCTTCTCAGCACCAACCCAGGGAACACACTCTCTGCTTTTCACCAGTTAATTTATGCTTTGCACTTTTATAACAAGAAAGAATCTTAATTTCTTCTTTCTCCCTCTCTTGTCTCTCCATGCTCTCTGTTTTCTCTGTAAATAGCTTGATAATCCTAAAAAACATGTCTGTGTGTAAACCAATAAGTACTAACTAAATTCTAAAAGGGCTTTTTCTTTTTCCATAACACTAATGACATCATAGAGAATAGCATGGAAATTCCAACATACATAAGAGTATCCAGAAGAGGTTCCCTTTCAAAACTACATAACTACCCATTAATTCTCCCAATCAACAAGCGAAATTGCCCTTTCCAGGAGCTTTGCCTGAGAAAAAAGGGAAGACTTTCAATCACTCTTGCTTCTAACCAAGAGATATCACTGATTTTTTGAAAATTTTCCCACCTTCATACATGAATAGTGAAGACTCAATTTTCAAATACAGGCCAGAAATGGTCCTCCCCTCCTTAGGTAGCAAACTCAAAATGACAAGGAAGAAAGGAAGCTGAGAAATTAGCTCAGGATGATTGTCAGTGCAGTAACGATACACACAGTTATTCCCTCTCAGGGGGCATCTTCTTTAGCTAAATTATCAGTTTTTCCATATTCCTCATTACTGCTCTTGCTAAGTAAAGGTGGAGGTTTGGAATGATGCCTTCCCAGGAGACCAGATACATAGATTAAACCCAAGTAAGCAAAGACTTGCAGAATATCCACAGCATACTACAGTGGGAGTAGGTGAGTAAAAAATAAAGAAAACTTACATGAATCGTGATCACAACTTCCCTCAGAGCCTCAAAAATAACTTAATTTAGCCATGAATCTGTTAGTAATATGATCAGCTTTTCATAGGTCTGGCTACAGATGCATTGGTAACATAGGTGTACTTTGAGAAAACAAAAGCAAACTCTCAGACAAAGCATGATGGGTAAACCTTGGAATGAACAAATAAAGAAGTCAAACTGAACTATGGAGAGGTATCATGTGGAGGAAACAGCCAGAGATAAAGTCAGACAGACAGACAGACAGACACATACATTCATACATACCCACACCCACACCCACCCAACACACACACACACACACACACACACACACACACACACTCACACACACAAAACATAGCAGCAGTCATAGGGAAAATGATGTTGTAGATCATTGATAAGGAGCTGCAACCAGGGAAGAAAAGTCAAATTCTACACTTGTGTGCCACATGTGATATCTATACACTTGAAAATGACTCACTCCTACATTTATGTACCACATCCATTAGAAACATACAGACAGGGAAGGATAAAGTCAGGGAAGAGACTAGGTATTCCCAAATTATACATATTTATTAAAGGCCCAATCTACCCTTCTCCTGATGCTGGCAGTCCCTGCAAAGAGAAGCCAGTCCATGGGCACCCTGGCATGTATTTCTTGGATCTCTGAAAATGTTCCTTCTATACATGCTCCTCAAGAACCTAAGCTTATTGGGAGTTGTTGAATATTCTATATCATCTCAATTCTTAAAATTCTAGTCTCGTAGATTTGGATGTCAACTTTATTTCTAATTGTGGTTCGCCAGAGGACCGAAAGTTCAAATCACACTGGGGTTTATGAGAGAAGCAATTGCATAAACTGCCATGAAATGTGCTTTCAGTAGTAAAGACAATTGCAGGAAAGAAGAAAAATAGGACAGAGGGACAGATAGACACAGACAGAGATAAGACAGAGAGACAGAGAAAGACACAGACACAGAGTGAGCATGAAAGAATATGCCTTGTGAACATGAAGCCATTAAAAAAAATTGTGAATCTAGAATAAATGTTAGAAATATCTGCTGAATATCCCAGTAACCACGAAAGAAGCCTGGAGCCAGTTGTGTTATTGAGACTGCATACAGATTGGCCTATACAAATGTGAGATACTAGACTGCCATGAGAAAATCCTTAGCCTGGATAATGCAGTTATGATGGTCCAGAAAAACAAACACTGATTTGTCCCCACTGTCTGTCTCTTATTACTCTGATCTCCCATGTCACAGAGTTTGAATGGTCTTCCACATACGCTGAGATGCAGCTCAAAAGGGACAGCACCTACCTTCAACACTGCTTCATCTGAGCATACCCTTGGATTGTGGCTGGTACTCAGGAAGCTAACTGACAGGTTACACTTTGACTAGCTGGATATCAAAGGTCAGACATGAGACCCCACTCTGTGATTGTCAACACTTCCATGTATCCATTGGTAGGGCAGTGTCACAATGGCCTTCTACTGTATTCTCACTCCTTTCACATTCTTCATGTGACTGAGTTGACAGCCTCCTTCAGTTTATTCTCAGATCCAACTTGGCCTTAGAGCCCTCATGTCTGGCCACAGAAAAAAGAGAACAATGTCACAGTTCACAATGATAATGCAGACATGCCATGGTATTTCCTCCAAATTTTACTTTCAGTTTATTCTCTTATTTCTGATTGTACTACTCTTTCTAGAAGGTCATGTTGTGGGAGAGCATTTGGTTTCTGCCTCATCCACAGTTTATAATTTTCTTACATAGACTTTTTTCAGTGACAAGGTTTCTGTAATATTGTATGAAACTAACCATTTAAGCACACAAATACACACACACACACACAGACAGACACACATAGACACACATACACACACATACACACAAACACACACAGTGTAGGGATAATAGAGATGTGCATGTTGAAGAAATTTAGGATAGTCGATTTAGAATATAAGATGTGGAGGGTTGCACTAAAATACAAGGCCATAGGATGAAGCATGGGGAACAATTGTGAGTGGTGCTTTCCACCCAATTTTGACACATGAACAATGAAGTATGAGACAGTAGATCTGTATGGTCAAACCGAAAACCAGAAACATACACTGTCAATTGAATGTGAATAGCTCATCTCTCTGATCTCTAATGGAAGATTTCATGTGTTTCACACTCCTCTCCTGCATCATATTTCATTGCACTCCAATGCTAGCACACTGAAAGATATTCAAGAACCTACCTGACAGGTGATCTTTTGACCTTGCTTAATATAGAGATAAAGCAAGAATGTCAGCATTCCCAGAGCTCTGGTGAGCAAGGGGTGCTGATTTCCTCTGGATCCCTTAGCAATGATTCAGAAGTCCATGGAGGCAGTCTCCTCAGGCCTATTCACAGCTGCACATGGTGTATTTTGACTTCACAACACCATAGCCTGTAGTTACAGAAGCCAAGATGAAAACTACAAACTCCATCAGCATACAGTTGCTGTGAAGATTACCAGAATCACTGATAGGTCTCTCTAGAACCATGACTGTAGATAGACATGCCTTGCGGGGATAGAACATGGTTGGTTAGTTCCCCCAATTACTGTACAGGACAAATGGGGAAGTCAAGTAGGAGCCACTCCCTGTTCCTGTTCACTAACTGACAGTTCTTCACTGTCATAGAAAACTGCCTGCCAAAGGACACTGTCATTAGGACAAACCACATCCAACAGATTGGAAAAAGGTCTATACCAATCGTTCACCTGATAGAGGGCTATAAATAAATAGATACAAAGACCTCAACAAATTAAACTTCAGAGACACAAATAAGCTTATTATAATTGGGTTCCAGAAATGAACAAAGACTTCTCAACTGAGGAAAATCAAATATCTGAGAAGCATCTAAAGAAATGTTCATCATTTTTAGTCATCAAGAAAATGTAAATGAAAACATCCCTGAGATTCCACCTCACACATGTATGAATGGCTGAAATAAAAAACTCAGGAGGCAGCAGATGTTGATAAAGATGTCAAGAAAGAGGAAAGCTTCTTCTTTGTTGGTGAGATTACAAACTAGTTCAGTCACTCTGGAAATCAGTTTGGAGATTACTCAGAAAATTGGAAATAACACTACCTGAGGACCCAGATTTACCTAGCCTAGGAATATACCCAAAAGATGCTCCAACAAGCAATAAAGACCCTTGCTCAACTATATTCATAGTGTAGGACCCCCTTATGGGAGAACCCACTCCAGTCGCAAGATGGTACTCTCCCAAGAAACGTGAGAGACCGGCTCTTGATATAAAACACACGAGGCAGTTTATTATCAGACCTCTGGGAAGGCTCGTATCTCACAAAGGAGACAGGGGATTTGACCCCAAGACTCGAAATTTAAGGCTTTCCATAGGGAAAGGCAAGGGGATTAAGCTTGGTTATACTTGATTGGTTGATATTTATATCAGCAAGGAAAAATGGGTACAAGGTCTGACCAGGAAGCAGTACGTGTGGGCTGGAGTTTTCACAATATAGGGCAGCGGCTTATCTTTATTTGCACAGCAGGGTGTTTAGTAACTATTAACTATAGGGGAACAGGGAGTTTCCCATCCGGATGGCCCATGACTCAGCAGAGATGGTCGATGCTAGTTCCTGGAACAAACTCTTGACCTTGTTTTTAGGCTTGGCTGGGCATGTTTCAGGCCTGTTCTGTCCTGTCCTTATCTGCTGTTCTTTTGTAGGTTTTATGAAGTTTTTATTTTCACTCCATCAATAGCAGATTTATTAATGATGCCATGAATTTGAAGGAAACCTAATGGCATTCACCAGAGAAATGGATACAGAAAATGTGGTACATCTGCTAAATGTTTTACTATTTGGCTATCAAAAGCAATGATTTCAAGAAATTCATAGACAAATGGATTGAACTAGAAAATATAATACTGACTAAGTTAACCCAATCACAGAAAAACATACATGGTATGAAATCACTGAAAGTGGATATTAGCACAAAAGATCAAAATTTCGCAAGATGCAGACCACAGAAAACTGGAAGACTAAGAAGAAGACACAAGATGTGCATGCTTTGCTCCTTTTCAAAGGGGAAACAAAAATGTCTATTAATTTTAGAGTAGAAACTGAAGGAATACCATTCAGAGCATTCCATACACATGGAAATTTATATATACACTTATCAGCCACCAAAACTAGATAAGATTGATGAAGCTAAGAAGTTCATCATGCCAATATCCGGATACAGATAATTCCTGAGAGACCCAGCTAGAGCATGCCAAATACAGAAGTGACTGCTAGTGGCAAAGCAGTGAACTGAAAATGTATCTCTTGTTTTAGATTTTAAGAAAAGGTTGCAAGATATGAAGGGGCTTTCATCCCCATAAGAATAGCAATGGGAATGAACCAGAGCTTTCTGTTACTAAGTCAATATTCAAGGACTGTACATGGATAGACCTATGGCTCCAACTGCATATGTAGCAGAGGATGGCCTCAATTGGCACAAATGGAAGGAGAAGTTCCGGGTCCAAACTAGGTTTGACTCCCAGTTCAAAGGAATATCAAGGTAGTGTAAGAGAGGTTATAGAAAGTTATGGATACCAGTTAGGGCTCTTATGGACAGAAAATTGGGAAAGGAAGTAGCATTTGAAATGTAAATATAGAAATATCCATTTGTAAAAGAAAAAAATTGATAAAAAATAAAAAAAAATGAAAGAAATTAAAGAAAACTGTCAGCTAATATCACCTATTGACTCAGACATATAAAGGGTCACTGTCAGGGAATGGTAGTCAGAATAATATTAGTGAAAAGACTGAGATGATGAAGTTTCAACTTGGTAGCACTTCTCTCTCCCATATATCAGTGTCAGACACAAACTGTATGATAGGAATCCAAAGCATGGAGGAGTTTACTCTGACCTGTGGGCACAATACTTGTCTTTCCCTTCTTCCTTACGACCTTTTTCTTCTGGGCAAAAAGAGTAAAAGCCATGAACTCTTAGATAATCAACTTTGCTCTTCCCAACACCTGGTTTTTGGAATAAATACATTCATGATATAAACTCTCTGACTTTCAGGAACCATAACAAGCAGGGATGTCCTGATGCTTCTGAGAGGCTCTCAGCTCCTGATTCCCTCAGGTGGAAGGCTCAGATCAAGGCTATCTCTTGAGCTAACCCCCTCAACTCCTATCCATGACTCACTAAGCTTTCACATGGATGACATATTTCTTCTTTTTTTTTATACCAAGACAGAAGGCCAGATTCCTTCTCCCCATCTGTGATGTCGTTATCCTCTTGTTATCACTCCCAAATGGCTGTTTACTCTGAATAGGGGACAGTTAGTAAACCCTGGAGGTACTGAAGAAATATCTAAGAGGTAGTTGCAGTCACAACAACAGTTTTGACATCACAGAAGCTAGGGTTCTTCAGGTTACAATAGATTTTTCAGGGAGGACATAAAGATGATGTCACTGAGAATTCCCATGGCCTACCTGCTGAACTGCTTTCCTTACATTGACCAGATTTAAGGCCCTTCCAAGTGTGTCTCCTGTGACACAGTGGAAACCTTTATCTCTACATCTCTATAAAGCTAGAGACTTCTCTTTGCTTCATTTTTGGGTACATGCACTGAATGGAGAAAATTAGTCAGGGGCTTGGAATGTATAGAAAAGATCTAGGAGTATGCAGGGGAGAAAATACTTCTGGAGAATAATTCAATTCCCTTATCTAATCTTGTGACATACAGTTAAATGGGCTAGATTTTCTATGTTTCCCAAAGGCCATTATATTCCAAACAGACCTTTAATTGAATCAATATTGTATTTCCTTTTCTTATTTTGCATTTCTTGACAGGGGACTATATATATATTCCTGAATGTGTACTCTAAAATTCTGATTTCCAATTCCATTTTTTGCAATGATTGTGGCAACAAAGGGGACTCAGCTATAGAGTGAATGCAACAGTAAGAATATTGTCTATCTACTTCAAATGATAAATAGACATCAGTAAAGCAAAGAACAACATGGACTATACAATGCAGATCTGTAGTCCTATTAGATATCAGTTCTCTAATATTTACCTACCTGTGTACCCAGGGCTAGATTTGAGAGTTTTGGAAGTTTTACTATTATTCTTTCTTCAGGCAAAACATAAGATTGAGGAGGATGGGCAGGGAGAGTAATGGCTTGAGGACCAGTGAAACCTCAACTTCAATAAGTTCATAAGAACAGGAGGGAATTTATTTGGCATTGTCTATGTCAATTCTACATTCTTGACCTAGTTGCACAGAATCCATTTTAGAATCCCACCTAACCCCATAGCTGTAGGACTGGATAAAATCATCACATATCTCCTGACTCATGCAGCTTCACTACCACTTGACCCAAAAATGGAGTACTGTTAGTGGATTTAGAGGTTCAATGCCATTTTCTGATAGGACAAATAATAGATTTTATGGAAAACTGGAGGACTAGGATTTGAAGAATGAAATGATTGAACAGTTTTTCCAACTGCTAATCTCTGCACATTTGAAGCAATGTGGGGTCTATTCTAAACATACTATGATATGGATGAATCCCTCCCTTAAGGAATTCAGCAGGCCCATTAAAATAATAACAATCTTTCGATACTTCCCTGGACACTACTGGGTGTTTCCATAGTGTTTTTCTTAATGTCTTTTTCATCGTGTCCACCTACCCAGAATTCTGAGTTACATATGCACCACAAAGATTGCACACTATTTATAAAACTTTGACAATTAATTCAGAGGTTTTGGGTGTAAAAGCTGGGCTATTCCATGACAGCATTCCTATTGAGAGGGAAAATTATGGGAAAAGTTTCTAGCAGAGCGTTTCAGTTTAACTTTCACCAGTTTCTGTCTGTTGGAAAAGCTTCTACTCACCCAGAAAAGGTTTCAATAAAAACAAGCATGTACTTTTATCCTATCCTAACAGTCTATATGTCAGTAAAATCAGGTTCCCATAATTCATCATAATGTTGGCCAGTCATATGGAATTCTTCTGTCAAATGAACTCTGTCTTGTATTTATATAAGTATAAACCTGACATCTGCCATGCTGTAGGTATAACAGACATTGGTGCTGGCAATTCATAGAGGTCTGTGGACCCAGGACAGGTAGCCTGGTAAAGCTGAGATACCAGAAAACTGTACATTGTTTCTGAAAGAATGATCTTTCCTTCTGTTGTTCAGTATCAACCTGTGACTTCAAGGTGTCCATCTGATGCTTTTGCATACTCACATCATATTTATACCCTAAAGTCTCAGGTAGCAGTGTGTTAGGTATGTCACCAGGAGGTCAGTAGGATCATTGGACTTAGGGATACTTATTTGACATATAGGTCGGTGATCTTCTTAACTTTAGTCTCAAGGCAGACATCTCTTTGATATCCATAGCAGTGAAGCCTAGCAAATCATAGGGGAATCCAAATATCCTCTTGGAGAGCCATGACTTTCTATATTCTTAATGTCCTCTCCTCAGCAATGAGGACAGTTTTTGTCTCTGTATTATACCACAGACATGTGGAATATCCAAAGCATAATGTATGTCCATGTACAAGATGACAGGCTTCCCTTTTCCCCATTTGACCTCCTGAGTCAGACTGATGAATCAGTTGTGTTCTCTGGGCCTACGTACTTGGCTCTAAGTCTTGCATGAAAATAATTTCAATTACAGTAACTGTTGAAGCTCCTTGGTTTCTCACTCCATGTTTAATGAAAATACTCCATATGTGTTGATTATTGGATTAGTGTCTTTCATGGGATGGGGTTTGGCAGTAGACCATTAGGTCTGTCAACAAAAATTGGACCATTGTTGTTACCTCAGGACAGTCAGGGAAACCATCTGAGGGCCTACAGCACACAACATGGTAACAGGATTTATGTCATGTGAGTTTTTCCAAATACACTCCAGGATGGTGCAGGAATAGTATCTATTAGTGTGCAAAAGGGACATATAGAAGCCAAGTTGTCAAGAATACACTTAGGGGAATAGAGAGGCAAAGTTTAGAATAGAGACAAAAGAAACACCAATTCCGAGCCTGCCCCACATGTGGCCCATAATCAGACAGCCACCCAACTAGATAAGATGAATGAAGCAGCAAAGAAGTGCTGGTCGACAGGAAATGGATGTAGATCTCTCCTGAGAGACAAAGCCAGAATACAGCAAATACATAGGCGAATGGCAGCAGCAAACCACTGTCCTGAGAACAGGAGCCCCATTGAAGGAATCAGAGAAAGGACTGGAAGAGCTTGAAGGGGCTCGAGACCCCATATGAACAACAATGCCAACCAACCAGAGCTTCCAGGGAGTAAGCTACTACACAAAGACTGACCCTGGGCTCCAACCTTATAGGTAGCAATGAATAGCCTAGTAAGAGCACCAGTGGAAGGGGAAGCTCTTGGTCCTGCCAAGACTAAACCCCCAGTGAAGGTGATTGTTGGGGGATGGGCGGTAATGGGGGTAGGACGGTGAGGGGAACACAAATATAGAAAGGGAGGGGAAAGGGTTAAGAGGATGTTAGCCCGGAAACCAGGAAGAGGAATAATAATCCAAATGTAAATAAGAAATACTCAAGTTAATAAAGATGAAAAAAAAATATAAGCCAGGTTGTGTTGTTCCTTGTAGAAGGCTTCAACTCTCTGGGATGATAGGAGTATAAAATGGTGACCCAGAATTAACTTCTCTTCTTCTTTCACAGAATAGGGGCAGCTAATTTAGCCTTTAGACAAGTGATCCTTCCTGAGGCTACAATGTCCAGTTGTTAAGACAGGTGCACACAAGGTGTTTTCTTGGCCCTAAAGTGTTTTTGTAAATCCTTCATGCAGTATCTTTACATCTGTTTCATGGACAAAGAGATAAAAACATTCTGAGGAACCTTGAAATGTTGCGCTGTAACCAAAACAAACTATCAAGTGTCAAACTCCATACCATCTGTCTCCATGCAGATTCGTCCTAGTACCCTCATGTGTATGGGGTATCTAGGTTTTGCTATTTCTCTAAAACCCTGGTATCCAGGCAGAGCAATACCCACCCACAGCAAGAAACTCTCAAACCTGTCTCGTAACCTTTGGAGATGGAACCAGTGGGATAACAGCAACCATTCTCTGATACAGGTTTCTTTTGCCTCTAACAGATTTTTGACAAAATTGGTGTCCTCTTAATATAAAAAGGTGAACTTTCCAAACTCACCCTTGCTACCTCAGTGATTATAATTTTTAGACCAGTGCCTCAATGTCCCTTGTTCAATTATTTTGAGTTTCAGGAAAGAGGAGGACATTATCCATCTGTTGTAAGGGTGTCGATCTGTGAAACTTCTGAGGCCATCATCAGAAAGGACGGAAGAATTTTGAAATCCATGGATGAATAAGGTCTAAGTTATTTGCCCACTTTTACCTCCCTCTGTAACTGTCATTCAAAATTTAATTTTATCTCCTTTGCCAAAAGTACCTGAAGAATACATCTTTCAAGAAAAAGAAAATCTACATACTTTTCACTGGAGGATTCAGACTTCTGAGTGCATAGGAGATTATAAGTATTGGGGTTGGTAGTCTCTACCCTCTAATGCCAGTCCCTCGTATCTTGGATTTTTTATAGGATAAATAGCCCAGTTTCTTCTCAAGTAATGACAACATAGTCCAGTGAGACTGGCAGGATATCAGGATGCCCATCTCTTTAAGCTGGGTAATATAGACTATAACTCTCCCTTTGCTTCCAGACTGCACATTATTTAATCTACATATCCACAAATGATCTGGTTAGTTGAATAATTATGGGATTATGTTTTATGGACAGGTCTGGGAGGATAGATTCTCCCAATAAACCTAGGATTCTTCACTACTAATCTGAGACAGCAAATCTGAATGGTAGTCCAACTATATTTTTAATAGGGTGCAAGACTTTCACAAAGAAGATATTCTTTTGGTAAACAGAAACAGGGTTTACTTTGTTAGTTTCTGGAAGTCTAACTGTGTTTCATTTTTCAAAAAGATGATGGTTGCTTTCAGTTTATGCAAGAGGCCTCATGCCAGAAGGAAACAGGAAGAAGAGGGGGCAATCAGACATGATCAATAACAGGAGAGATATTATCCCCTTGCCTATGTCAATGGCATGTTTGCTGCTTCAGAGACATTAAGGGAGTTTTCCTTTTGCTACTGTGAATGTTATCTTTTGACCAGGTTACTGTCATAGTTCATTATTGAGGACTGAATATGTAGATCCAGTGAACATTATAAAATCATTTGCTTTGTTACAATTTTAAGTTTTACCATAGACTCCTGGAGTACAGTAACCTGGGCCCCATCACTGTCCTAACTATAGGACTTGCTGTACCTTTTACTTCCAATTACAGCACTTATTTTCCAATGTTCACTGACTTTTCAAGAGGCATATTGGTCTTTCTCTAATGGTTGCTTTCTCGCTTCTAGCCCCTTTCATGTTTGTTTTAACAGACTTGATTATTATTCAGATTTACTCTTTGTATTAACACTAATGGCCTTCTTAAATCTCCTGTCCTCCTGGCTCTCAATCTGATCTCTATTTTCACACTAATTTAAACTACTACTAATCACTGAGAATCATCAATACCTGCACATCCATCTAATCTTTTTAAATCAAATATCTTGTACGTACTGAGTGACAAAAGCACTCTTTAACATTTGTCTAGGTCGAGGGCATCTAGGACTATTGGAGTAGAGATATGATAAGTCCATAGAAACTATTTTAGAAAAGAAGGATGTTCTGAGGTACCCTGTGTGAAGTCACTTACTTTACAGGGATTCTGGCCTCTGAGCTGCTGCTTGTAGAACAGCCAGAAAGTCTGGAAATAGATGACCAGCACCACAGTACCTTGCTCAAGGTCAGAATCCTAAGGGAGATGTGTGGAATTGAAACTGACTCTCAATAAAATTAGTGTCATCAGTCAGAGATCCATATATGGACCCAGAATCTGGTTTTTACTTTCCAAAATTATTCAGTGCCTCTGTTCTGATATGAACAGGTTGACCAGTACCAGTTTGCAAGCATTGTCTTTGGGTTGACTAACTTCAAAAACATTCTCTAAAATAGAGATGACTGTCTGAGTTTTCTCAGAGGAAGAGGTTTTCTGTGTACTCTAGTAGTATTGGTCACTGGTCCTTAAAAAAACACATATCATGACTCTGGATAAGGGCTCTTTACTCAGATCTTTTCTTCCCAAATGAGAAAGATCAGAGGCTACCTAGAGGCAAATAATTGCAGGAACTGCACATACTGAAGCCATATTCGGGTATTCAGGACACAAGGAACTTAATTGGATCAATCATAGGTATGCAAGGAGATACTTCAGGAGAAGAAGAGGAAAGGGCACTTGGACATGGCTGATGCACAGCATGAGTTCACCAATCCTGAAAAGAAAGAGTATAGGTGTAGTTCTTCCTCATCTTAATAAATGCGTAGAATTTTTTAAATGTTTTTTCTCTCCACACTTGGTTACTGGAAGATTGATATAATTTATTTATTTTTATTTACGTTTTAATTGTTATTCCCTTTCCCTGTCTCACCTTCAGGAACCAAGTATCTCATACCTCTTTCCCTGATAATATGAGGGAGCTCTCTATATACCTACCCACCTACTCCGTCCCACCTCCATTCTCTGACACTCCCCTACCCTGGGACATTGCATTGACAGGACAAAGGACCTCTCCTTCCAAGTCCATCCTTTGCTACATATGTGGCAAGAGTTATAGGTCAATACCTGTGCACTCTTGGGATTTTGGTTTGGTCCGTGTTATTTCCTGAGGGAAGGTTATTTTTAAAGTTGCCACAGATAAACTTTTAAGGAAACAGGTGCAAACCAGAGAGGAACGTGTTTTTATAAACCTAAGGACACATCACTGGAACGAAACTAATTAGAATGGCCAGGAGTTCTTATGATGCCCAGCCATACTTCTCCAGATTTCCAGTGGTTTTATATCCCTGACTCAGCCATTTAACATTAAAGGAAGTCCATTCTAACTCAAAGAATCCATACACACCTCTTTGTCTTTATAGGTCTTCAGGAAAAAATAAAGATAATATCCCCAAGGAGTGAACTGCTTATTAGTCTTAATACAAAATTCTCAATTCACAATGACAAACAACAGCATGGTCAGAAGAGACAGAGATAGACACAAACAAATAAACGTATATAAGGAGACAATTAATGGTGGCTACAACACAATCATACACTTGAGAAAAGGATCATTTGGGGACATTTCACTAGAATCTTGATGTCTGCTACCAGCAGTAAAAAATGGCCATCACTATGTGTTCAACAGAAGGTGTTATATCCAGTATTATTTCTAGAAGTGATAAAATAGATGACAATTTCTATAGGAAATTTAGACCACGGTATCACAGGTGCCTCAACCACTTTGTTGAGTTTCTTTGTCTTGGTTCTCTGTGGAATGCCTCAGTTTGCACTTTGAAAGAAATCTACAGACATCAGGGTCATAGTCCATGATGCAATGTATAAATTGCTCAATCTGGTTACAATTTCAAAAAGGTAAATCTATGGCTTCACGATATTATAAGGTAAAATCGAAAGACAACTCAGAATGACCAAGGCTTGTAGGGAAACATTTTCAATAGACAAACTGTAAATACAAATTACCAGATTCATTTATAAAGACAAAGTATACAGGAAAAAAAAACACGTCCTGTTTGGCAAATTCAGGGGAAAACAAGAAAGCAGTTTAACAAGAGTCAAGAACATGCATTCAGCTAGGTCATCTTCTCAGTTTCTAGAAGAGAGTTGGGTGCTTTGCCACAAAACTTTTCAGGCAAGGGGGTAGAATCGAGAGACAGCTTGAGCTTGGAAAAAATGGAGAGATCTTTGTCCTCAAAGCCAATGTAAAAAGAAAATAGCCAAACTCATGCAGAATGACAAAGGGTGCAGACCCATCAGGCATGGAGATTGGTATCTAATAAGGCGCTTCTGATGGGTGAAGAAAATAAGACAGGATAGTCAAGAAGGTATTTAGAAATACAACCTAAGGTGTATTTACACATGGTTGTCTTTATAACCATAACCAGTTGTAGAAAATGATTAATAATTGAAATCAATAATTACTTTGTATTTTGTTAACAGTGTTTCTATAGATTTTTGTATTTTCTTTCATCAATTTCCTTATCATGCAATAAAATATCAATTAAGACAATACAATCATTATCATATTAATTTCAAATTTAAAATACTAAAAGAATGTGCCATGGGTTTTTCACCTATTCTAAAGGTAAAATGCGTTTGACATTGTGGAATTGATAATTTTCTCACATTCAATATAACTATGACTTGGTTAAATATATAATGCATTTCTATTTGTATGTATGATCATTCTATTTTATCAAGGTACCATTATAATCTGGTTATTATTTTCATTTACACATAACAGCAACTTTAAAACACAGGGGAAGGGGCTGGGGATTTAGCTCAGTGGTAGAGTGCTTACCTAGGAAGCGCAAGGCCCTGGGTTCGGTCCCCAGCTCCGAAAAAAAGAACCAAAAAAAAAAAAAAAAAAAAAAAAAACAGGGGAAACCTCTCGAAGAAAAAAAAGCAAACATACCACAGGGAGGGAGACAAAAGGAAGTTATCAAACTCAAGGCTGGAATCAATAAATTAGAAAAAAGGAAGACAATAATAGTATCAAGGATCCCAAGAGTTGAGAAAATTAACAAGTTAGGCAATCTAATTCAAACGCGGAGGGACTCTATCCTACCTAACAAAATAGAAAAATGAAGGGAGACATAACGAGGAACAATGAGATAATTCAAAGAATCCTTAGGTTTTTCTTCAAAAGCATATTCTCTTTAACATTGGAAAACCAGTACAAAATACTCAATTTCAAATGTGAATGAAGATCAGGTAAACAACTTAAATTGATCTAAAGCCCCCAAGGAAATACAATCATTAAAAGTCTCCCAACTAAAAAAAAAGGGAGCGGAGCATGGCAGGTTGGAACACATGTGGGAATCCCCCTTCTCCAACGCGAAGGATAGGGAGCAATGGAAGAGGAGCATGTGAGATCGGGAATGGAATGAGAGGAATTGGGAAAGGCTGTAATCCAGATGAAAAGGGAACAGATGAAGGGAATTAAAAGAAAGTAATTACTGGCCATATGACCTAACTCTCCCACAGTTTTCCTTACTGTGTATCAGTCTTCCTATCACTAACATATGTTCTTTGTCTCACACACCTATGGGCCCCTCAGACATGGGCATTTAGCTGCCACACAGAAGAGCCAGGAGAAATATTTGTTGTTTGTCTGCTGAGAAGGAGGACAGCTGTAGAACACACCTCCTGCCATATTTTGACTTTCTCTGTCTAGCAACCTTTTACAACATTTACGGAAGCTGATGTCTACCAATTGTGTATGACAGAATCTTTTCTTCAGTCCTTTAAGGGGAGAAAATGCAAAACTGGGAGTAGGTGAGAAAGCCTGCTGAATCCTGAGTGGAAGCTTTGTGTGGAGTTCCTCTACTTGCCTTCTGGTAAATCAGGGAAGAACCAGGCAAAAGGGTGCTTTCCTGACATACGAGGACACTGTATTGTAGATTGTAAGCCACAGGGCCACCAATGGAAAGGATGGTTAGAAAAGGAGGAAATCACCAAAGAGCCTTGTAAGTGTGCATTGTCCTTGGAAGTATGTTTGATTAATGGATAATGCACATCAGCATTTATGCCTCCGTCTTATGTCACAGTGGGATCCTGGCTGTATGAGGCAATTGTGGCACCCTGACTGTTCACAGGACCTCTAGGACATATGAATCTTTTTATGCTAATCCTGATCTCTGTAAGGTGTCAGGGGAGTGACCTTGGAGCACTGAGACAATAGGAAGACATACCGTAAAACACACACACACACACACACACACACACACACACACACACACCACCACCACCACCACCACCACCACCACCACCACCACCAACAACAACAACAACAACAACAACAACAAGAAAAACAACAACAAACAAACAAAAAACAACAAGGAAATAATTTGTTTTAAAATATAATTTAATCCCATTCTGGTGTTTTTACCCTGCCTTTGTCCATTTTATTCCCTGATAAAAGACACACACACACACACACAAACACACACACACACACACACACACAAACACACACACACACACACACACACACACAAAACTTATATTAAGATAAGCCTTTATGAGAAATGGAACTGGCCAGATATTTACACTTTATCTCATTAAAATATATTTTCTATGTATAATTCCTCACTAATAGTATTTTTTATCTGGCCTTCTCTTAAGTCCAATTGACCAGATGGTATGTCCATGCCTTTTTGAACACTCAACCATTGCACGTTCCTCTTCTTTTCGCTCTGTTCTCTCTCTTCTGGGTCTCATCTGCCTTCCTCCCCACCCTGACAGTAAATTCAGCCTCAAGACTTCCAATAATCCCTTTTGGCTTCTGCAAACATCACCCATACCTGTGTGTGTGCATGGGCATATGCATGTGCCTGTGAGTGTGTGTGTGTGTGTGTGTGTGTGTGTGCATGCATGCACATATTCACATGATTAAAACAAAAACATACTTTGAACATAAAAAGAGAACTCATAACTCATTTGAAACAGCATTCTTAGATGAGTTTAGCCATCATAAAAAAATGTATTTCTCTTCTCAACTGGTGACTCTTTACATACTTGTTGGGAATTCAAGCTCAGTTTCTCATATTTGCATGACAATGAAATCACCAACTATGACATCAGCCAAATACCTTACAATTGGATTTTATAAGCTTCGTAGGTTTACTCTACATGTTAGTTACAGATTCAGATAATATCTGTTTAAATACAAGTTGTATGGTTGATTAGAACTTTTTAAGAATCCTCACATAACTGATAGTGTTGGCTCCTGCCTTTAATTCCAGTACTTAATCAGTGGGTGGGTGTACCCATGAACTAAAGGCCAGCCTGGTCTAGGTAGTGAGTTTCATGACACCCGGGGCAATACAAATAAATCGCTGTTTTAGAAAACAAAACAAACACACAGACAGACCGATAGACAAAATGTAGTCCTTTGTCTTGAGCAATCTAGGAAAGGCTCAGGCTAGCAGGTGACCTTCCTGGAGGTCTCAGACCATTTGCATGGAATAAGATGTGTGAACAAGAGTTGAAAGGGGTCAAGAGACTTCATCTGGGGATTGGCTTTTGCACCTGGTTTGCCTTTCCTCTCAGGCTTACAAGCCCAAGAATTGCTGTGCATTGCCGTGTCCCCTGACACTCCTCACTGAGTATCTGTCCTACAGATCAACATAAAGATGAACTTTCATAAAATAATGTTTTTAAATGAATTAATGATTTTATAATCTTTCTCATTTGCTTAAAAAATCTTAGGAATTAGGTTTTGAGATATGATTTTTAGTTGTTTGCTAGAAAGATCTAATAAAGTAAAAGTAAGGATAGAATGTGTCCATTCCATATAATAGTAAAAAAAGGCTATAGAAGGATAGATACAAATATATTTCATTATTACACTAAAAAGAGAAATAATTTGGAGACAAATTTGTATTCACGGTAAATATTCAGGACCATGGCTGAAGTCACAACTGTGCATGAAGATAAGGCAACGCCATAGGACACTGTTTCTTTCAACTTATAAAGAACATATAGAATGAAACATCCCTTTGAACAACATCCTTCTATAACTCCCATGTTTTGTAATATTTTATCTCTGAGGTAATTTTTAAGATCATTTGTTTAAGGATACAGAAAAATACCATTGAAAGGAAATAAGTTTGTTGTTTTGGGGGACTCTTTCTCTACCTTATCAATCCATGCATCCATCCATTGCTCCACCCAAATGTATAGGTAGGTCCTCTACAATTATTATCCACATATATGTAGGTATATTTGTATGCATTTAAGTATGCATGAATACCAATGGATAAATCAGCTGTTGGACTGAGTGACCATGTATATAATGTATGCCAGTCTAAGCACATTATCCTATGAAAAGTATTTAACAATATCCTTTGGAACATATTACCTAGATGAAATTATTTTTTACATAGAGAAGATATTGTCTAAAAGCTATGAAAAGCTAAAAGAACTAAGCAAAAGAATGTGCAGCTTTCTTTGCTTCATCATATATATATATATATATATATATATATATATATATATATATATATATATATAAACATCATTGGGAGTGATGTCTTTCCTTTCCCTTTTATATGAGGTTCAATAACAGTAAAAGGGCTCCCCAATCAGGAAGAGGCTTCTGGCTGTCTTGCCAGAGAAAGCAGGAATAAATACTTTTCCTGCATTCCTGCTGCTACATAGCATGTGATAATCAACACATATTAACACTTGTTTAGCACAAGTAATGAGGAGCTAAGGTTTAGCACAGAACAGTAGGATAAAACGGAAATAGTTAATAAAGAGTCAAGTTTGATGAAAAAGTGATTCTCATATTTCTTTATTTATAGTCATTTGGATCTGATCACAATCTATGGATCTGGGAATCACCTTCTTTGTTCTGGGTGAAGGTCTCCACAATGACTTTGCATTGCTGTGGAATGGCATCTTGTATTTACATTCTTTTGTGCTAATTTAACAATAATCCAGGATCATCCATCCTAGCTGTCAAACATCACATTATCTGATGTTTCCAAGCCAAGTGATTGCTAGGCCCTACTGGCCATGGCATATCACTGTGTTGAAAATCCATTGTAGCCATCAGCAATGCTTCTTCAAAACTTGTCATCTGCTGCTGTTGTAATACACACATCATTTGATACATAGACTTTCACCTGTGAAAAAGAATAACCTTTGCAGCAGGCTGATCGTGTACTCTGTTGTCCACTATGTTATTCTTTCAGCCAACACATGCCACTGTGTCCTTATTAGAAATCACAAACACAATTGGGAAACCTCTCCCTATCCAAAAATCTCAAATAAAACCAGCATGAACTTTATCAACCCTTTTTCAGGATCAGACCTTTAGTTCAGGCTTTGAAACACAACAATACACACTGATTTTCATTATTGAAGAATGAATTCCTGACAAGAAGAGGGAGAGATTGCTGTCATCTCTGTAGAGGATTAACATCATCATCTCATGTGTGTGATATGGAGTAACTTAAATACTGTACTGTGGAAAGAATATGATGCTTTTGGTATAGTCTGTCTAAATAACAGTTTGACATCCATATAAATTCCTGTCCCAGCACATACGGAGGCCTGAGGATTCAGTGATCTTGCTAAAGCCCCTAATAGAGGAACTTTGCTCACTAATTCCTTGTTCTTGTACCACTTATTGGGCAACGTGCTAGTGGGTGTCAAGGTTCAGAACAACTTTGTCATATGAAACAGCAGGAAACGGATTGGGAAATGGTCTACACCAATCCTACACCTGAAAGAGGGCAATTACCTAATATATACAAAGAACTCAAGAAGTAACGCTTCAGAGGGACAAATAACCCTATTAAAATTGTGGTACAGAACTAAACAAAGATTTCTCAACTGAGGAATATCAAATATCTGAGAAGCATCTAAACAATTGTTCATCATTTATACTCATCAAGGGCATGTAAATGAAAAAAAAACCTGAGATTCCACCTCACACATGTAAGAATGGCTGAAATAAATAAAATAAAAAGACAGCAGATGTTATAAGGATGTCAAGAAAGAGGAATGCTCTTTCTTTGTTGGTAGGATTGCAAACTGGTTCAACCACTCTGGAAATCAGTCTGGAGAGTCCTCAGAAAATTGGAAATTGTACTACATGAGGGCCCAGATAGATCTCTCCTTGGCATATAGCCAAAAGATGCTCCAATATACAAAAAAGACACATCTTCAACTATGGTCATAGCAGCCTTACTTATAATACCCAGGAGCTAGAAGGAACCCTAGTGGAATTCATCAGAAGAATGGATACAGAAAATGTGGTACATCTACACAATGGTGTACTTACTAGGGTATCACAACAAATGATCTCAAAAAAGTCATAGACAAATGGTATGAACTAGAAAGTATCACACTGATTGAGGTAACCCAATCACAGAAAAACATACATGGTATGAAATCACCGAAAGTGAACATTGGCATAGAAGCTCAAGTTACCCAAGATACAGTCCACAGAGAACTGGAAGCTCAAAAAAAGAACACACAAAATGTGCATGTTTCACTCCTTTTTAAAAGGTGGAATCCCATTCAAAGCATGCCGTTCATGAGACAGAAATATGTATACATCACTCACCAAAAAAGATAAGAAGTGCATGCTGCCAGGAAATGTATATAGATCTTCCATGTGAAACACAGCTAGAGCACATCAAATACAGATGTGCATTCTAGTGGCAAACCAGCGAACTGAAAATGGACAGTAAGTGGGGTTATAGAAGAGAAGGGGTCTAGTTAGGGATCTTATGGGCAGGAAATTGGGAAAGGAAGTAAGATTTGAAATGTAATATATAAATATCCAATAAAGAAGGAATAAAATTTGCTTAAAAATAAAAAAATGAAAGAAATAAAAGAAAACTGCCAGGTAATCAAAGCTATTGACTCAAAATTTAAAGGTCATTGTCAGTGAATGGTATTCAGAGTAATACTAGTGGAAAGACTGAGATGATGAAGTCTCCACAAGAATCACTTCTCTTTCCCAGATATCAGTGTCAGACACAAACTGCACTATAGGAATCCAAATCCTGGAGAAGTTTACTTTGAGCAGAGGGCACAACACTTGTCTTTCCCTTCTTCCTTGACAAAAAGAATAAAGGCTATGAGCTCTCAGGATAACTCTGCCCTGCGGAACACTTGGCTTTTGGAATAAAGAAATTAATGATATGAACTCTCTCATTTCCAGGAACCAAACGAACAAGGAAGTCCAGATGTTTCTGAGAGGCTCCAAACTCCTTATTCCCATAAGTTGATGGGTCAGATCAAGACTATCTCTTCATAGATCCCACTCAATCCCTAATAAGGTCTCTCTGAGCTATCCCAAGGATCACATATTTCTTCCTTTTTTGCTATACCAAGACAGAAGACTGGCTTCCTTCTCCCCATCACTGATACCTTCATCCTCTTTATTCTTCCTCCCAAATGGCTGTTTACTTTGTATTAGAGGTCAATTAGTTTACCCTAGAGGTACTGAAGGAATATATGAGAGGCAGTTGCATCCACTACAACACTTGTGTCATCACAAAAGAAGCTAAGGGCCTCCAGGTTACAAGAGATATTTGAGGCAGGGCCTAATGATAATGTCACTGAGAACTGCCATTGTGTAATATATAAACAGCTTTCCTTCTATTGATTAGATTTGGAGTGCCCTTCCCAGGTATGTCTCCTCTGACAGTGGAAAACTTTACACAGTCCATCTCTCTAAAGCAAGAGAAATCTCTTTGCTTCATTAGTTGTTACATGCTCTGAATGGAGAAAGGTAGTCAGGGTTTGGAATGGGTAGAAATGATTTAGGAATATTGAGTAGAGAAGATTCTTCTAGATAATGATTAATTCCCAAGTTCATTCATGTGAAATATAGTTCAATTTTCTATGTTTCTCTGTTTCCCAAAGGCCAGTATTCTCCCTACAGATACTTAATTGACTGAATATTGTATTTCACTTTCTTATTGTACATTCCTTGATAAGGGACTTTATAAATATTCCTTAATGTGTACTTAAAAATTTTTTGGTTTAAAAATTCGTTTTTTTGCAATGATTTTGGCAACAAAGGGGGCCCAGCTATAGAGTGAATATAAGAGTGTAGATATTGTGTACCTACTTCAAATGATAAACTCTCAAATCCTTATTTAATCCAAAATAGTTTTGGATACATATATGTGTGTGTGTGTGTGTGTGTGTGCGTGCGTGTGTGTGTGTGTGTGTGTGTGTGTGTGTGTGTGTGTGTACCACATGTCCAGCATACTCTGAATGGCCATTTCTTCAGTCTCCTAAGAACAATGCCTCCTTACCCCTCTATGGATATTATATTTACCCTTTTAAAGAAGGCGTGAATCATGTGCATTTTGTTCCTCCTTCTTCAGTTTCATGTGGTTTGTGCATTGTATCACAGCTAATTAGAGCATTTAGGCTGATATCCAACAATCAATGAATACATACTTTGTTTGTTTTTCTGTGATTGGGTAACCTCACTCAGGATGATATTTTCTAGGTCCATCCATTTGCCTATGAATTTCATGCGCTCATTGATTTTGATCGTTGAGTAGTAGTCCATAGTGTAAATATAGGCCAATTTCTATATCCATTCCTCTGGTGAAGGACATCTGGCTTCTTTCCAGCTTCTGTATATTGTGTATAAGGCTGCCATGAACATAGTGAAACATGTGTCTTTGTTGTATGTTGAAGCATCTTGGGTATATGCCCAGGGCAGATATAGCTGGGTCTTCAGCAAGTGCAATGACCAATTTTTGAGCAAATTCAGGATTGATTTTCAGAGAGGTTGTATCAGTTCGCAATCCCAACAACAATGGAGGAGTGTTCCTCTTTCTCCATATCCTTGACAACATCTGCTGTCACCTGAGTTTTTGATCTTAGCCATTCTGACTGATGTGAGGTGGAATTTCATGGTTGTTTTGATTTGCATTTCCCTGATGACTAAGTATATTATACATAACACAAAGCGTTCTAAGATATGATGTTATCCTAACTGGTGGTCTAGATAGCTGGGTGCCATTTGATCCATTTCTATCTCCTTCTTCAAAGTTCAAGTTTAAGTACATCAATGAAATCCACACAAAATCAGATATGCAGAAGCCAAAAGAAGGGACGGTGTCAGAAAGTGCCTAGAACATATGTGCACAGTAGAAAATTTTCAGAACAGAACACCAAACGTTCAGAATCTAAGAGCAACAGTCAATATACAAAATCCCATCATTCTGTAAACTTTCTTTAAAGCCAAGTACACTTCCAATAGGAAAACAGCAACCTACACATTTGGAAAAGATTTTTACGAACCCTACATCTGAGATAGTGCCAAAATAAAAAAAAATATAGAAAGAACTCAGAAAGGTAAACTCCCAGACAACCAAGCAACCCAACTTTTAAACTGGATTAGAGAGCTAACCAAGAATTCCCAACTGAGGTATCTCAATAGGTGAAAACATATTGAGAAATATTTAACATCCTTAGCTCACAAAAAGGCAAATCAAAATAAACATAAGAGTCTTTGTTAAACCAACCAGAATGGATAAGAAAAAAAATAATGCAGTAGCAGAGTGGGCTAGGATGTAGAGAAAGTGTAACACTCCTCCACTGCTGGTGAGATTGGCATCTGTATAGCCACTTTGGATATCAATGTGGAGGTTCAGAGAAAATTCCAAATAGCTTTACTTGAAAACCCAACTTTACTACTCACTTCAACCCATATACTCAAATTTGATTCACACATAACATGGACATGTGGTGGAAGATATTCACAGCAGTCTTACTTATAATAGTCGAATGCTGGAAACAATGGTGCTATACCTCATCTCCACTAAGGAATAAATACAGAAAGAGTGCTATACTTAAACAATAGAACATTACTCAGGTATTAAAAATGAGGATATCAAGAACTTTGTAGACAAAAGATGGTACTGGAAAATAGTGAAATAACAGAGATCAAAAATGACATAACATGGGATGCACTTAGTGAGAAGTACATGTTAGACCTGCCAACAGAATACCCACTATACAAATCTTTTATAACATGAAGGGTAACATGTTAGAAGGCCAAATTGCGGATGCTTACAACCCACTTAGAAAGGAGAACAAAATAATCATGGAACTCAGAGGGGTGGAAGAACCCAGCTAGAGGTAGAAAATGATGAACAAAGTGTTGGGAGTTTCAACAATTAAAAGAGAAAGAGAGAAATTCAGAGGAAACGTGGAGTAAAGAACAATAAGCCTCAGTTTTGGGTGGTGAACTTGGGTATCCCCAGGAAAATACCAAATGCCAGGGATGCAAGTGTCTCCCAGAAACTGACTGTGATGGTGGTAGTTTAAATACCAAGCAGCAAAAAAGATAGAACAACTAGAGACTGCCTCCTAAAACTAAACATGCCCCACAGTGAAGGGATGGTGCTGCCCACACAGCTCACAATTTTTTACCTATAAATCTCCAATCTAAAAAATGTAAATACAAAAATTGAGCAGAGACTGAAGGAAAGGCAATCCAGAGACCACCCGACCAGAAGAACAATTTCATCCTCAGACTCTAAATTCTCAGACTATTCCTGATGTCAAGATGTGCTTGCAGATAAGACCCGAATATGTCTGTCTTCCGAGGGGCTCTGCCATCACCTGACTGTGAGATGCAGAAACACATAAGCATTAGACAGCAACTGACAGCCACAAAGGAAGAGTTAGGGGAATGACTTAAGAATCTCGAGGGGATTGGAACCCAATATGAAGAACAACAGTATCAATTAAGATTACCCTTCAGAGGTTCAGGGAATTTTCAACTCCTAAAGTATGCTTTGGCTAGTGCAAGACTTCTGCTACATAGATAGCAGAGCATATGGGGAAGGCAACTGCCATATCTGGGAATTTAGGCAATTGGTCCTGTGGAGATGTCATATCCCAGAGAAGGGGGATGTTAGAGGGCAAAAGTAGAAGTGGGAATGTAGATGGGGGAGCACCATATTAGAAAAATGAGGATCAGAATAGATTAGGGAATTTAAGAAAGAAAGACCAGTTTGGGAAATGACATTTGAATGTAAACAAATATATTATTTTATACATATAATGTGTATAATATAACACATTTATGTTTACAACAGAGATATTCACATCTGTTTCCTTAAGGACTATATATTTCTTTTTCTGTACTATAGGTTTATTGAGAGTCGAAATCCATAATTTTTGTGAGTTTCTTATTATTGATATTTCACATAGATACACACAATCAATGTTTTATCTCCTGTCCTTATAGCTATAAATCTTTAGTTACCTCGAAAAAAAATATTTTTATTTCTGTTGCATTAGGTTTCCATTCCATGCCTCATATGTTTCTCAATTTAACTCTACATCTCTATATTCCCTCCATTGTCATCCTCTTCCCTCTTTCTTCAAATTTGACATTCCTGTTCCTGACAGTGTTCTTCTGAAATCCATAAGTATATCTGTACATCCCAAACTGAGGACAGTCTGGAGCATATCCCTTGACATTTACACTACACTAATCATACCGATACAGTGTGGAGAATTAACATTCATATTAAAGTGAAATGTATCCCATTTTTCTTTTTTGATCTGGATTATCTCATGCATGATGACTTTCACAAGATCCATTCATTGTCCTCAAAATTACATGCTTTCCCTTTCCAATCTGTAGAATCACCACATTTTCTTTATGCATTCATTTGTTAAGGAACAACTTGAATATTTACAAATATTCGAGGATCTCTATAGTAGGATTAATCAACATTTGGATATATTTTCCTCGAGTTATATCTTTAGGTGCATCCATTTCCGCATTCCTGAAGAAACATCATACTGATTTCCAAAGGTGCTGTAGAAGTTTGCATTCCAACTAGGAGAATAGGAATGTTCCCCTCTCTCCATAACACAGCAAACATAAGTTGACTCAGGTGTTATAAAACTAAAATTTCTGAAATGGAGGAAAAAAATCTCAGGATAATTTTGATTTTCATTTCTGTATTGTATAAGGATGATAAATATTTCACTTTCGATTCTTAGTCACTTGAGTTTCTTCACTTTTGAACATTTTGTTTAGATATGTAGACCAATTTAATTATGTTTTCTTGATATATAGTGTTTTAGTTTTACTAATATTATTTATAGAAGTACGTTGTTGAACATGTACATAGAAATAATGCCTACTATTTTTGAAGACAGCCAATTTGAACTTATAAGGTCAAATTACATAATGCACTCATTCAACTCACAGAATTGGCAGATCTGTTTTAACCAACCGAAATCATAAGGTCGCTTCATGAAATATCCCTATATATTAAAACATTTTCTATGTACATAATATTGAGGAATATACTTTATATATTTTACTCTGTGAGAATTTCCACCAATGAATTTTGATGATAATTTTTCCATTTATTTTGCCCACATCACTCTATTTCTTTGAATCCTACTTCTGTATATCTTCTACATTAAAGTATTCTTTAATAATTCTATGATAAACCCTTACAAATAGTTTTTCAACCCTCCAACTGAAGATACTAACTGTCCATAGTATGTCAGGTAGGTATTGCAGCTTTCAGGTCTTTTCACTGCATTCTTCCCTGTTGACTGCCTTGAAGCTGTGCAGGAAACCACAGCTGCTATGTGACATGAGGGCACCACTTCTTGTATCCAGAAGAAACGCTTTATGTCTGATCCCACCCACAATTTGGGCACCTACAGTCTCTTTGCACCTTGTTTCAGAATGGCTTTTTAGCTTTGGGGAAGGGGTATAGCATGTATATCTAATTCATCATGACTGAAATCAATAAAATGTAGACAACTATATAATGAATGAAAGGAAGGGGTCACTCTTGGAAAGTATTAACAAGATCTTCATAACCTCTGGCCATGTTAGGTAATGGAAGGGTTGAATTTATAAAATGAAAGAGAATATAGGAAACATGGAGAAAACACAGATTATATAGATTTACAGTCCCAAATCTAGAATATTTTTAAAGCATTCGTGATTTACTGTGGGGAGTCGGTGTAGCAGCAATTCCAAGATGTAGCCCGGGACTACTGCCATGTCTCACGAATAGCACCTGAAATTAAGCCACGCCCCAACGTGAGAGCTGCGCAGGCGCACCATGAGGATAGATCAGGTCATGTGCTGTGGACCTATGAATGGGGGTTACGCAGACTGGATGGCTGAGTTTCTTGAGGGAGGATATAAGGGAGTGGGCTCGGGGGCTGGATGGAGGCATTGTTCCTGCTAGCAGACAAAAGGGTTCCTGAATAAACTGCTTTTAGAAGAACGTGTGGTGTCTCTCCTTTCCTTCTGGTCGGGGTTGGAAATGACAGTAAATACTAGATGTATTTGATATACCAAGATTAAATCAGCTCATTTTGCATAATGTAAATAGCTCAATACTAAACAATTACATAGAATCAGGTATTTAATTTCTCCCATCTCAAATATCATAGGACCACATGTATTCAGTTGAAAAAAATGATTATACATTTAAATAGCATTCAAAGTGTCTAAGACTATTCCATAAAGTAGACAAAAGGATTGAATACATTAAAATTCTATTTTGAATCTGGTATTACCTAACAATGACAGAGGAAATAAGGAGAGAGAGTGAGACAGGGGGACAATGAGGCAAAAGGGAAGGTAATGAGAGAGGGAGATAGAGTTACAGATGACTTACAGGAAGAGAGGAAGAGAGAGTATTGCACACTAATTTACACCTATACACACATATTCTCAATAAAATACTTGTGAACAGATTCAAGAAATCATTAAAAATAATCTTCAACCACGTAAGCTTTCTCCAAATCCCAGACATACAAGTTTGTTTAGTCCTGGGGAAGCTGTAGGTATGGAGAATATAGTTCAACATAATAAAGGCAAGGTACAAGAAGACGACCACAAGCATTGTGCTAAAGAGAGAAAAATTCAAAGCAGTTCCACTACAAGCAGGAAGAAGACAAGAATATACACTGGTTTAATACTTATGTATTACAGTATTTGTAATTTTAGCTAGAACAATATGACTACTGAAGAAGATCCAGGGAATACAAATGAAAAATGAAGAAATCAAAATGGGCTCAGTTGCAGATGTTGTGATACCATTTTAAAAACTCTAAAAATGTATCAGTCTCTTAAGCCTGAAAAATAGGGTCATAAAAGCAGAGTATCGTACGAACACTCAAAATTCCTTAGACTTCCTTTATGCCAATCCAAACCATACTGTGAGAAAATATGGGTAAAATTCCCTTCACAATAATCTGAAAATAAAAAATAAAATATTGTGGACGAAAATATTTAAAATGCAAAGACCACTATGAACTAGCTAGAAGTGATCCTCAATAGAGACAATTGGTCTCTAAAAGATTATGTTTCTTAAAGCTGAAAATACATTCATAAATAGTAGAATTCAAAGTGAATACTCAAAACACATTATCTTTCCTGTTTTCCAATTTCAAACAATGCGAGAAAAATCAGGGAAATATTCCACTTGAAACACTCTTAAAATATATAACAAAATAACCTGGATTAGCATAGTTATAAAGCATAGTATTAGTTAGAAGACATATGAAGTAACCACGATCCATCCAGAATATATATAAGAACGTTCCAGCTGATGTTCTCAATGACCTTAAAGCTTTTATAGTTTTAAGGAGGAGCAGATAATATAATAATGCCCATTTTTGATTAATTAATAAATTTAATGCAATAAATATTGATTAGAAAAATTTACTACAATAAATCACCACTTTTATGAAACTCAAGAATGCGACTATAGTTATTCTACTATGAGACAGAGGACAACTTTAAAGTACAAAGTGATAACATGTTTAGGGACATAATTTTTAAGAGAAACAAAGAGGGAGGAAAAATATCATGAGATTAAAAAATGTAAGCGTTACATATGCAGTGTGAAGTTGCTGCAGAGTGAATATTTCAAAGGATTGGAGCACCCAGGATTTATTTATTGATTTAAAATGTGAGGTTACATGCCAGCAGGAGGACGGACTACCGGATTAGATCTCAAGAATATGCCTAATGTTCCAGTTATTACTACTATGTTATAGAAAACATAAAAATGGCAAGGTAGGAAATTGAAGTTTTATTCACCTCACAAGTTCCAGTTCATAATCAATGGAATCCAAGAAAAGAACACAAGACAGCAGCATGAAAATAAAGAGGAACTCTGCTTACTAATCTGCTCAGGTACTTTTTCTCTATAACCTCCTCAGTTTACTAGTGCTGGTATAATCCACAGTGGGCTAAGTCCCCGTACATCAACAAGCCATCAAGAAAATGCAAAATACTGATGCCTGCAAGCCATTTTGATTTAGTCAGTTGCTCAATATTGCATCATATAGACAGCCACAATATGCAATCACAGCAAGCCATAAAAGGAAAATAGAAAACTTAGCCAACGAAAGAATACCCCTTCATGAATGGAATTTGAGGTCAATGTGAAGTTCTATGTTAGGAAGAAATTAGAAGGAATTATGACAGAAATCACACTTTATTTAAAATAAAAAGGTACAAGACAAAGCCACAAAAAAATTGTTAAGTTTGACATTTTGAAACCTCTTCTGGAGATTGCAGGGTAGACTCAGGACATGGTTTTTGGCTGCCAGCACCATTGACCATCCAGTGTTTTGGTGGAGGTTTTTCCATCAGAATCCTTAGCTTTAGAACAGAGGCTAGGTACAAAATACAAACCATAGTCAGTCAACTGTTTTCCAGATCTTGTGCTCTGAAGAAAAGGAGCAGTTTATTTAGTGATAACTTTGTGATGACTCTAACTCATTTCAGAGTCATAGACATTGCCAGCATATAGAAAACCACAAGACCCATTATCAAACACCAGCATTCTCCGCATTGCCCACAGTCACCATAGTAATATCAGTGGTGAGCTCTACGGTATGATTTGTTTCTGTTTCCTGTTGTTGCAGCATATAAACCTTGTTTCTTTGATCCAAAGAGAAATTTCAAATAAAATAATGAATAATTTTTGCATTGAAAGCTATGGGTGGCTTGTAGTTGTAGTTGAAAATGAGAACCTCAAGCAATCTTCACTCAGTCCTCTTTTTTTAGGAATGGGTTTGATTTTCTTTTGCTTTTGCTTTTTGTTTCATTTTCGTGATTTTTTTTTACTTTGTTTTCTTTTTCTTTTTATTCTTTTCTACTTGCAGAGATCAAGAAGTGGTCAGAAGAATTTCAAGTATAAATTCAGATGGCTGAAAAAAGCCCAGGCTTTCTAACAGGTCCACATTGTTGGCTGTAGTATGTTTTTTTTTCTCTCTTTTTTTTGTGCCTTTAATGTTACCCATTTCCAATTTTTTGGATCCTTTTATCCAGGCATAATTAATACTACATATACATTATAATTATTTGAATTTCAACTCTGAATTTCTAACTGCTCTATCTCCCTCCCAAAACCAGAGACATGGATTGAGTCTTGTATGGTCTCGTTTTGATTCTTAGATAGAGAATCTTCCTGCGAACACTGAAGGTCCTGTTTCCAAATTGATTCTGTATAGTTCAAGAAAGATGCTCTTGACCAACCAGTTGTGTGGATATCTAATATTCCTGCAGGCAGGTTAGTAGACACAAGGTTGGAGAAAGGATTTAATACTTCAGATGGAGCTACCTGTCATGTGAGATCTAGTATGGAGTGGCCATTGGTGTTGCAGGCAGAATGTTAGAAACACAGTAAGATGAGAGCATATTTGAGGTTCTGAGCTATGACTAATATCATCTGAGCAATTGAGCTAGGACAGATTTAGAGGTGTTGAGAAGAGAGTAAAAAGGACAGCTTTTTGTTTGGTAGAGGCTTAAGAAAACCTGACAATAGAGCTAAAGCATATCAAAAGTTCCTCAGCGTACGTGGCTTTCAAGTGCATTCTAAGGGAACCTGATAAGCTCTGGTTGCTTGGTCTTCCTGGAGCTTAAAGTGAGGCAGTAGGAACAACCTTCTGCAGAGACTTATGAGAGCAATCCATGACCATAATGAGTGTGTCCAAATTCACCTTGACCATGAGAGTTAGAGCTGACCCACATGTATATTTTGAATATAACTATTTCTTCTTTGTGAACTTTCAGTGTTCCATTTGCTCAAAACTATTAGTGAAGAGGGCAAAATGATTCTAAAGGCTCCACTTGGTTGTCAACTATTCATCTGTGATTAATTAAATCCCAATGATAGAGGAAATACGTGACGAATTTATGCATAATATAAGGTCAATATCAAATGTTCATCTTATGTGGATCTTTGGAGTAGGATGTTGCATCTTTACTTTAGAACTTTATCAAGATCTATTCTTTTTATTTATTTTGGCAGGCATCTGCAGATACATCCTTTTGAGGAATGAAACCTTCTCACTGGAGACCATAGAGGGGACTTGCATTTCAATGATAATTAAATGTCACTTAAAGACATCAAAGCAAAATATCAAAGTGAGATTGGAATAAATTTATTAAGACAGTGTTTTGCAAACAACTTCTTTCACAAACAGCCTTGGAAGGAGAGTTCTGACATTTTGCCTTTCATATTTGACTTTGCTGGTACTCTGACAGAATAAACTCACAACTGTTTGGGACTTTATGGGCATTTAAACACTACAAACAGAGCTGAATGCATCATATGCTCTGCCGTCTGTGTTAATATGGCTACAGTGAAGAACAACTATGCTAAATCTATTCAACTGTTTTTCAAACAGCATCCTCATACAAGTGTGGACTTCTGTGGGTTGTTGGATGGATAGGTTGAGAACACTGGCAGAGAGCTGCAATGCAGAAGTGGGATGGTACATGCTTGGGGCATGAAAGGCCTGTGTGTAGATCATAAACAACTTCACAATATTCATTGCTTTAATAATTACTAGAAAGTGGACTTCTGGAAAATGACTTTAGTAGACCAGCATGGGTAGAGAAACAGTAACTGATTCCCTAGAGATTTAAACGCACTGGATTGTGAAACATGGACTTAGAGGTAGAGACATGTCAGCACATGAAGGCTGGATATTCAAACCTCTGTTGTATCTTAAGTTTCCCTACCCAATGGTTTAAGGCAAACAGAAACAGATTGTTTTGCACTGAGGAATAGAATAAAAGCCAATTCCTTGAAAATCCCAATCATAAGAAAATACTGACATCATCTGTGAAGAACATCAACTCTCAACATGGTTTCAGCATGGCTGAATGTCTGCTGTCAGCATGGGCTTTTACTGCCACCCCTTTTATAACTGCAGAGCCCCAATCTGCTTCAGCCACATCATCATCTCCTCATTCTGTTGCAGGTAGATTATATCACTGTTTCTGCCTATGCAGTCTTTCTCTACCTATAAAGGTCCAAGGAACTGTTCTCACTCCAGTGAGCTGTGGTAAGTAATCTTGAATCACATTGGTGTTGTTTGTAGATGTAATGTCTTCAAATCCCAGAAGACCATGTTTGCAAAGGAGTTGATTGAGGAAGTCTTGGGTATTACTTTCATAGGGGCAGATGGGATTGATGAACAATACCACCTTCCCAGACTAGATCTTGGAGTTCACATACACCTGAGCCATGCTTACAGGCTGCAGCTTCCCAGAAAAGAATGTTCAGTTGAAGATACCGGTCTGTTTGATAATGGCAATCCCAATGTATTCTTAACCATGCATTCTATTTGAAACCCCATAGAAAACATGGAAGAAAGAATCTTTTACTTTTTCATGTTTGCACTCACAATGCTACCAAACCCTCACAGACATTAGTACCTGCATACTGAAGATTTATCCATATACCAATGACCAGATGAGACATCTAGCCTTTTGGACTAATAAACTAATGGATTCTAGAACTTTACTAATAGTCAGCCATTGTTAAATTATGTGGACAATAGCCTGTGATCATTTTGATGAGTCCGATTTCTCTGTATAGAGAGTTAGATCCTTTAGTATCTGTTGGGGAAAACCAACTACTACACCAGGTATCTAGAGAAGACCTTTTACACCAGTTTGTCTCTAGTAAGATTTTCAGCTCAGTTACAAATATCCAATGGCAACATTCCCTTAGTCTGATTTTCATATGATGTTTTGATAAAGTCCTTCTTATTTTCTATAGTTCTTGTCAAAAGGATTAAAAATCAATAATAACCTATTAATGAAATGTTCAGTAACTTATTTGCATGAGTGCATCAGTGAGAAGGATTATAGGATATACAAGAATTGGAAAATAAGATGTCTTTCCTTCTGAGGACCAAGACCTGAAAACCTGAACTACATAAAAATCTGAGACAAGTTGTCTGAAGTTTGTTCTTTCCTTCAATCATGGGGCTCCTAGTGAAGGAGCTCAGGTCTCAAGAGTTGGCAAAATTAACATTTATTGCTGAGCCAGGTCAACTCCTGAATACCTCATTCATTGACCTGAAGAAACTCTGTATCCTTCCTGCTCTAATGTGTGTATATTTAGTATCATTCATAGAATGGACACTTTACTTTTAGTTTGAAAGCAAGAGTTTGTCCTGGAGAGACCCAGATTTCTTCTTTCACACATTTTTCGCAGACTGATTGTGGGTCTCATAAGTTCATTCCGGGAGTTGCTTTAAAATAATCATTCAATGATCTGGAAGAAGCACTTTTTAATGTTGTGAGATCTACTAGAACAATATCAACCATCATTTTCCCTTCCCAGTTTAGTATTAAATCATACTCCACTTAAGGTCTGTGGTCTCTGATAAAGGCAGCATCTCCCAAGAGTAGTCTGAATATTGCTCTTGGCACTGCATTTATGATACATCAATGTGATTTCCTTACCATTTTCATCCCCAGGAGAGTTTTTTAATTCTTCATTTCATCCGATGGGTCTAATCTACATCGTCAGCCAGGATGAGATTTGAGAGTTTTGCTAAAATTTTTTTAAAAAAATGAAAGAAATAAAAGGAAGGAAAACTGCAAGCTTATCTCACCAATTGACTCAGAAATCTAAAGTGTTAGTCAGTGTAAGTACTAGTGGAAAGACTGAGATGATGAGGTCTCAACTAGAAGCACTTCTCTCTCCCAGATATAAGTGTAAGAAACAAACTGCACTATTGGTATCCAAAGCATGGAGGAGTTTACACTGAGCAAAGGACACATTACTTGTCTTTCCCTTCTTACTTAGGACTTTTTTATAATTGACAAAAAGAATAAATTCCAAGAGCTCTTAGGAAAACATCTGTGACCTTCCAAACACTTGGCTTTTGGAATAAAAAATGAATTTTATAAAATCTCTGACTTCCAGAAGCCATAAGAACTGAGAAGTCCAGATGCTTATGAGAGGCTCGCAGCTCTTGATTCCCATATCTGGAAGGCTCAGATCAAGGCTATCTCTTCAGCATTCCCAATCAATCTATACCAAGAACTCACTGAGCTTTCCCAAGGACCATGTATTTCTTCCTTTTTTTTTATACCTAGACAGAAGACCAGCTTCCTTCTCCCCTACTCTGATCTTTTCATGCTCTTTGTTCTCCCTCTAAAATGGCTGTTTACTCTGAATTACAGGCCTATTAGTAAACCCTAGAGGTCCTGAAGCAATATCTGAAAGGGTGTTGCAGTCAGAACAACACTTGGGACATCACAGAAAAAGCTAGAGATCTCCAAGTTACAATAGAGTTTCAAAGGAGGACCTAATGATGATGTCTCTGACACCTGCCATAGCCTACCTTCTAAACAGCTTTCCTTGCATGAACCAGATACAAGGGTAACATTTCCTGGTATGTCTCCTGTGACACAGTGGAAACATTTATGAACTCCATCTCTCTAAACCTGCAGACTTCTCTTTGCTTCATTATTGGTTAGATGCTCTGAATGGTGAAATATGGTCAGGAACTTGGCATGGGTAGAAAAAAATCTAGGAACATGGCGTGTAGGAGATTCTCCTAGATAATATTTTGTTCTCAGGTTCATTACTATTAAATACAGTTCAATTTCTAGGATTTCTCTGTCCTCCAAATGCCAGTATTTTCTCTACAGACCTTTAGATGAATGAATATTGTATTTCACTTCTTATAGTATATTCCTTGATAGGTGATTTTATAAATGTTCCTGAATGTGTACTCAAAAATTCGGATTTCCACTTCCATTTTTTGCAATGATTTATCAACAAAGGCGCACAGCTATAGACTGAATATAACAGTGTAAATATGGTGTATCGACATCAAATGATAAACTTCAAAATCCTATTTTGTCCAAAAATTTCCAGATATCAGTAAAGCAAAGGACCACATGGAGCATAAAATTCTCTTCTCTAGTTGCTTGTGATATCATCTGCAATATCTACATTCCAGTGTATCAGGGCCAGATATAAGGGTTTAGGATGTTTTACCATGATTCTTTGTTAAGGCCAAACATAAGATAGAGGAGGATGGGCAGAATTAAGAATGGCTTCTGGAGCAGTGAAACCACAACTTCAATAGGTTCATAAGGCTCAGATCAAGGCTATCCCTTAAGTTACTCCACTCAACCCATATGAAGTATTAACTTAACATTCCCAAGGACCACATATTTCTCCCTTATTTTTATACCAAGGCAGAAAGCCAGGTTCCTTCTCCCCATCCCTGTTGGGCCCTATGGGAGTAGAAACCCTTGTCCTCTCTTGGTTTGTACCCAATTTAAAGGGAATGTCAGTTGGCAGAAAAGGAGGTTACAGAAGAAAGGGAAGGGAAAAGGTTTGGACCTTATGGGCAGGAATCTGGGAAAGGAAATAATATGTTAAATTTAAATATAGAAACATCCAGTTTAAAAAAAAACAATAAAATTTGTTAAAGAGTAAAAATAATGAAAGATATAAAAGAAAACTGACAATTAATCACATCTATTGACTGGGAAATCTAAATTGGTATTCAGAGTAAAACTAGTGGAAAGACTGACATGATGAAGCCTCAATCAGAAGCACTTCTCTCTCCCAGATATCAGTGTCAGACACAAACGGCAGCATAGGTATCCAAAGCATGGTGGAGTTTACTCTCAGTTGAGGACACAATACTTGTCCATTCCTTCTTCCTTAGTACACTTTCTTTTTAATAAAAAGTATAAAGGCTATGAGCTCTCAGGAAAACAACTGTGCCCTTCCCAACACTTGGCTTTTGAAATAAAGAAATAAATGATTTAACTTCTCTGACTTCCAAGAAGCATAATAACTGGAAAATCCAGATGTTTTTGGGAGGCTCCCAGCTTCTGTTACCCATATATTGAAGGCTCAGATCAAGGCTATCTCTTCAGCCATCCCATTCAATCTGTACCAACAACTCACTGAGCTTTCCCAAGGACCACATATTTCTTCCTTTTTTTCATACCAAGAAAGAAGACCAGCTTCCTTCTCTCCATATCTGATCTCTTCATCCTCTTTGTTTTTACTCCCAAATGGCTGTTTATTCTGAATTATAGTTCAATTAGTAAACCCTAGAGGTACTGAAGGGATATCTGAGAGGGAGTTGTAGTCATGACAACACTTGTGACATCACAGAATCTACGGCTTTCCAGGTTACAATAGATGGTTAAGGGAGGGCCTAATGATTATGTCATTGAGACTTGCCATGGCTTGCCTGTTAAACAGCTTTCCTTACATTGACCAGATTTGAGGGTGCCCATTCCACGTATGTCTCATGTGACAAGTGGAAACCTTTACATTCTCCATCTCCCTTAAGCTAGAGACTTCTCTTTGCTTTATTAGCGGGTACATGCTCTGAATGGAGAAAGTTAGTCAGGGGCTTAGCATGGGTAGAAAAAATTTAAGAACATCTAGTGTAGGAGATTTTTCTAGATAATATTTTTATTCCCAGGTTCAGTCCTGTGACAGAGTTCAATTTTCTTGGGTATCTATGTATCACAAAGGCCAGTGTTTTCCCTACAGACCTGTAATTAAATGAATATTGTATTTTACTTTCTTATTGTACTTTCCTTGACAGGGCACTTCATAAATATTCCTGAATGTGTACTCAAAAATTCTGTTTTCAAATTCCATTTTCTGCAAGTATTTTGGCAACAAAGTGGCCCAGATATAGACTGAGCATAACTGTGTAAATACTGTGTACTCAATTCAAATGATGAACTCCTAAATGCTATTTTATTTAAAAATTACCAGACCTTAGCAACGCAAATGGAATATGGACTATAGAATTCGGTTCTCTAGTCCTATTTGATATCAATTCTGTACTACCTATCTTCCTGTGTTCCCATGGCCAGACTTGAGTTTTTGGATGTTTTAGCATTTTTCTTTCTTAAATAAAAACCTTAGATACTGGAGGATAGGTAGGGAGAAGAATGGCATGATTACAAGTAAAACTCAAATTCAATATATTCATAATATGGAGGGAGTCTATTTGACATTGTCATTTCTGAATTCTACATTCTTGACCTAGTTCGGCAGATTCTATGTTAACATTCCACCTAACCACCTAGCTATAGGAGCCACCAAATATATATATATATATATATATATATATATATATATATATATATATACATCTGCCACCAAAACGATATAAAAATGATGAAGCTAAGGAGTGCATTCTGCCAGGAACCATATATAGACCTTTCCTAACAGACACAGCTAGAGTATGTTAAATACAGAGGTAAATTATAGTGGGAAACCCATGAACTTAAAATGGACTCATTGGTAAATGTTGAGAAAGGATTACAAGAGCTGAATGGGGCTTTAATCCGCATAAGAACAATGCCAATTAACGAAACCTTTCTGGTACTAAATCAATATTCAAAGACTGCACATGGACAGACCAATGGCTACAACTGCATATGTAGCAGAAGATGGACTTGGTGGACACCAATGGAAGAAGCGGCCCTTGGACCTCCCTAGGTTTGATTCCTAGTTCATCAGAATATCAAGAGGCACTAAGGGGAGTTATAGAAAAAGGGGCGGTTGACAGGTTATGTCTCTTACGGACAGGAAACTGGGAAAGGAAATTACACTTGTAATGTAAATATAGAAGTATCCATTTAAAAAAGCAATAAAAATTGCTAAAAAATAAAAATAAAACAAGTGATAGAAGTAAAAGAAAGCAAAACTGTCTATGAATCATACGTATTGATGCAGAAATTTAAAGGGTACCTGTCAGGGAATGGTAATCAGAGTAATACTAATGGAAAGACTGAGATGATGATGATGTGTCAAGTAGATGCACATCTCTGTCCCAGATATCAGTGTCAGAAACAAAGTGCACTATAGGAATCCAAAGCAAGGAGGAGTTTACACTGAGGTGAGGATACAATACTTGTCATCCTTCCTTCCTTAGGACCTTTTTCTCCTGGGCAAATAGAATGAAAGCCATGAGCTCTCAGAAAAACAACTATACCCTTCTGAACACCTGGATTTTGGAATAAAGAAATTAATGATTTAAAATCTCTGACTTCCAGTAACCATAACAAGCAAGGAAATCCAGATGCTACTGAAAGGCTCCCACCTCCTAAATCCCATATGTGGAAGGCTCAGATCAAGGCTACGTGTTCAGTGAACCCTCACAACCCCTAATCAGCACTCACTGTCCATTCCCATGTACCACATATTTCTTTTTTAAACTAAAACAGTAGGCCAAGTTCCTTCTCCCCATCTCTGATATCCACATCCTATTTGTTCTCCCTACCAAATAGCTGTTTATACTGAAATAAAGTCCAATTAATAAACCTTAGAGGTACTGAAGGTATATCTGACAGGCAGTTGCAGTCATGACAATACTTGTGACATCACAGAAGTAGCTAGGGCTCTCAAGTATGCAAGAGATTTTTCAGGGATGGCCTAATGATGATGACACTGAGAACTGCCATGGCCTACCTGCTAACGAGCTTTCTTTATATTTACCATTTCCAGGAGTGTCTCCTTTGACACAGTGGAAACATTTATGTAGAACATCTCTTTAAAACTAGAGAGTTCTCTTTGCTTTATTAGTGCTTTCATGCTCTGAATGGAGAAAGTTATGCAGGGGCTTGGCATGTGTAGAAAGTAACTAGGAACATGGGACGTAGGAGATTCTTCTGGATAATAATTTTATTCCCAGGTCCATGCCTGTGACAAACTGTTCAATTTCTGAAGTTCTATCTGGTTACCAAGGGCAATTGTTTCCCTATATATATTTAATTGAATGGAATTTGTATTTCATTTTCTAATTGTTCATTCCTTTATAGGGGACTTTATAGATATTCCTGAATTTGTACTCAAAAATTCCGTTTTCCAATTCTAGTTTTTTGAATGATTTTCACAACAAAGCTGGCCAAGCTAAAGAGTGAATGTAATAGTGTAAATGTTGTGTACCTACCTCAAATAATAAACTCCCAAATTTTTATTTTATGCAAAAATTACCTGACATCAGTAAATCAAAGGAAAGCATGGACTATAGAACACGGTTCTGTAGTCCCTTTAGATATCATTTCTGTAATATCTACCTTCTTGTGTTCCAAGGGTGAGACTTCAGGATTTTGGATGTTTTACCATGATTCTTTCTTCAGGCCAAACATAAGATACAGGATGATGGGAAGGGAGAGGAATGGCTTGAGGTCCAGTAAAACCTCAACTTCAATAGGCGCATAAAAACAGGAGGGAGTATATTTGGTATTGTCATTTGTGGATTCTCCATTCTTGACCAAGGACCTCAGAATCAATGTTAAAATTGTAACTAACTTCATAGATGTAAAAGCCACCAATTATATATACATAGATATAAATATAGATATAGATAAATAGATAGAGATATATAGATAGAAATGAGAGAGGTAGAGACAGAGACAGAGATAGATAGATGATAGGTAGATAGATAGATAGATAGATAGATAGATAGATAGATAGATAGATCAGCCACCAAAACTAGATACGATTAAGATTAATGAAGCTAAGAAGTGCGTGCAGCCAGTAACAGGTTATAGATCTTTCCTGAGAGACACAGCTAGAGCATGTCAATTACATAAATTATTGCTAGAGGCAAATCAGAGAATTGTAAATGGATCTCTTGTTGGTAAATTTTCAGAAAGGATTACAAGAGCTGAAGAGGCCATTAACCCCATTAGAAGAACAATGCCAATGAACAAGAACTTTCTGGTACTATACAGATATTCAAAGACTGTACATGGACACACCTATGGCTCCAACTGCATATGTAGCAGAGGATGGCATTGTTGGACAGCAAAAGAAGGAGAGGCCCTTGGTCCTCCTTAGGTTTGACTCCCAGTTAAAGGAAATGTCAAGGGGCAGTAAGGGGGGGTTTACATGCAAAGGAAGGGAAACATTTAGGTCTCTAGTGAAGAGGAAATTGGAAAAGGAAATAACATTTAAAATGTAGATATAGAAATATTCAAAAAGTATTAAAATTACCATAAAATTAAAAAAAAACTAATGAAAGAAATAAAAGTAAATAAAACTGCAAGGTAGTCAGACGTATTGATTCAAAAATCTAGATGGACACTGTCAGGGAATCGTAGTCAGCATAACACTAGTGGAAAGACTGAGATGATGAAGTCTCAACTAGAAGCATTTCTCTCTCCCAGATATCAGTGTCAGACAGAAACTGCACTATAGGAATCCAAAACATGGAGGAGTTTACTCTGAGCTGATGATACAATACTTTTCTTTCCCTTCCTCCATAGGACTTTTTCCTTCTGGGGGAAAAATAAAACCCATGAGCTCTCGGAAAAAAAAAAAAAACTGTACACGTCCCAAAACCTGGCTTTGGAATAATGAAATTAATGATAAAAAATCTCTGACTTCCAGGAACCATAACAATTAAGGAGATCCAGATGCTACTGAGAGGCTCCCACTTCCTGAGTCCCTTATGTAGAAGGCTCAAATCAAGGCTATGTGTTCAGTGAACCCTCACAAACCCTACACAGTACTCACTGTGCTATCCATGTACCACATATTTCTTCATTTTTTTAAACTAAAACAGGAGGCCAACTTTCTTCTACCCATTTCTGTTATGTACATCCTCTTTGTTCTCTCTCTCAAAGGGTTGTTTGCACTGATATAGGGGCCATTTAGTAATCCCTAGAGGTACTGCAGGAATATCTGTGATGCAGTTCTTTGTGACATCACAAAAGCTAGGGCTCTCCAGGGTACAAGAAATTTTTCAGGGAGGGCCAAATGATGATGTCACTGAGAACTGCCATGGCCTACCTACTAAACAGCTTTCCTTACATTGACCAGATTCGAGGGTGGCTTTTCCAGGAATTTCTACTGTGACACAGTGGTAACATTTATGTAGTAAATCTCTCTACAGCTGGGAACTTTTCTTTGCTTCATCAGTGTTTACAGGCTCTACAGGGAGAAAGTCAGTTAGTGGCTTGTATTGGGTAGAAAAGATCTAGGACCATGGGATGTAGGACATTCTTCTAGATAATAATTCTATTCCCAGGTCCATTCCTGTGACAAACCGTTCAATTTCCTAGGTTTTTCCTGTTTCCCAAAGGCCATTTTTTCTCCAGATGCTTAATTGAGTGAATTTTTTTATTTCATTTTCTAATTGTTCCTTCCTTGATAGGGGACTTTATAGGCATTCCTGAATGTGTACTCAAATATTCTGTTTTCCCCTTAGATATTATTTCTGTAATATCTACCTTCCTGCGTTCCAAGGGTGATATTTCAAGGTTTTGGGTGTATTAAAATGATTTTTTCTTCAGGCCAAAGATAAGAAACAGGAGGATTGGCAGGCAGGGAAGAACTTGAGGTCCAGTGAAACCTCAAATTTTATAGGCTCTTAAGAACAGGAGCGAGTATATTTGGCATTGCCATTTGTGGATTCTACAGTCTGGACGTAGGTGCTCAGAATCCATGTTATAATTCCACCTCATCTCATAGCTACTTGAACCAGGAACCACAAAAAGTGATTATATATATATATATATATATATATATATATATATATATATATATATATATATATATATATATATATGCCACCAAAACTAGATAAGATAGATGATCCTAAGAATCACATTCTGTCAGAAACCAGATATAGATCTTTCCTAAGGGACTCACCTAGAGCATGTCAAATACAGAAATGAATGTGTTGTAGCAAAAATATAAAAATAAAAAAGTAGTCTTTTACCCTGCTAACTGTCACTGTAGTTTCCCAAGTCTTTGCTAGATATCTTGGTTGAATACATCCCCACTCCTCATCTGCCCAGTGTTTCTTACTGCCACACAAGTTCTTACACTCAAAACCTCTCATAAAAGAACACACAACACAATATTCTTTGACCCAACTGATAAGATATAATAGCCCACTTAAGCATACAAAGCCTGGTACAATCCATACCTTAGGATCATTAATAACAACCAGTAAATACACAGAGCAAAAATCTTAACTTCACCTGCCATGGCTTCTTACGCTCTCCTCTTCCTATCTCTCCTTTTTCCTCTAGTCTCCTCCTCTTCCTTCAAACATCTCTCTCACCCATTCTTCCTTCTCCTCCACTGACAGGCCTCCTTCTATCCTGTACCTGACCCTCACCTGTACTATACAAATTCAACGGGAGGTGGTTCTGGTGAAACCACCTTAATTCTGAGTACATGAGTAGGCAGCTGTCCTTAGGGTATTGGAATTAGCATCAAAATATAGGTAAATTCAGGGCAAACCACAAAAAGTACCTTTCATATCCTAGAGAAATCTTTCAAGCCATTATTGGATTCTATATTCTTGACCTAGTTTCTCAGAATCCATGTTGGGAACCAATGGAAGGAGAAGTTCCTGGTCCAACCTAGTAGTATTTCTCACAAAATTTGTTCAAATCATCTGATCTTCACTCAAACAAAAATCATTCAAAAAGAAGCTGTATACTTTAGAGGAAAACCAATTAAAGGTTCTCATTCTTTATTGTGCAATATTTTAGATTTAGATTTTGATGCTTAATATACATCTACACCTTAGTGATGACCTTTCATGTTTGGCCTGACATCTACCATTCTTAATTAACAATGTAAAAGGACTTTAGTTAGTCACAGAAATCATTCAAAGTGTATTTACATAGGTTTATTTAATACAAATTCAGCTTGTAGTTTAAGGAGGATTATCCATACTTAATGTGCTGACATGTCTCTACCTCTAAGCCCATGTTTAACAATCACTATTCTCATTATTTTGTAGCTAAAATATTGCATTAGACTCAAGATAAAATAATTAACATCTTACTAAAATAAAATGAGATTTTTTTCTTTGTATAACGCAGAACTTATAATTGAACTTTTTTCGAGACAGTGTTTCTCTTATATCCCTGGTAGTACCAGAGCCCTCTCTCTCCCTTTCTCTGTAGACCAAGCTGGCCTTGACCTTAGAGTTCTTCTGCCTGCTTCTGCGACCCCAGTGCTAAGAGTAAAGGCCTGTGCCACCACACCCAGTGCTTTCTACATCTTTAACAAGCTCTTGTCTGATTATATTCCATATCTTATGAAGTTACTTTCCTAGAATTACCTAGAAGAAATCCAATAACAACAACATATTTTGCACACCTAAATCCCTTATCCCGAGTTGCTGATTGATCTAGTAACATATCAAATTCTCTGAAGGAACTGAAAATAGCAAATATTTGCATTCATTGCAGGAGTAAAGAAAAGGCCAGCTCACTGCACAATCTCATGATATCACAAAACATTTCTGTCAACACTAAAAAGGGAAATCTCATAAAGAGACCAGTACCCGAGTCCAGAGTTTTTTACCTTCTGATTGGTTTTGCACACGCTGGCCACCATTTCATTATTACCAGGTTGATCCCAAAGGTATTCTCTGACCCAAGGATCCATTTCTATTACATTGTCATATTCAGCCATGTTCAGTTAAATTTAACCACCGACCACACCAAAGTCTGGGTTTATAAAATATCCAAAAGAAATGCTAAAAAAATACATTTATTACTGGTAAATAAACAAAAAGTCTTTTACTTGTTGAACCACTGCATCTATCCCTTTTCATTGTCTTGATTTGTTCTGGGTATATTCACAAACCAAGAAAAATGTGTTTAAGTTAAGAAACCACTTCAAAATTTACTTTTCTCTGTCTATTATATAATTATAAAGACTAAACTTAGATATCAATGCTTAAAAGAAAACAATCTTACTTGTTGTGTCCTTTCACCATTTCTCATTTTTTTTCTTTTATATAATTGAAAAAAATACTGTTTAGCCTGTTATTTAATATTTTTCCTACTCCACTTCAATTTCTACTTCAATTCTGAGTGATAAGTCCAATTGGGATCTGATTACATATATTGGCCACATATGTATTTTTCTTAAAAATCCTGAGGCAGTGTTTTATATGCTAGAAAGTATTCTTTTGGGAGACTATTATTCTGGAAATTTAATTCATCCATTTTCATGGCTTTTCTTTATGAATTTATTATTTGCTAATTTGTTTGAAATTTTTTGGAGTATTGTGTGTGTGTGTGCCTGTGTGTGTATACATACATACATACATACATACATACATGTATATGTATGCTTGATAATTCAACTTTAATATGAGCATAGAAATTTCTTGAGTCATATTGGTAATTTATGGACATAGTGAATTTTTGTACATGCTGTACATATAAAGTTGAAAATACATTATGTATATTTCTTCAAATGCAATGTTTAAATATGTATATATGATCAAACCTACTAATTGCAGTTTTAGCATTTTCCAACATTAATTTTATCTTATTAGGCGTCTAGAAAGAAATACATGGAATCATGAATCATCTCTTACCTTCAACTCTAGGTAGACTCAATGATATATCTTACTTTTATACATGATTGCTCACCTTTGGTACATTAATTATATATTTAATTTTCTCTATTTATATTATAAGTGTGTGCCACATTGTATATATGTATTCGTTGATAATTGCCTTCTGTAAACAAAAATTAAAAATAAATGATTTATATACATTATTTCAAAATCTAAGATCATACAGTTTCTTCCATAATCAAATACCATAATGCATAAATATCAAAAACATTTCTTCTTTGTGACTATTAACGAAAAGTATTTGATGTACCATTACTATAAACATATTATGACATTATCCATTGAAGTTTCTTCAAGGAATTGTCTAACTTTTAATAAAGGGAAGTATAATAAATTGTTAGTATCAATGATTCTCAAACGATATCAGTATTTTTTCAATCTATATTCCTTTAAATTGAAAAATAGATTTTTGTTTATATAAGTCAAAACAAAAAGGGACATGTTGGCTATAGACAGCAAAAGAGACCAAAGGAAATTAATGCCAAACTCTAAAATTTGTGCCAATGTCTTAAATGGGAAATGATATTTTACTGTATGATTAATTTAATGAAACAAAATGTCGTTTTTATTTAATAATTTTCCTGACTATTTTATGTACTTACATTTCAAATATTATCTCTTTTCCTCCCTCTCCCATAACCCCCACCAGATACATGGCATCGCTGAGGATGTTCCCATTTCCACCAATCCACTTTAACCTCAATGCCCTGGCATTACCCTACATTGGGGAAATCAGTCTTCACAGGATTAAGGGCTTTTCCTCCCAAAGGTGTTAGACAGTGAAGTCCTCTGCCACATATGTGGCTGGTGTCATGGGTCCCTCAGTTTTTACTCAGTCATAGGTGGTTTAATTCCTGGGATTTCTGATGGGGGCTGTTTAATTGATATTGTTGTTGTTCCGAGGGTTTTGCAAACCCCTTCAGCTAATTAAGTATACTCTCTTAAAAACTCCATTGATCCCCCTTGTTCAATTAAATGGTTAGCTGCAACCTTCCTCATCAGTGTTAGTAGGGTTCTGTCAGTGCCTCTCAGGAGACATCCATATCTGACTCCTCTCAGCAAGGGCATGTTGGCATCAGAAATAGTGACTGGTTAGAGTGGCTGCATATGGGATGGATCCCCACGTTGGGCAGTCTCTGGTTGACCCTTTCTTCAGTCCCTGTTTAACTCTTTGTCCTTGTATTTTCTCCCATGAATATTTGTTCTCCCTTCCACATTATGGTCTTCCTTCTGCTTAGGCTTCATATGACCTGAGAATCCTTTCTTAGGTATTCCACACTTTTAGGCTGATACCCACTTCCAATAAGTGTATACCATATGTGCTCTATTGTGTCTTGGTTACCTCACACAGAATGATATATTCAACTTCCATCCTATGAATTTCCTGCAAACATTTTTTTAATACCTAACAAGTACAAAGCTATGCAAATGTACCACATTTCCTTTATACATTACTCTGTTGAGGGACAACTGGGTTCTTGTTAGCTTCCGGCTAGTATAAAAAAGGTAACTATCAACATATAGCAGCATGTGTCCTTGTTATATGTTGGGGCATCTTTAGTGTATATAACAAAGAAGTAGTATTGTGGTGTCGTCAGGTAGTACTATATCCGCTTTTCTGAGGAAATTCCAAACTGTTTTCCAGAGTTGTTCTACCAAGTTGCAATCTCACCAACAATGGGGGAGTGTTCCTCTTTCTCCACATCCTTGCAAACTTCTGTTGTCGTCTGATTTTTTTTCCTTAATCTTAGCCATTCTGACTGGCATTCCATGGAATCCTCGGATTTTTTTTTTTTTGATTTGCATATCCTCGATGACTAAGGATGTTGATATTCCTCAGTTGGGATTCTTTGTTTACCTCTATACACCATTTATGAAAGGTCTATTTGATTCTCTGGACTCTAAGTCCTTCAGTATTTGTACAGATTTATTTTAGCCTTCTATCAGATGAAGAATTAGTAAAGATTTATTTTTCTTAATCTGTTGGTTGCCCCTATTCTGAATGACAGTGCCCTTTTCCTTACCAAAGCTTTACAATTTTATGAAGTCCCCATTTGTCGATTCTTGATATTGGAGCATAAGCCATGGGTACTCTGTTTTGGAAATTTCCCCAGTGCCCAAGTGTTTGAGACTCTTTTCCACTGTTGCTTCTATTAGTTTAAGGTTATATGGTTTTATGTGAAGATCCTTGATCGACTTTGACTTGAGCTTTGTACAGGGTGATAAGAATAGTGGTTGGAGATTTAGGTCAGTGATAGAGCGTTTGCCTAGGAAGCGCAAGGGCCTGGGTTCGGTCCCCAGCTCTGAAAAAAAGAACCAAAAAAAAATTGATTGTTTTCCATTCTTCTACATGCTAATCTCCAGTCGAAACAGCACTGTTTGTGTTTTATTCATTGGACGGTTTTGGCTCCTTTGTCAAATATCAATTGGCCACTGATGTGTGGCTTCATTTCCGGTCTTCAATTCAATCTACCTCGCTGTCTCTGTACCATTACCATACAATTTTTATCATTATTGTTCTGTTATACAGTTTGAGGTAAGAGATAGAGATTGCCAAAGAAATTCTTTTATTGCTGAGGATAGTTTTCTCTATCATGGGGTTTTTGTTATTCCAACTGAATTTAAAATTGCTCTTTCTAACTCTATGAAGAACTGAGTTGGAATTTTGATGGCGATTACCTTGAATATGTTGATTGTTTTTGGCAAGATGGCCATTTTTGCCATATTAACTCTATCAATCCATGTGCATGGAAGATCTTTCCATCTTCTGAGATCTTCTTCAATTTTTTTCTTCACAAACTTGAAGTTCTTGTCATACAGACCTTTTACTTGCTTGGTTAGAGTCACACAGGCGATTTTATTATTATTTGCCAATAATGAGAAGGCTGTCTTTTCCCTAATTTATTCTCAACCTTTTTATCCTTTAAGTAGATGAAGGCGTAGAGGAAGGCTACTGATCTGTTTGAGTTAATTTTATATACAGCAACTTTGCTGAAGTTCTTTATGAGCTGAAGGAGTTCTCTAGTGGAATTTTTGGGGTCACTAAAATATACTATCATATCTTCTACAAATCGTGATATTTTGACTTCTTGAATTCCCTTTGGTCTCCTTTGTTGTCTAATTTCTGCGGCTTAGAATTCCAGAACTATATTTAAGAAGTAAGTGGAGATTGGGAAATCTTCTCTATTCCCTGATTTTTGTGGCATTGCTTCAAGGTTCTCTCCATTTAGATTGATGTTGGCTACTGCTTTTTTTGAATACTGCTTTTACTATGTTTATGGATGGACCTTGAATTTCTGATATGTTGCAAGACTTTTAACATGAAGAGCTATTGATTATTTTGCATTTTTATCAACATCCAACGAGATGGGTACAAAGCTAAACATTCTCAGCTGAGGATTATCAAATGATCAAAAAGCACCAAAAGAAATTTTCAACATTCTTACTTATCAGGGAAATGCAAATCAATATGACCCTGAGATTACACCTCACACCAGTAAGAATGGCCAAGTAAAAAAACAAACAAACAAACAAAAAAAAAGAAAACAAAACCTCAGGGGCAAATTATGTTGGTGAGGATGTGGAGAAAGAGGGACAGTCCTCAATTCTTGGTGGGATTTAAAATTGGTACAACCACTCTGGAAATTAGTCTACAGGTTCCTCAGAAATTAGGATATTACACTACCTAAAGTCTCAGCTGTACCACTCCTGGGTATATAACCAAAAGATGATCCAACACAGAAAAAGACACAGGATCCACTGTGTTAATAGCAGCCTTATTTATAATAGCTATAACCTGGAATGAACCAAGATGCCATTCAAGAGAAGAACGGATTTAAAAAAGTGGTACATCTACACAATGGAGTACTAATCAGCTATCAAAAACAACGACTTCATGAAATTCACAGGCAAATGAAATGAACTACAAATATCATCCTGAATGAGGTAACTCAATCACAGAAAAACACACTTGGTATGTACTCATTGATAAATATATATTAGCCAAACAGCTCGATTACTCAAAATGCAAACCAGAGAATTCAGAAAGCTCAAAAGAAGAATGACCAAAGTGCTGTACTCCTACTCCTTCTTAAAAAGGGAAAAATATAAAAAGGAGGGTATATGGAAGCAAATTTCAGAGCATCGACTGAAGGAATGGCCACTCAGAGCCTGACCCACATGTGACATATATATATATATATATATATATATATATATATATGTATATGTATATGTATATGTATATGTATATGTATATGTATATGTATATGTATATGTATATGTATATGTATATGTATATATATATGTGTATATATATATATATATATATATATATATATATATATATATATATATATGTCTCCACCAAAATAGATAGGATTGATTAAGCTAAAAATGCATAGTGGAAGGGACCAGATATAGATCTCCAAGCATGTCCAATACAAAGGTTAATGCTAGCAGCATACCACTGAACAGAGAAATGGACCTTCTGGGGGAATTAGACGAAGCATGGAAAGAGTTGAAGGAGCTTGCATCTGCAGAAGAACAAAAATGACAATCAACCAGATTCTAGGGACTAACCCATTAGTGAATGAATATACATGGACTGACCCTGGGCTCCAACTGTATATGTTGCAAAGAATAGCCTAGTCGGGGCACCAGTGGACAGGGAAGTATTGGTCTTGCCAAGGTTTGAACCCAATGCAGGGTAATATCGGGGGTTGTAAGCAGAATGTGTTTTGGAATACCCATTTGGGGGAGTAGGAGGTGAATGGATGGGGGATTTTTGACATGAATCTGGGAAGGGAAATTATTTTAAAATGTAAGTAAGAAATTATCTAATATTTTTTTTAAATGTCTTCCTGAGCTTTGTAAGCAAATGGATGGAATTAACCATTTTGTGTTAAAAAATTATCAGTTTGTCTTTGGTAATTCAGAACCAAAGAACAATCATCGTATATTCTCAGTAATATGTAGATATTAGCCTATAATAGTAATATATACTCAAGAAACAGGACACAGAAGTCAAAAACTTCATCAGGGAATAGGGTCCAAATGGAAATATTTAAATCCCAATTTGGAGGGAGAAGAAAGAAACCAGAAGGAGAGATAGAAAGTGATACTGAGGATCAATAATGGAAGGAGGTTTTGGAGAGGGGACATGATATTCTATTGAGTGGGAAAAAAAGGACTGAAGACCTGAGGACCAGCAGAAAGAAGAGAAACAGGTGACCCGATGAGGGAGAAGATTTGGAGGATTCTATAGAGTGTACTAGATAACTGTGAATTGAGATATCCTCAGGACTCAATGAGGCATGGATAAATGAAATGCCCTACAGTGGCGAAAGGGAACTTATTTACCTCCAGCACAAAGACAGGTCATCAAGTGAGAGATGGGGTTGTTCTCCAACAGACAAAGCTCTGACCATGATTCTTCATGTCTCAAAGAAATGCAGGGATGGAAATGAAGAAGAGCCTGAGTAACAGAAAGCCAAAATGGGATCCAATTCAAATGGAGGCACCAACACCAGACACCATTTCTGACGCTATGGGACGTTCAAAAAAAGGATCTATCATGACTCCTTCCCCAATAACAAAAAACAAGCAGCTGTAAGAGTCAGATGCATAATGTGTACCCAACCAATGAAGAGAAGTTGCTGAGTCTTCTGGTTAAATTTGGGAAAAGGTTCAGGAAGCTGAGGAGGAGGGCATCCCTTTAGCAGGACCAGCTAGACCCTTGACATCTCTCAGACACTGGCTCACTAACCAGGCAGCATTTACACGCTGAGATGAGGCCTCCAGCTCACATACAGGAGAGGAATCCTGGTTCTAGTTTCAGTTAGAAAAGATGTGTCTCACCATTAGGTTTGGAGGAAGTATGGGATGTGGAAATGTTAGTTAGTAGACCAGGAGGGGAATAAAAACTGGAGTGTAAAAGTAAATAAATAATAAAAACATTGAACACTACTTATAGAGTACACATGGACAGACCCATGACTCCAGGTGCATATACATATGCAGAGGATGGCCTTGTTGTGCACCAATGAGAAAAAAGCCCTTGGTCCTGAAAAGGCTAGGCATTCGGGAATGTCAGGGTGGGGAGGCAGAAGGGGTGGGGTCGGATGGAACACCCTCACAAAAGATGGTATAAGGAGGATGGGACAGGGGGCTTATGGGTATGAAACCAGAAATGGGAATAACATTTGAAGTGTAAATAAGAACATACCCACAAATATTTAAAAAAAGAAAGAAAATGCATTACAGTTGTAAGTTTTTTTTCTATTTCTTAAACGTGTTTAATTGAATAAGTTATGTATTTATGTTTCAAATATTATCCATTTTCCTGGATCACCCTCTCCCATTTTCCTTACCCCATCCTCCAGCATCCCCTTACACCCACCCACACTCACCTCCATTCCCTGACATTTCCCTACACTGGGGAAGCTAGCCATCCCTAGGTCAAGGGCCTCTTCTTCCATTGATGCCAGAAAAGATCATCCTCAGTTAAGTATTGAGGTAGAGCCATGTGTACACATGGTTTCGTGGTTTAATCTCTGGGAAGTCCCAATGGGGAGGGGGTCTGATTGGCTGATATTGTTGTTATTCCTAGAGGATTTCAAACTCGTAAGCTCCTTCTCTCTTTTCTCTAAATCTTCCATTGAGGATCCTCAATCCCACTTATAAGACTCTCAACAGAGGAATGTATACAGAAAATATGACACATTTACACACTGCTCTACTAGTCAGCTATTTCAAAAATGACTTCATGAAAGTGTTAGGCAAGTGGATAGAATTAGAAAATATCTTCCTGAGTGAATTAACCCAAATACAATACTGCATATGTAGCAGAGTTGTGTTGTTCCTTGTAGAAAGGCTTCAACTCTCTGGGATGATAGGAGAAGGTCTTGGGCCTACTATAATGAAGCTCAGGCACAAGATTTACCTTGGTACAGTGTTTTGATCAGTTTTTCTGCTAGGATTGGCCAGCACTAGCTATTTAAGTTCAGTTTCACATGCTGTACATGATCTTCGTTGGTCATGTCTTGTTAGTCGAGGTTGGGCATGACAAGGGACTTTGTAAATATTCCTCAATGTGTACTCAAAAATTTTGTTTTCCAATTCCATTCTCTGCAATGATTTTGGTCACAAAGGGGGCCCAGGAATACAGTGAGTATAACCTTGTAAATATGGTGTACCTACTTCAAGAAACAAACAGACCCCGAGACTGCCCCATGCAGACCTCGCTACTGCTTTGATTTTTGTTACTGCAGATGAAGACTTTGACTCTGATGTAACTGAGGCTCTAAAATACTACCAATTGTCAGTTCTGCTTGTAGTAGCGGGGTGATCATCCAAGCTTTCTGAATGAGGAGGAACCATGTCGACTCCCTTCGTTTGAGTCCGGAGTGATACCTGTTTTGTGCACACTGTCAGGGGTCGTGACAAGTGATTCCTGAAGGAGTAACATGAATGGAAAGGGCAAAGGGTGCTTCGGACGTTGTGCTGTCAAGCGCCTCTTACACCAGCTTTGGTGCAGTGATGTGTCTTGGAACCTCATAAGCGAGTGGTAAAGGCTAATCAAGACCCTTGCTCCTCAGAGACTGCAGGGACTAGAAAATCACTGGTGGACTGTGTTAGGGAATAAACATGTGATAAGATTTGAATAGAGCATAGAATGCATGTAATAGAATTCCATGTGAGTTTCATGTGTTACTGTGACGCTTCTGTCTTGATGTCTCACTCACTTTTTTTTCTTGTTCTAAAGCTTTTAATATTCATTCCGTGATGATATTTTTGAAATATTGAGTATGATAAAAATGGAAAGTATTTTCTCTAGTCACATATATTGAAATTCTTAGTGTCTCTTGACATCCTATGCAGTTGCCTGGCCAGAAGTCTTGGGATGCTTTCAATACTGGTAAGTTGATAGAACACAAACTGTTTGCATTACAAGCTTTGCTTTTAAATAATTCTTTTCATGACCCCCAATTAGATTTTACAAATGCCTCCTGCCCTTTACAGACAAATCTACAATCACCCTTGCTTGGAGAAAGGAGTTAAGTGTTATGCCTTCTGTGAATGAAGAGGAAGATCTAAGGCTACACTCCTCAGAGAAACAAGGTATCAGCTCTTGTAGGAAGAAATATGCATCTAGGCAACAATAAATGTTCCAAGCTAACATGTGCAGTAAAGTAATGTTTGGAAAATACCACTCCTTTATTAGTAGTATTATTAACCATTGTATTTGTTTATATTTCAAATATTACCCCCTTTCCATAAACACTATCTCCACATATTCCTCCCCTGTGTCTCTAAAAGGGTGACTCCGCAAGCCCCATTCACTCTTTCCTCACCCCTCTAGAATCACTCTTCTCTGGGACTTCAAGCATCCAAAGGACCAATTGCTTCTCATTCCACTGATGTGAGATGAGGCAGTCCTCTGCTACATATGTAGGGTATCAGACCATGTATAATCTATGGTTGGTGGTTAGGTCCATGGGAGCCCTGAGGGGTCTGGTTAATTGATATTGTTGTTAATTACAGTCTTCTTCAGCTCCATCATCCATTCCCCTACATATTCCATTGGGACTTGTAGGAATATTTAAATGGTTGGCTGTGAATATCTGCATCTGTATCACTCAGGTGCTGGCAGAGCCTCTCAGAGGACAGCCATACCAGACTCCTGTTTGCAAGCACATCTTAGCATCAGCAACAGTGTCCATTTTGTTGTCTGCAGATATGTGGATGGCATTTCTTACAGCCTCTGCTCCATATTGACCCCTGCATTTCAACTAGATATGGATAACTCTGATTTAATAGGAGAGAGGTGAGTGACCCATCCTTACACTTTGGTCAAGTCTATCTACTGCAGGTGGTGTCTTCAGGTTCAATTTCACTGTTGTTGTTGATGTTGGCTAATGTCATCACTGTTGGGTGATGAAAACCTGTCACATCAAAAGTATCTGGGACATTCTAGAGATTACCCCCTTACCAATGAGTGCATGCTCTATTCCTTTATTTGTCTTTGGGTTACTTCACTCAGGGTGATATTTTCTAGTTTCATCCATTTGCCAATGAATTTCATGAAGTCATTCTATTTAGTAGCTGAATACCACACCATTTTGTAAATGGACTACATTATATGAATCTGTTTCTCTTTGGAGGGACATCTGTGTTCTTTATATCTTCTGTCTTTTACAAATAAGGCTGCTATGAACATAGTGGAGCATGTGTCCTTGTTGTAGGTTGCAGCAAGTTTTGGGTATGTGCCATCGAATGGTACAGCTGGATCCTCAGGTATTAAATACTATGTTCAATGTTTGAGGAACCTCCAGCCTGGATTCCAGAGTGGTTTTAAGAGCTTGCAATTTCAACAGTGACAGAGTTTTCCTTTCTCTCCGCACCCTTGCAAGAGTCTTTTGTCACCTGACTTTTTTATCTTAGCCATTCTGAGTGGTTTGAGGTAGAATCTCAGGATTGTTTTGATTTGCTTTTCCCCAACGAGTAAGGATGTTGAATATTTCTTTAGATACTTCTCAGCCATTCAGTATTCATCAATTGAGATTTTTTGTTTAGAACTGTAGCCCACTATTAAATAGTGTTATTTGACTCTCTGGAGCATAGCTTATTGAGTATTTGTATATATTAGATATTAGCGCTCCATCAGATATAGGATTGGTAAGATCTTTTCCCAATCTCTTAGTTGCTGTATGGAGGTAATCACAGTGTCCATTGCCTTACAGAACTTTGAAATTTTATGAAGTTCCTTTTTTCAATTTTTGATCTTAGAACAAAAACCTTTGGTGTTCTATTCAGGAAATTTTCCCCACTACTAATGTGTTCAAGGCTATCCCCTGCTTTTTCATCATTTAGTTTCAGTGTATCTGGTATTATGTGGGGGTCTTTAATCCACTTTTATTTGAGCTTTGTACAAGGATATAGGAATGGATTGGCTTGCATTCTGCTACATTCTGCCCTTCAGTTGAAACAGTACATATTTTAAAAAATGCTATTTTTTTTCCCACTGGATGCTTTTAGATCCTTTGTGAATTTTCAAGTGGCCATAGCTGTGTGGGTTCTTTTCTGTTTCTTCAATTCAATTCTATTCCATTGATCTACCTGCCTTTTTCAATACCAATACAATACAGTTTATCATCACCATTGCTCTGTAATACAAGTTGAGCTCAGAGATGGTGATTTCCACAAAATGTTTTTATTTTTCAGAATAGATTTCTCTATCCTGTGATTGATTTTATTCCAAATAAATTTGCAAACTGCCATTTCTATGTCTGTGAAGAATTGAGTCGGAATATGGATGGGGATTCATTGAATCTTTAGGTTGATTTTGGTGCAATGCCCATTTTTACAATATTTATCCTGCCAGTACACGAACATGGGAGATCTTTCTAATTTCTGAGATCTTCAATTCATTTCTTCAGAGACTCTAGTTATTGTTCTATATATCTTTCAATACTGGAGTCACACTGAGGTATTTTATATGCTTTTTATATGCTCGGTTAGAGTCACACTGATGTGTTTTATATGCTTTTTGACTATTGTCAAGGGTGTCACTTTTGTAATTTCTTTCTCAGCCTGTTTCTCTTTTGAGCAGAGGAAGGCTCCTGATTTGTTGAATCAATAAAATACTCTGCCACTTGGCTAAAGTTGTTTATTTGGCTTAGAAATTCACTGATGGAATTTGTGGGGTCATTTAAATACACTACCACATCATCCTGCATATAGTGATATTTTGAATACTTCCTTTGCAATATGTATGCCTTTACCTATATTTGTTTTCTAATTACTCTGGATAGGAACTTGAATACTATATTGAAAAGGGAGGGAGGGGGTATCCTTGTCTAGTTCCTGATTTTAGTGGGATTGCATTATGTTTCTCTCCATTTAGTTTGATGTTAGCTAAATGGTTTGCTGTTTATTGCTTTTACTGTGCTTCAGTATGGTCCTTGTATTTCTGATATTTCCAAGACTTTTAACATGAAGTTAAGAAAATATGCCTTCTGGCCATTTAGTGAGATGATTGCTTGGACTTTTTTTCTTTGAATTTGTTTTTATAGTGGGATTTGGTTTATTAGTGACCAGTGGAATGGGATAAGGAAAAGTGGGAGGGGACCTGGAGAGGGAACAATGGCAGGAATGTAATTAAATAAAATAATTTCTATATTAGTTTTAGTCATAAATTCAAATGCTCATTTCATTTTAACATCTACATTGCAATTCAATCGTGAATTTAGCGCTTTATGCTTACTGAACTGTGTAAGCATTCGTAATTTACTCTTTATGCAATTTACGAATTTTCTCCATTCTTATTAAATTCCATCAATTGTGCTTGCATATGTAGAAGGCTTAGTATTCATAATTTGTGCAGAAAATACATTCATGAATCTTTTTATTTTAATGATCTGTTATGTGTGAACGTCTATGTATAGATTTGTGCACATGAACACAGGCACCTGGGGAGACCAGGAGATGTCAGATCCCTTGGAGCTGCTTTTACATCTGGTTGCAAGTGGCTTGATGGATGTTGGAAACTGAATGTGTTTGCTCTAAAGAGCAGTAAGTGCTCTTAACCACTAAGCTAATACTACAATACTAATTCCATAATAAAACCAACCTATTTATAATTTTCTCATGTATATCAGGGAATCTTTGAAATTGAGACATCTTGCCACCTTCTAGGTGCTTAGACTACATCCAGGCATTATTTTTTCCAGCTTTCTTTCCTTTATCATCGTAAGATTTGTTAGATTAAATATGTTAATATTATGCAGTAAATCCTCCAAATGTTTCTTATAGAACCTTGGCTTAGTGTCTGTTTCTTTCCTCTGCAATGACTATATTAATTTTACAGTTTGCAGTTCTCCCTTTCTTTACACAATCAATCTGATATGTTTTTCTTTCATATAGAATGAAGTAAAAACCTTTTAGTTTTTCTGTGAAGAGTTAATGTACTAAGAAAATGTGTTGAATTTCCCGTTTAAGGCCAATACAATACATTATTTCTTTAAAATCTTCCTAGAGTTTTCTTTTTCCTTTTTATTATTATTATTGTTCTTATTAGTCTCATTATTAATAGTCTGTATAAGCTTTTATATGTTCTGGTCATGTAGTGAATATGGAAGTCTTCCAAACCTCTATGTGTATGTATCAAATTTAGGTTCTTGGTTTTTCATGGCATAAAATTTTATCTGCTCAGCCACCTCACTGCAACACAATATAAAACATTAAGCTCCAGGCTGCTTTTATACATACAATGTTTTCATCATTTTGCTTTTAAGAATTATTTTTATTATTGTAACATATTTTCTTTTCCATGTCCAGTTGGTAAATCTGGTATGCTTATTTTAATATTTATTTAATAATTTAATCATAATTATGATGCACTTGATACCTAGCTAATATGAAATTATCTTTGATACAATTGAATAAATGTAATAAGTTACCTACAGCATGATGCTTGGTACTTAATTTTGTTCATTATTACTAAGCATTTGCATAAAAAAAGAATATTTCATTGTCCCAATCCTGATGCCACTTTTATACTGTATGACAGCTACCAACTACATATGACTTTTAATCATTTAAAAGGAGTTAGGATTAAATTGTTAAATGATATTTCCACAACATCAAGTAAATAGATTTCTTTACTTCAATTAATTAAACATGCTACAGCAGGAAAAAAATTTATTTCCTTTGGATATGTTAAAACGAAATTTAATTTACCATTCTCCTGCCTATCAGAAAGTCAATTTTCTTATACAAGAAGATTTGCCAAGCACAGGTCATATTTCTGGTATAACCTGTAATTACAATCACCAGTCTTGTCAGTTTCAAGTGGTTTTCACATCATGCCTGTAAAACACAATGATCAACATGGCAGGATAACCAAAAGGGCAGTGCAGTAGCATAAATAGCTTGTTGATAGCCAACAGATCTCTAATTTTGCTTAAGACCTGTTCAATGAACATGGATGGTACTTGTAATTTATCCACGTATAGAAGGCTAATGAAGCTGTGGTTATGGGGGAGAATGTACAGCCCCATACTGACTTAAGCCAGTATCATACCTAACAACAATCATAGCCATGTGTCCTTATATAAATAATTAATTTCAGTCTCTGCAAAAAAGATCAAGTAAAAATCCCAGCCATTCAAAATGCAGGATAGAAATTTCATGTCCTGTCTCTATGGCTCAATCTACAAAATGTCACTTGATTTAACGATGAGGAACATTACAGAAGAGGGGGCAAGAAGATTGTAAGAGACTAAAGTTTACTATGAGATGGTGTCTCAAAGAAACACCAGAAATTACACTTATAATGTCTAACTAACACGACTGCCTAAACAACAGCTGAGGAAGAGATGGAATAGGGAAGAATGGAAGTTTAGTCTTTTTTCTGCTTCAACTCTTTCTTCTTCGTCGTCTTTTTCTTCTTCTTCTTCTTCTTCTTCTTCTTCTTCTTCTTCTTCTTCTTCTTCTTCTTCTTCCTCCTCCTCCTCCTCCTCCTCCTCCTCCTTCTCTCTCTCTCTCTCTCTCTCGCTCTCTCTCTCTCTCTCTCTCTCTCTCTCTCTCTCTCTCTCTCTCTTTCTCTCTTTCTCTCTCTCTCTCATTGTTGGAAAGTCCCTTGGTGTTAAGAGGGAAAGTATTAGATACGAAAATCTGTGAAAATAAGTCTTTTCTAAGCTTTGATTTTTGTGACTGCAGACAAAAACTTTGACTCTGATGTAACTGAGGCTTTAAATGTATTAAAAAATTAACATCTCTCATCTGCAAGAAACCTTCTAATAGCTTATTGCTCTGTCTTCCAGGAGATGAGTGTCAATTGTGTCAATTGCTCTTTGTGTCAGGAGAAGGGCTTGTCTGTCAAATGCTTTGCAATTGCAAAGTTCTCTGAAGTCCTGCTCTCATTGCCTTTTCAATCTGCACCAGTCCATCTCTACACACCCCCATGTACTTCTCTCTAGCGAAATGATTTATCCTGGAAATTGGCTACACTGGCTCTGTCAAACCCAAGATTTGGAGAGCCTTGTATGTGATATCTGAAGAATCTCTCAGGTGGGAAGAGACACACAAAAGCTTTTCTTCACACTTTTTGGTACAAATTAGTGCTGCCTATTGACAGTCATGACCTTTGGCCACTGTATGGCCCTGCTTCCCCAAGCAACCCAAATGAGTCGTGAGGTATGTGCCCATTTGGCAATTGTTTTGTGGGAAATAGGTTGCCTTGTAGGGTTGGGATAAAACTACTTGAGGCCCAAATCTAACCACTCACAAGGAATTGATAAATTCTCGGTCATCTTCCATACCACACTGACATTCATGCTGAACCCCATCATCTATAGCTTAATGAACCAAGAAGTCAAGGCGGCACTGAGAAGAACTCTGGGTCTGAAGAAAGTTCTGATAATAAATAGGTAATTAAGGATCTCAATATGCTCTTTCACAAAGGTGCAAAGTCTGTGAAAGAAAGAAAACAAAACCACTGTGCTCCTTTTGGTGTCTGGAAACAATCTTAAGAAACATAACTTTGTTTTAGTGTGTTCTCTTTATTCCCCACCATGCTTAATTGCAAACAATTGTAAAGTATGTTTGCTACTAAATTACTTTAGTAGATCAGTCCAGTACTTAAACATTTTCATCTGGGCAGAGTTTAAACTACATCCTAATGTCTCAGGGGCCTTGAAAATTTCTGTATCTATTCTTAGCTATTTGGAAATCTTCCAGAAATTGTTTTTTATATGATCTAATCTCGTTATGTTACAATTCCATATTCCTCAGTATATATAAATTTATTCCATTGGACTGGAACTGCTAATTAGTTCTCAGGTCATTGAATTGTTAGACTCTGCTTTGTGTACCATTTGGTCAGTCCATACTTCAGATCTGGGCACCCAGGGCCTATGATTATGGTACAGGAGTAGTCTTTCCTCCACCTTTTGATTTCTATTAGTGCGGTGGAAAAGAATTTCAGCCAGGTGATTACCAATATTAATATCATAGTTTCAGATAAATACACACACACACACACACACACACACACAAACACAGGTACAAACACACACACACACATACACACACAAACACATTCACAAACAAACACACATACACAAGCATGCATGCGCACATTATACAGGAATTGAAGTGGGTTACAAGTGACAGAATGCAAATATAAAAGTCAGCTAGTGTCAGATAATTAGATTCAGGTTGCTATTCAACATGAAATAAAATAACATAAAATTATAATATTGAGTCTTTATGAATATAATTAAACCAAAATAAAATTTCATTTAAGTGTGCTGAAAATATGGAAGACATTAAAAAATTACCATGACACTAAAACTACAGTAATGTTTTGGCATGAGTCACCAAAACAGAAAGACAATAATTATAATAACCTTGGACTCATTGTTCTGAGTCTACTTACATCCAGTAAGGACCAATCAGGTCAAAATGTTGGTAAAAAAATGACCAAGATGCTGAAAACAAAGCATAAATTATTGAAGAGACATACACTCTTTCCATAGGCTTTAAGTGATTCTCCTATAACTTCTATTACTTTAAAAGGAAATACGAAAGAAAATACATTAAATTTAACTACGAAAGGAAAATAATTAAAAATAATTTCATTGCTCCGTAATTGGGTGTTGTTAAGATGACAGGCGTCCTACTAATGCTTAACTGTGATAAGGAAAGCAAGAAACACTTTTTGGTATCTGTGTCAAGTACATAAAATCTCAACATAAAAGAGAAAAACCACTGGGCAAATCCAAATTCAGAGACATTCTAACAAAGTAATTATTTATCTTCAAAGGTGTGGTCACAGAAGATATAAATAGTAATGAATTATCACAGAATAGAATGACATAAGATATGCAATAACTAAATGTCAACTGGATTTCTGGATTGGATATGGGCATAGAAAGTGTACAGTTCTAGAAACATTGTTGTTATTTTTGGTCAGCTTACTGAGTTCCTTTTTTTTTTTTTCAATTTTCTGATTTTTGAGAATTAGTCATTAAATTGATTAAAGTATATAAAATTTAGTAATTAGGTTACAATATAAAATCATACTTTTTCCTATTAATTAAATCCATTTTTCCTGAATAGTTTGAATTCTGCTTTATTTTTTTTATTAATTTATTTTATTGATTTATTTACATCTCAAATGCTGTAATCCTCCCCGTTTTCCCCCACAGAGTCCCTTACCCCAATCACCATCCCTTTCTGATTTCTTCTTTCAAAAAGACAAAACAACAGTAGTTATAAGGCATGTTTAGTCCCTGAATAGCTGTTCATTTGGCCACGCATTTGAAAATCTACAAAATTGATAGTGCAGACATCAGGAAGTAGCTTCAAAAATGGTCTTCAGAAATTAAATATTATCCAGTTATCATCTATCAGCTATCAGCTTCACAAAACTGGAAGAATCCACGAACAAAAATATCCTTGTAATGTACGTAGAGAAAATTGATCAGACAAGAAGTAAACAGATGGCAACCTTCCTGGATTCAACACAAGAGAGCCAAGGTTCCTGTAGTGTATTCTGCATGAGCTTATAGAGCTTATGGACTATTATCTGGAAATGAACTCCTACAAAAACCAACAAGAAACTAATCACAAACTGCAATACTTATCAAAGCCAAGCAAATATGTGGAAAGTATTATTTTCAGCTCTATATGAGAAAATTAATGTTTATTAATTTGTATATTAATACAATTTTAATTTCATTACTGCACATTTTTATTGCAAATATTTAAATAAATAGATTTTAACTGACTCATGTGATCATTACCTTTTAGTGGCCTTGATTGCATTAAAGATTAATAATGTGTTTATTTGACTGTGATAATCACTATGAATATTCACAAAAAATTTATGTCAACCAGGAACTGCTCTTCTGTTTTTGTACTTTTTGTTGTACATATGTAAGAGTTTTACCTGCTTGTTCACGTGTGCAACACATCCATGCCTAATGTCCAGGAGGTTGATATTCCCACTTGGTTCTCTCTTTGGTGAGCCTGAGAGAGAACGGGTGAGGGGTCAGCTAATAATGCAGACCCTTTAATGCAAGCGACAGCTTTATAATGTTTAATTTATTAAGAAATGGTAATTTACTTTAATTAATTAGTTACTTAATTAATTAGTTAATAATTTAATAAGTGTGTGTGTGTGTGTGAGCTTGCCACTGAACATATGTGGACATCAGGTCCTCAGGCCTGGCAGCAAGGGCCTTGAACTACTGAGCATCTCACCAGCTTGGAGCAAAATGCTGACCAAAGGAGGCAGTGGAACTTGAATGAAATGTTGTCTTTTTCTTTCCTTTTTTTTTTTTCAGAGCTGGGGATGGAACCCAGGGCCTTGCACTTGCTAGGCAAACGCTCTACCACTGAGCCAAATCCCCAACCCCAGGTGTTTTCTTTTTAATCTCTTTTATTATTCTTTGAGAATTTATATAGATGCATGTGTGACATATTTGTTAAAATCCAGCCTTTCATTCCCTCCCTTTCAATTCCCTGATGCAAAGTCTGTGTTACAGGAAATGTCTAAAGAAGTGTGGATTTTTGAAGCCCTGGGTCAGGTCTGAGCTTCTCACATAAGCCCTTCAGGGAGACTGGTGATTAGCGGGACCTTTAGCCACTTAGTGGGTGGAAAATGCCCCATTATTTCATTTTAAATGTCTAACTAGGCCTGGTGGGAGGCACATTCTTATCACTTCAGAAAAGCCTCAGTCCCCTTGACACCTGTCCCCAGCCCAGTGCCAAACCTAGAGGGCTCTTGTGTTTGGTGAGTATTGTCCTGGTGTGCTCAGGGATTTCTGCATTAGCTCTAGGACTCTGGGTGTTGGTGTGACTCAGACAGCATAGGTCTCCTGGCTTCTCTGGATTTCCATGAGAGAACTACAGACCTTCTGCAGACTTCTTTAACAGGGTGTCGGTACTGCTAATGGTGTTCCCATTAGGGGCTGATTTCTACTCTGGCTCATTACCCTCTCACTGGAGTCTGACCTCCAAGGTTTGCCCTTCAGACTCTTTGTCCTTACTTCAGGGAGGGAGCATAGAGCAGGTCTTAGCAGAAAAGATGCTGTGATTCTGAGTCGAGGCAGACTGTGAACTGGGGACAACTGCAGCTTTGTCTGATGTTTGATGTCTGGATTCGCCTTCCCTGAGATTTTTGCCCACACCCCAATCCCTGCTACTTCCTATCTTTGCCCTACCTTCCTGTCCTCCATCCTTACCCACTTCTTCTCCATGGTGAAGACCATTGCTTCATAACATCTTATTATTAGATATAACAGAGGCAAAGACATTGGAGCTTGTAGTCACATGACTTCACTCAGGAGACAAAGATACTCAACATTCCAGGCTGAAGAGGTTGGTCCCTGCTTCCCTCTGGTGCACCCCTCCCTTTCTCGGATAGTTTGAATGTGAAATGCTCCTCAGAGACTGTAAAAGCAGAAACACAGCTCTCACCTTAAGGGACTAAGGATGATTTAACCATGTAGAGCGGTAATGGTCCAGGAACAAAAATTTAGGTCACCCCTTATTCCAGTGTGGACACAGTTTCACGAAGTTTCATAGTTTGACAGAACAAGGAAAGTTATAATGCAAGGCAAATGTAAAATATGTTGGTGGGCACACACGAAGGCTTAAATCAAATTGGGGGGATCTTTTCCATGGCCACACGATGCTATATGATGACATTCTTAGCTTTTGGTTTGGTGGTAGCTAGGGGTTTACTAAGTTAATAGATTCCAATTTTTTTTAAATCTATGATATATATTAGTTTTGACAAAGAGGTAGGCAAAGAATTCTGGGGACTAAAACTATCAGGGAACTATTATCTGGATCAGCAGCATTCCAACATCTCCTCACCACTGCAGTTCTAACCAGCCAGTCAGCTTTCGCAGACAGCTTCTTCCTAAATATTCTCTTTTAAAGGGCACACATCTTTAAACAGTTGGACATCAGGTGCTGGCACCATTTTGCAAAGGGATTGTGGAACATCTTAGACATGGGGACAAGCTGGCAGCAATAAAGTCATAGAGGCAGACTGCGAGGTTCATGGCCTGCCTGTCCCTGTCTCCAGCCTGGTTCTCTATATCATGGGAGCTCGGTGTACAGTGGCAGCCTCCTTTTTCTTTGTTACTTTGGTATGTTGTTAGGACAGTAAGGGAACTGAATAGCGCAATTAAGAGCAGTTCAACTACCTAGAAGCAGTCTTGAAAGCCAAGGGTACCATTCTGGCTTTGCACTGAGTGAAGAGATGTTGAAGATCCTGTTGTCTCCTTTCCAAATGATGAGTTTACATCTTTACATGCAAATGTCTGTGTGTTTTATTGATTCAAGGCAGGGCCTTACCCATTGTAGCCGAGTGAAGCTAATCCCATATGGACTGGAGTTGGCTTCTGCTCCATTGCTGTTGACTTCTGAGACCATGAGAATAATGGGAAGCAGAGGAGGTCACTATGTGACAAAAGAGGCAGGGATGGACTATGTGCCCACAAGCCAAAGGGTGGTTGCATCCTGCAGAAACAAGGGAAAAATAGGGAGCTCTCTCTCTCTCTCTCTCTCTCTCTCTCTCTCTCTCTCTCTCTCTCTCTCTATCTATCTCTATCTCTATCTCTCTCTCTCTCTCTTTCTCTCTCTTTGTGTGTGTGTGTGTGTGTGTGTGTGTGTGTGTGCGCATGCATGTGTACGCACGCACAGCCCTACTAACACTTAGGCTCTAGATACTCACCTTCCACAATGCTGAGACAATGAGCATCTGTTGTGTTATCCCCCATGTATGGGCATGTGTTGTAGCTACTTTCTGGCACTCACACTGAATGCCTTGCTGCTCTCTACTTGGCCCAAGCCCAGTGGGAATGACATGGCCAAACAGAAGGGGAGATGCTTGCACTGAGATATCCCATGTAGATCCTGTCATAGCTCTCAGTTCCTTGGGTTGATTGGTTCTATATCCCAGGGCCCATTTGTAGTCAGGATCCTGTTCTTAAGCAAGTGCTATTCTTGATAGGATGAGCAGCCATCTCTTAGTGAGATGTCCTCTGCTGGAGCCACTGCTGTAGCTTCCCCTGGGACAGTGGCACTGAATGTATTGGACTATTTCTGTCTTCGTGCTAGACACAAGGTAAATCCGCTCAGCCCCAGGACAGTTCAGTGTGGGTCTCCTTCCTTCGCTTCTGTTTATGACCATCTGAGAATTCAGGATGGGTCTTTATGTGCAGAGCTGTGAGTACTGTTCTCTGCCAGGTGAGCCACTCTTCTCTCAACTTCCGTAAAGCTTCATATCTCATTCATGTCAACCTAGAGGAGACACGGCTGATGGTGTAGGAAGTCCTTCTTAACTTCCCTGGGAGCTTGCCAGAGCTGCTTAGAGGGACAGAACTTGTGGATTTCTGCCTGCAAAGGCAGGTCCACCCTGTGGGGAAGGGAGGGGGCAACAGCATGAGGGGTTGAATTGAGCCCAGCCTGCTCTGAGCTCCCTGTGGTTCCGGTGCATCTTCTTCTTCTTCTTCTTCTTCTTCTTCTTCTTCTTCTTCTTCTTCTTCTTCTTCTTCTTCTTCTTCTTCTTCTTCTTCTTCTTCTTCTTCTTCTTTTTGGTTCTATTTTTCGGAACTAGGGACCAAACCCAGGGCCTTCCGGTGCATCTTCATTACACAGTTTTGTTTGCTCAAGTCAGTTTTCAGTAGCATCATTCTGGGCCCCCTTTGCTTGTGGTTTGAAATTTAGAGCTAATGCTAAAGTAACCTCTGGAAAGGGGTGGAGCTGGGAGATGTAGCTTCTTCTGTACAAGTAAATCACAAATTTGTAAGCGGCAGGCGAGGTTGTTGCAAGTTTAGCTATTTTCCTCTCTGGGTTTCTTGTATCTTCTTTGAAGTCAGGAATTTGGGCAGGGATCCTGGCTGTTTCAAATTGCACACCTTAGGTCTTAGGATGTGTTGCTGGGGAAACAATAGCCATTGTCTACAGCACTCCCTCCCTTAGCACGGGACCTTGGGAGACATTTGGAATCCAAAGGACAGCACTCACCAAGAACGTTCTTTGCTCTGGCTTTAGTTGCATTGACTGAATGAATGTTGTTTCAGGACCTCTGGACATTTATTTTTTCATGGGTTGTGTTGGGAATCCATTGGAATTGAAGCATTCCCTTCCGGAGGGAAGAAGGTAGCTCAGAAGATTCAGAAAGCTTAAGAAACCCATAAGGCTTAGGATTCTCGAAGGTTATAACACTCAGGTCCTGTTCCAAAGAGCAATAAGATGAGAACAAATGACCCGGTGGTCAGGGGTGGGTGGAGCTGCCTGCTGGTTGGGCTGAAAGCTAGAGGATGTAGGTATTTTGAGTGTCACCCATGCTGGAGTGGGTTTTCCAATGATAGAGTTGTCTGAGCCACTCGTCTGCTCCTGAATAGACATGATAAGGTAGAAAGGCTGGAATCTTTTGTATTTGGAGGCTTACATGAGGTTAATACACATTGTTCAGGTCTACCGAGGATAGGTCACATAACATAAGCTGCTAGACATTCATGTAGGTTAAAAAGTAGCAGAAGTTACCCTATTTTAACATAACCAGAACTAGGTAGCTTGGGGAGCAAAGCTAATTCTGGGTATTGGGCCCAGGTTAGAAAGACCCAGGACCCAGGGGAGAAAGGATGTTTGTCATCCTCGCCCATTATCCCTGCAACTCTTTGCTGGTCCGGATACCACCAGGGAGGAAGCCATCCTGCAATCCACATCTAAACTGTTTTACTGGCCAGATCCAATACTTCAGGAACCTACAGCACTACAATGACCTCACTGACTGCAGGGAGGACACAGCCAGTACAGAAGTTGATTAAAATTAAAGGAGAACTATCACTCGTGTAGGGAGAGGACATTTTCACTCTCCAGGAGTCTTGCATGAGAGCTCGGGCCTCCTGGGATCCACAGTTCTTACTTCAGGGCTCAGCAAAGCTCGGGTCAAATGTAGTCATTGGTCGGAGCTGCCTTCCTTGCTAACTGAGGTGCCACAACGAAATTAACACTTAATTATGGTGGCATGTTTTTCATCTTGTGATACACAGTGCTGACCCAAGAAGGCATAGGGAAAACATAAACATCTGTTTTCACCTCTCTGCTGGAATAGGATGCATGTTTTCTGCAGGGAAGTTGTGAGTTTCCCTGTAATACAGGTTATGTTCTGAAAGGGAAGGACAGGGACTCCAATCTGGTCTGTAGTAGTTGCTTTCAAATACAATGCTGTCTATTTATCTTATCTGTCTGTCTGCCTGGCTGTCTATCTTATCTATCTTATCTATCATTTGTCTATCATCTCTCATCTATTTATCCATCCATCCAATCATCCATATACTTACTATCTATCTATCTATCTATCTATCTATCTGCCTATTATCTATAATCTGTCTATCTGTCTATTTATAATTTGTCTATTTACTATCTATCTACCATTTGTTTATCTAATTTCTATGATCTATGTATCTAATGTGTGTGCATGGTTGTGTGTAGATGCATATGTGTGCAGATGTGTGTATATGTCTCCACATTCAGGTAGAGTCAGAGAACTACCTGAAGCCTCATCCTCAGGCATGGTCTGTGTTTAGAGACAGGGTCTCTAAATGTCCAGCTTACCATTCATGCCAGCTGTTGTGGTCAGCAGATCCTGGGGATCCTGCCCTTGTTTCCCCAACTGGCATTAGAAGCTTCTTCCACACACATTTTGATGTGGGTTCTGGGAATCTAAACACAGGTCTTCATGTTTATGAGGTATCCTGGTTAGTTTTCACTGACATCTTGACATAACATAGAAGAGACTTGACATAGACTCTCCTGGGAAGAGAGAACCTCAACTGACAAGCTGCCTCCATCAGATTATCTTGTGTCCTACTGTGTGAGAGACTGTCTCGACTGACAGTTGATGATGCTGGACCCACACACTGTGGGTGTCATCATTCCTAGGCCAGGGTCTGGGCTTAAAGAGAACGCCAACTAAGCATGGGCTAGTGAATAAGACTTTGAGCAGTATTCCTTTGTAATTCTCTCCTCGAGTTCCTGTCTGACTGCCCACAAAAGCTGGTAAGCCATGGTGCAAGGCAAAGAGATGTTCTCCTTCATCAAGTTGTTTTTGGCTAGAGTGTTATATCAAAGCTGTAGAGAGGCAGACTAATATGTGAGGCAGACATTTTACTGACCTAGTGACCTGCTTATTTGCAATCATGCATTATAAAAGAAAAAGCTTTAGGAATGGGTACCAAATGGCTGACTATTTCTAGGGTGAATACAGAAATCAGAAACCACAAAACTAGGATATATATATATATATATATATATATATATATATATATATATATATATATATATATGTGTGTGTGTGTGTGTGTGTGTGTGTTGTATATATATATATATGTGTGTGTGTATGTATTGTATATATGTGTGTGTTTGTATTGTATATATATAGTATATTGTATATATACAGTATACGATATCACACGTGTGAAACTACGTGCACACACACTAATATGTATATGTGTATTTTTAAAATTATCAGTGCGTTCCATCTATGTATGCTTATGTGTGCATGCATGCATGTGTGCATATGTTCTTGGTGTGCATATACTTGCGGATATATGTATCATGCATGTCTGTATGCATGTAAGTGTATTTCTGTGTTGATGCTACTTAGTCTTGTCCTCCACATCGTAAACAGCCTGCTTTCAATGTCACTTTAGATGGAGCTGGGTATTTCTGTGTAAGTGTATTTCTGTGTTGATGCTACTTAGTCTTGTCCTCCACATCGTAAACAGCCTGCTTTCAGTGTCACTTTAGATGGAGCTGGGTGTCTCCTCCTTCTGGTAGGAAATGATGGACCAAAAGTGAATATGATCATAGACTGGAGACCCCAGCAAAGTTCATACACACATGGTGGGAGTGGCTCTGTACTCAGTTAGAAGCAGGTACTCAGGTCTCAGACCTTTTGTCTATGAACCAGAGAAGGACACCTTCCTTCTCTTCTCTCCTTCCCTTGTTTCCATGAAGTGTCCCCATGCTGCTCCTCACTGTTGCTCGTAGCACGCTCCGGACCTGTTGCCACAAGAATCAGACCTGCACCCGGAGAAACCCAACTGGGCACAGCGGGTATGTGATGGTCCCAGAATCCAGGTTAACTCCAGCACTCCTGTTGATCACATAACAGAGCTGTGCTGTCACATGTGGGAGAATAAATGATCGTTCTCACCTGCCTTGTATACCTGGGGCCATTATCTTTCTGGTCCAGACTTCAGACAACAGCCATACAGCGAGTTTTGCTACTAACTTGCCCTGGGAGAGAGCCAAAAAATTTTTAGTAGATGTTATTAAAAGGCGTTTAATCCATAAACACATAACCAGCTGAAATGGGCTGAAAGTGCTGTTGTGACGGAACGGAGGATGTGTGAGGCAGCATTATCTAATAACCACCATTTGCCATAATAAAGATTTATTTTAAATCAAAGCCGATGAGTCAAGTTCTTTTCTTTAAACCTGCTTCTGCCATAGCCCTCCACATCTGTAACCCATTTTACTGCTGTCTCTTCTACTGAGAGCAGAGGCAAAGGCTTTCTATTCTCCCCAATGTCCCAACAGACTCAGTACTGATTCCTTTGGGCATTCCATGGAATGGTACCTTTAAGCCTAAACCCGCAGGTACCGTTTGTTGGAGGGTGTTGTGTGGGGTTCAGTGTCCCCATTTGGGTGTCCAGCTTGACCTCAGTTCTCACTTCACGTTCTCTTATCTGCGTAATCGCCCAACTCGAATAATTTCAGACAATGTTGTACCCACTTTCTTTTGCCTAGGTGGGGTTCTGTTCTCTTCTTGTCTCTTGGGCATCACAGAAAGTGTCTCACCCACAAGTCCCCAAAATAATTGACAAGGTAAAGCACATCGTTGGGTGACAGCAGGGGTTTTCAGAGCTAACAGGCACAGTAGAAGAAATATTGGTAAGATTTATTAAGTCATGAAGTAATCCCGGGACTAAAAATATATGAAAATAAAACAAAGAAACCCAGCTTAAATAACAATGCACATGAGCACACACACACAGACACACAGTCCTTCTACACAAGCATGCACACGCATTCAGGAGTTCACAGTTCACAGACAGTTGTCATCTTCTTCTGTGTGCTGACTGTGTTCACAGCTGGCTGAACGTACTGTGGTAAAGACCGCCACCTCTTTGATTATTAAACCATGCCTTTGCCACGTGGGCATCCAGCTCAGAGATATTCCCTGGCATCCGTGGACTGAGTGCCAATGGAATTGCCTGTGTATATGACTGGATTACATGCAGCCTCCTCTCCAGCCCTTCCTGTCCTTTCTCCCCTCCTTTCTTGGCTAGCTCTTTGGTTCTTAAGCTCAAAGTAGGGGAGAGCTATGGGGAAGGGGAAACCTGGGTCCCAGGAGACAAGGTGGAGCCATGTTAAGAAGATAATTGTAGCCAGAGAGGAGGTCTGGGCCCGGGGTTGGCAGCTGATATTTCAAAGGCTCTTGTCTGAGACATTTATTGACTTCCTCTTCAGAGATAACTATACTCGGAGAAGCAATACACTTTATACCCCACCAGCTGGAAAGGAGCTCTCTTTATTGAATTTCCACATTTCATTTTTAATTGTTTGTAACGTGTGCATCATGTGTACTCACGGTTGTGTGCACATGTTTGTGGAGGCTGAAAGTCTGGTGTCAGTCTAGGGAACACCACCCACATCATCTAAAACAAGGTATCCCATTGTCCTGGATCTCACCAGTTAGGCTAGGAAGGCTGACTCCCAAGCCCCAGGATCCACCTGTCTCTACACATGAGCACCTGATTAATAATATACAGTGTGCACACACACACACCTGGCATTTCCTTCAAAGTAAGCTCAGACTTATGGACTACAGAGTTAAAATAATCAAGGAGCTGGAGAGATAGTCAAGCGGTTAAGAGCACTGACTGCTCTTCCTAGTCGTCCTGAGTTCAAATCCCAGCAACCACATGGTGGTTCTCAACCATCTATAATGGGATCTGATGCCCTCTTCTGGTGTGTCTGAAGATGGCTACAGTGTACTCATAAATAAAGTAATAAAAAAAAACTAATGCAGTGTTTTTGTGGCTTTCATAAGGCTGCCTCCTTCACTTCTCTTTCACTTTACCTTTTCCTCCTTGTCTTCTAAGGCTTACATATATATATATATATATATATAAATATATATATATATATATATATATATATATATATATATATATAATGTGTAGGGGTGTTTTACATGCATGTATAGGTACCTTGGGTGTGCCTGGAGTTCAGGAAAGCCAGCAGAAGGTTTTCCCTGAAACCAGAGTTAAAGATGTGTGGGGGCTGCCGTGTGGGTGCAAGACATCAAACATGAGTCCCCTGCAAGATAGACCAGTGCTTTTAGCTGGTGAGCCGCCTCTCCAGCCCATAGTCTGGTCTGACCCTTAACGGCAGAAGGGATCATGGCCAGTCTTTCTTATCTGGTATGAGGTGGTTGCCAGTGTGATCATGAGAACTCCTGAATTAGAAAGGAAGGATGGGGTAGAAGGCTCGTTTCCTACATCCTGCAAGGAAAAGGCATCTAGATTTATAGTTACTGGAGAAAAAGGGACAGCCTCATGCTTACATCACTCACCTATTGGAGTAAAGTTCGACTGGATTGTCCTCTTCTCTGCTTAACAACACTAAAGAAAATGGCTCATAAAGTAGAAAGAAGTCTCCCCACCCCTTTAACAAAAAGAAGTTAGATGTGCAAATGATTTGACAATTAAGGGGTGGGTAATGAGAGAAACTTGATGCCTGTTTTGACTGCAGGTTGACAAGGCTTTTGTAAGCATTTGAGTTGGGGACTGCAGTGGATTTTTGGATTTGTTACCTCTGTCCTCTGTCTGGTGGCTTGCACTGCTTGAGTGCCAGCAGTCTTATGAAGGTCAGAGTATGTTGTGGTTATGGTGGGATAGCAGGACCTTAAAAATTTGTTACTGACTAGAAATTGGAGAAGGGGGGAAGGTGGCCACTATCTGTTTAATGAGATCTGGAATTTTCCTTGAGTTCTTTTACAGTAAGATGGTGAGTTTTGTGCAGCAGACTCAATGCTTCCCTTTAGGCAATACTGTAGCCCTGTCCGTCAGTTAGAAAACAAAAAAACGAAAAAATACCACATGAGCAGCAGAAAATCTCCAAGACTGGCTCTTTCTATACAGCTCAGAACCCACCTGCCAAGGGAATGTTACCACCCACAATGGGCTTTACCCTCCTTAGTCAGTGAACAATCAAAGAAGTTCCTCATAGACATGTCCACAGACTCACAAAACTCTGGGCAGTGCAGCTGAAGCAGGGGCATTATTGAGATACTTGGATTTTTTTCGTCTGGTGGCTTTCTTCTTTCTTGACTTAAAACCTTCTGTTTGGTTACCAGGTGGGGTAAGGGAGCCCACATAGGAAATGTACTACAGAGTCCAGGTTCACCTCTGCCTCTGGTAATCTTGTTGGCCCTGTGGGAAGGGTTAAGTTCCTCCTCTCTTTCTGTTCCCACAGTCAAACGTTATAACCACTGGGCCATAAGCACTCTTTCTTGTACATGGAATAAGGACAGAAGTGACTGTTTCATCTTGTAGGTAATGCAGACTGTCCATCCTTCTCTTGAGCCTTCCCAGGTCACTGTGGCTTACAGTGATAGAAGAGCCAGAAGCTGCAATAACAGGCTCTTGTGAATAAGTGAGGCCTCAATCCTCCCTGCTGCCCCATGAAGTCTGTTTTAGTTTACTTTCTGTGGCTGTGAAAAAATGCTTGGACGGAAAGTAGTGAAGGGGAGAAAAATATTTTGACTTCAACTTTCACGACAGGGAGGGGAGTCAGAGTAGGAACTACAACAAGGTCTTGAGGCTGATGCCACAAAGAGACTCTGCTTGTTGGCTTCCTCCAGCTCAACTAGCTTTCTTATACATCTCAGAATGACCTGCCTAGGGAATGGTGCAGCCCACAGGGGGCTTGGCCCCCCTAAGTCACTCGACAATCAAGGCAATTCCTCATAGGCCTGTCCACAGACCAACAGAATAACACAATAATACATTTGCTAACCCCCCTCATGTGTGTGTCTTTCTGTCTGTCTGTCTGTCTTTTTCTCTCTTCAAGTGATGCTGAGTTGATCAGAGGTTATGCTTAACCAGTTTTTGCTAACTGCAGCATGCATCTTGCTTTCTTGATTCTGTAGACTCATAAACGGTGGAGACATGTGCCCCATGGTGAATCATACCTGAGTCTCACCAGGAACTGATATAGATGAGATTTTTGATTCAGGAGTGAGTCAGCACTCTAAAGTACATGGCTATGAAAATGATAAGTGTTTTGAATGCCAGAGGGTAGAATTGGATTGAGTTGGGTTCTCTTTAAAAAGATACGGTGACATCTCTTATGTAAATGGCATGGTGGGTTCCATGGGAAGAAAGAGGAAAGAAATTACTCGTTAGAAAGAACTTTATGAAGAAAAAGTCAGCACCACAGACATCCATTACAGCCATGACCAGGCCCTGAAGCAGCAGTGAAAAAACTCTGGTCCTGATGGGGAACTTCCTTAGGAGAAATGGTTGCCAAAGGGAGTTGTTTTTTCCTCACTCTTTCGGCTTCAGTGCCTCAGCATGGGCAGTAACAGCATTTGTTCTGGGAAAAGCGAGGTCTGACCGAGTCCCTGACGTGGCCCTACTGGATCTTACACACTCTGGAAGACCAGTTTTGCAGCTGGTCCTAGTTGGGTTCTGCTCCCTGCTGGGGACAGAGTCTACTGAGTGAGGCCGGAGATGTGGAATCTAATCCACCATCAATTGTTTTAGAAGTGTTTTATTTTTCTCATGCATTGCTTTAGAACAGGCCTCTTTATCACGGACCACTGGTCTGTGTAATTCATCAGCAAAGGAAAATGCTCAAATGGCTTTCTTTCAGACTAGCAGGATTTTAAAAGGTGGTTATTTAATTACAGGCTACTCGTTAGAGGGACAGATAAGCCTAATAGAGCATTTTATTTAGTGGGGGATTGACACCTGAGGCACAGCATATGTGTGTGTGTGTTTGTGTGCGTGTTCGTGTGTGTGTGTGTGTGTGTGTGTGTGTGTGTGTGTGCGTGTGTGTGTGTGTGTGGTCACAGCAGTAACACTGTCAATTTCTCCCTGTCTAGTCTTCAGGTTTGATGCTAACTTGGAACTTTTAATGTGTCTTCAACCTCTCCCCTACACCTTTGCCTCCATCTCTTTCCCTCATCCTTCTCTCCTTTTCTCCATACTACAGGGAGGGACACCAGCTTTCAGTTCACAGGGTAAGAAAGCCCAAGTTTTGAAGATGCAGCCAGTCTTCTCTGTAGCTCAGAAGCTGCAATCAGAACATGTCCACCTCTGAATTAGTTCTGCTGATAAAAGAGACACTCTGTTCTGGGTGCAAGCACAGAGGCATGTGGGGATGGAACCTTTTCTGTGAGAGAATATCCCTTTTGACACTGAGACACACACAGAAGAAGGCAGGGCATGAAGGTTGTGATAGACCATATCCTGATGGGGACTGGGAAGATAACTCAGTGGGCAAGAGCCTTTGATCTGCAAGCACGAAGAGTTCAAATTCTCTCTGCACCTTTGTAAAAATCCAGGCATGGCTAATCATATCTACAACATTGTAGGATGGAGGTAGGTGGATTGCCAAGAGCATCCTGGCCAGCCACACTAGCCAAAACAGTGGGCTGGGATTCATTGAGAGATGGAGAGTAGTGTGGAAGAAAATGCACATTCTACTCATCTCTGCACGTATGTACACACGTATGTGGCCTCCCACCTGAAAATAGCCACTCAACTCATACACACAAATGAATCCCCCAACAACACCCCTGTTGAACCCTAAGTTCAGCTGCTCTATAACCTTTGTGACTGAGTATTCTAACAACACGAAATTTCATATTCTAGTTGTTTTGTAAACCCCATTTTCTGTTCAGTTAGCAAACACAAGAAGCTAAACTTATGATTTCCCAGGCTCGAGATGTTGTGTCATAGCTTTTGGTCTTTCTGGAACAGCATCTGCCTATCAACAAAGTGACTTCAACAGAGGGGCTTTCCAACTTGTGACAAGGAGTCATTTGAGGGTTTTAACTGGGTGTGTGGTGTGCTCTTTTTTCCTTTTGAGAAGTAGATTGTACAGAATGTACAACATCACTCGGTTACAGGATGAACAACACATCAGAGCCTGGGAACAGTGAATTTTTTGTCACTGGGGTCTTGTGCATGTGGAGTATGTTAGGACAGTGGATCTGAGAGAGAGAGAGAGAGAAAGAGAGAGACAGAGACAGAGAGACAGAGACAGAGAAAGAGAGACAGAGAGAGACAGAGATTGAGCTTGATCTTAAAATATCTGTTCAATGTATAATGTGATCAGAATACTATACCTCATACTTCAAATGTATACAGTCTCCATTTGTCAAGAATAATCAATAAATCTCAAAAAGGAAGTTAAAGGGGAGTTGGGACAGAAAGTTCTGGAAGGGGCTAGGGAGAGAGTCTAACAGTTAAGGACTCGCTGCCCAGAATCTTACATAGATGCCCCGTGGATGTGGAGACTATCCTATAATTCCAACTTGTAAGGCAGAGGCAGGATTCCCAGAGCAAGCTGTCTGGAAAGGTGACCCATACCAAAAGGAGCTTTGCCTGTGAGTGGGAGTTGCTGTCACAGTGAACAAGACAGACAAGACATTAAGGATATTTCCTGAATGTACCTTGGTCTTCCACATGTGTGTGCATGCTCATGTTTTAACTGGGTGACTAATTATTTCTCTCTCTCTCTCTCTCTCTCTCTCTCTCTGTCTCTCTCTCTCTCTCTCTCTGTTACACACAAACAGAGTCTCTCTTACACACACACACACACACACACACACACACACACACACACACACTGAACAAAAAAGTTAAGTTCTGGAAGAGGGATGCCCAGACTGGATGGATAAAATACGAAATAACAAATTGTGTTGGAACTCACTGTGAAGGAATAGGGGGACCAGAGGGAGAGTTGTGAGTGTGGCTGTCTGCTTGTGCCAAAGTGTAAGGCCATATAAACCCAGTGCCACCTCCTCCAGGATCCCAAAGCCATAGCTCTAGCTGAGGTATATTTAGTCAGTGATGTCGGCTGTGTGTGTGTGTGTGTGTGTGTGTGTGTGTGTGTGTGTGTGTGTGTGGTCAGTTTTGGGGGTGAATGTGACCACAAGCCCATGCTCATCGGTTCGCGATCCCAAAAGTGCTTTGGACCCCATCTTAAGTCATCACTGCTCTCAGTGCATGAGGTTAATTGTCTTTCAGAAAGCATCTTAATCGGGCTAATGTTTCATTACATCACGAGGACATTTTCTACTGTAGATAAAATAAACACATATATTGTAGAATAAACAGAGACTTGAAAAATGTAAGTGGAAAAAATATCACTACTGACTTTGCATTAAAAAACACATTTATTTTAGAATTCTCCAGGATAGTTGCAATTTCCCATATAACCTACACATGATTTCCATATATTAGCATCTTACATAATAATATGAAAATAATTAGGAGAAATTAACCTTTGGAAAAAAAAGTACATTTTTCTTCCCAGCTCCTGCTCGCACAATGACAACTCTGAAAGTAAGTATTTATTAATAAATTCCTAAGCCACAAACTTTGGCTCATTCCCGGACTAACTTATTTAACCCATTCAAATTATTCTGTGTCTTCTACATGATTATTTACTGTTCTTTCATACCCTTTCTTAGTATCTTCCTCAACATCTCCTTTAGCATCTGCCACAGCGTCCCTCCCTGGGTCTCCTTTTATACACTATTTCCCAGAATCCTCTCTTGCTGCCAGTGTTCCGCCTTCTATTTTCTGACTCAGCTCATAGGTCATAGCCTTTTTTTTATTGACAGGTGATGCTTAGAAGAGATTCTCTCTACAAACCTTGTGCATTAACATAAACTAAATGACTCATTTTAAGTTCTCATTTTTACATTTGTCCATGGGTCTTTTTTGTGTCATGTCATGTGCCTGCAGTGCCTGCAAAGGCCAGTAGACGGAGACAGATCTCCCAGAGCCAGAGTCAGTTTTGAGGATGCTAAGGGTTCTGAGTAGCTGAGCCATATGTCCAGCCCCTAAACGACACAATTTTGTCACAGCAAGGGGAAAACTGGACACTACTACTCCTATGCCTTTTCACACTGTAGATTCCAATCCACACTTTATTTAGAAACTAAGTGTCCTGTAAGTGTATTAAAGTTTTTTTATTACCACTTCGGGTGGTACCTATCCCTGCATTTCCCCTAGTTTTTGAAGGTTGTCAAGGTATGAATGGCCCGTTTTCCAGGATCTTTGCTTATGGTCCACCTGTCTGATCTACTGAGCCTCTGTACCCGATCCTTTAGGTCCTCGATCTGTGATGATCCCCCCACCCTTGTGGATTCATGCTTTTGAACACTGATTTACAATTTTTCTTGTGCAGCCGTAGGGAGGTTTGGCACCAACTGATTTCATTCAGCTTGTGCTATGTAACAGGTAAAGTTCCGATGAACTTTAAAATATTCATTTGAAGAATTTAATGTTATAGAGATAGAATTATGATATGGTGTGGAGTTTAAATATTTCGCCACCTAGGAACTGAACTTAGGATGTTGTGTAATCTTTTAAAAACCATTCTCTGGTTTTAAATTTTGGTGTGTGTGTGTGTGTGTGTGTGTGTGTGTGTGTGTGTGTGTGTGTGTGTGTTCATGTGTTTCACAGTGTCCCGGATCCCATCTACAAAATCTGCACAGATAAATCCCAGAATAGATGGGTGGAGACTCTGGAAGCTCCCCTACTCCAATTGAGAAACTACTGGCAACTGATGACTACAGGGCAGAAGGCCCGTTTTCTTCATGGATTTGGCTCCTGACGGCTGTCCATGCTCCCCTGGATGTTTGTACCCACTCCACACATCTAGTCAGAACGAAATGGACTCAGCAGTTTCTATTAAATGCAGATGGAATTAGGAGGGAGGAAAGGTGAGGGATTTGAAGGGAGGGGATTGGAATATATTTACTCAAACACATTACGTGTACTTACCAAGTTCTTAAGGAAAAAAAATTAAAACAAAGTAAATAAATAAGTAAATAAATCTGCTTATGTTTGCACATGTGCATGGGTTTATGTGTGTGTGTGTGGGGGGGCTGCACCACCCTGCTACAAGTGGATACCATGCAGTATCTTTCTCTATGTCTTTCTGCCATTTTTTTTTTGATGCACTGTGGTGGTTTGAATACGCTTGACTCATGGGAAGTGCCACTAGTAGGAGGTGTGGCCTTATTGGAGAAAGTGTGTCACTATGTAGGCCAGCTATGAGGGCTCCTAGTGTTCAAGCTCTGCCCAATGAGGAAGAGATATGCTCTTACTGGCTGACTGTGGCTGCAATTCTCTTTCTGGGCTGCATTCGATTAAGATATTGAACAATCTCCAGCATCATGTCTACCTGGACTCTGCCATGCTTCCCACCATGATAATAACAGACTGAACCTCTGAAACTCTAAGCCAGCCCCAATTAAGTGTTTCCTTTATTAAGAGTTGCCTTGGTCATGGTGTCTCCTCACAGCAATGGAACCCTAACTAAGACATATGGTGTCTTTGCCTGATCCCAAACTCTCATAATTTCATCTCGGCTGGAAGCCTGCAAACCTTAATGATTCTGTTCCTCCTTCCTGTTCCCGGGGTTACAGGTTTCCCCTGCCTGCTTAATGATGACTGGGATCTGAGTTCAAGTCTGCTTAGGCAGCAAGTGGTTTCAACCACCCATCCTCCTAAGACCTATCGTGTGGTTTTTAGTGTTTAGAAGAGCATTACGGTCAACATGCAAACACAAATTAGAGATGGCAAGTGCATCTTGACTGCACCTTGTTTCGGTATATTTGAGTTGTTTCAGTGTCTTGATTTCACCTTGTTTCTGTATATTTGAGTTGTTTCATTGTTTTTGAATGATTGCTGAGGATTGGGAGACTTAGCACGAGATGGGAAGGAGAAAATGAGGATGCAAAGATCTGTCAGATCCCTGCCACTTGCCCTTGCATTAAACATTTCATATTTAAAAACAACAACCACCACCACCAACGACAACAGTCAGTAACAAGGCATGCATGCAACAGACTGGCAGAGAAGACACTAAAGTGCATTACATACTTGTAACCACACTTTCTCCACTAAAGCCTCATATATTGAGCTGATGGATTTTGTTGTCAAACCCTGATGATTAATCCCTAGATGGGAGCCCCCTTAACACCAAGATGAATGACACCGTGGTCGATGGGATAGGCAGAGCTTGCGATTTTCTTTCCTTGTAAAGTCAACCGAGTAGGGAACTAATAATGACAGCTCACATATATAAATAAAAGAGCCTTTCACACTGACGATTGGAATTGTTACTATATATCCCTTTTCTTTGCATTTCTTTCATTAGTGTGTTGTTTTTAGTGCCATGCTTGCTACATAGAAAACTGTGCATTTTCTACACTATGTATCTTTTGGGGGTGCACTCTATAAGCTAAAGACTAAATCAATTCATATCAAAGGGTTCCTCCCTGTCCTGTTTACAGAACTGAAATTAAACTGTTTTCACAAAACATTTCTTCACACTTGCCTGGCTCATTGTTGTTTGGGCTTGAGTGTGAAATTTCTCCAGGGTCTCAGCTGTGGGAACACTTTGTCTGAAGCTGATGGCACTGTCTAGGAAGGTTGTGGAACCTTTCAGACTGTGCCTTAGGAAATGTAGGTCACTGGGGAAGGAAGGAGGGAGCTTGCTGGTTTGGACCGAACTCTTGGCTGCCTGATACACCCATATATAAGCAGGGCTCATGCAGGCTCTCAGTGACACAGATCAATGCACTGTTGCCATGTGGTCATTGCCAGGACAGTCTGAACCCAATGACTGTGACTGTGTGCCCTAAACAAACCTCTATTCCTTTATTTTGATTGTGTCATGAATTTTGACACCTTGACATAAAAATAATGTAAGTGTACATCTGCATGTCTGTGTGTGTGTGTGAGAGAGAGAGAGACAGACAGAGACACAGAGAGACAGAGAGACAGAGAGACAGAAAGACAAGAGATAGAAAGAGACCGAAAGAGGGAGAAAGTTCATTACATTAAGTATGTATAATTTGCTCCTTGAATCATAAGGCAGTCAATTGGTTTGATTTATGTTCAATATTTGAATTCTTTAGAGCCATACAGCCTTATATTACATAGCTAAAGCTAATAGTTTAAATTTTCTATTAAGTAATAAATTGTCTTTATCCTTGAGAATATCATACATGTATACAATGAAACATGGCCATAACCTCTTCCATTTCACCCTCTGCTCTCCCCAAATTCCCTGCCAATAACCATCTCTCAAAATTCATATCCTCTTTCCCAACCTATAACCACTAAGCCTAATAAGCATTGGTTATGTACTAATTGGTATGTGACCATCTACAGCAATGTGGGAATTCTACCAGTGACAAAACTCTCAGAGAAGAATGATTCTTTTACACCAGCAGCCATCAGCACTGGAAAGCTCCTCAGTAAGGGATTCTGTCTAGCTCTTGGTCCTTTATATACCTATGCAGGTGACCACAGCTGCTGTGAGCTCACAATTGCGGCACCCATGTCATGTCCTGAAGGCAGCAAACCACAGCAGTTCTTCCCACACTCTGGGTCTTACAGTCTTCCCACCCTCTTGTCCAAGATGTTTCCCGAGTCACAGGAGTTAAAAGAGACTGAGTCTCATCCATAACTGGGTCAACT